>NC_069502.1:135200667-135800667 GCF_027579735.1 Bombina bombina | reverse complement strand
TAACTTTACTCCATGATTAGCCCTTGGATTCACACCAAAAAAGATATTTGCGCCATATCTTATGATAGATCTTTCTGGTTACAGGCCTACGTGCTTGAATCAAAGTATCGATGACCGAATCAGAGAAACCCCGCTTAGATAAAATCAAGCGTTCAATCTCCAAGCAGTCAGTTGCAAAGAAATTAGATTTGGATGTTGGAAAGGACCTTGAATGAGAAGGTCCTGTATCACTGGAAGCTTCCATGGAGGCAGAGAGGACATGTCCACTAGATCTGAATACCAAGTCCTGCGTGGCCACGCAGGCGCGATTAGAATTACTGAAGCTCTCCCCTGTTTGATCCGAGCAATCACCCGGGAAAGGAGAGGAAACGGTGGAAACACATAAGCTAGGTTGTACGACCAAGGCCCTGCCAGGGCATCTATCAGTTCGGCCTGAGGATCCCTCGACCTGGATCAGTATATTCGGAATTTGGCATTCTGTCGAGACGCCATCAGATCCAATTCCGGTCTGCCCCATTGGAGAATCAGTGAGGCAAATACCTACGGATGGAGTTCCCACTCCCCGGATGAAAAGCCTGTCGGCTTAAAAAGTCCGCTACCCAGTTGTCCACTCCTGGGATGTAGATTGCTGACAGATAACAAGAGTGGGTCTCCGCCCTTCGAATTATCTTGGATACTTCTGTCATCGCTAAGGAACTCCTCGTTCCTCCCTGATGACTGATGTAAGCCACAGTCGTGATGTTGTCCGACTGGAATCTGATGAATATGGCCAAAGCCAACTGAGGCCATGCCTGAAGCGCATTGAATATTGCTCGCAATTCCAGAATATTGATTGGAAGTAGAGACTCCACCTGAGTCCATACACCTTGAGCCTTCAGGGAATTCCAGACTGCACCCCAGCCCAGTAGACTGGCGTCCGTTGTCACTATCACCCACGAGTGTCTGCGGAAACACGTCCCTTGGGACAGATGATCCGGCGACAACCACCAAAGAAGTCTCTGGTCTCCTGATCCAGATATATCGGAGGAGATAAATTTACATAGTCTCCATTCCACTGTCCGAGCATGCACAGTGGCAGTGGTCTGAGATGAAACCGAGCAAACGGAATGATGTCCATTGCCGCCACCATCAATCCAATTACCTCCATACACTGAGCCACTGATGGCCGAGGATCGGACTGAAGGGCTCGGCATGTATTTAGAATTTTTAACTTTCTGACCTCCGTCAGAAATATCTTCATGTCTATAGAATCTATCAGAGATCCCAAGAAGGGAACCCTTGTCTGTGGAATTATTGAACTCTTTTCTAGATTTACCTTCTACCCGTGAGTTCTCAGAAAGGACAACACTGTGTCTGTATGAGACTTTGTCAGATAATAAGTTGACGCCTGAATCAAAATATCGTCCAGATAAGGCGCCACTGCTATGCCCCGCGGCCTGAGAACCGCCAGAAGGGACCCTAGAACCTTTGTGAAGATCCTGGGTGCTGTGGCCAACCCAAAGGGAAAAGCCAAGAACTGAAAATGTTTGTCCAGGAAGGCAAACCTTAGGAACTGATGATGATCCTTGTGGATAGGAATATGAAGATATGCATCCTTCAAGTCCACGGTAGTCATATATTGACCCTCCTGGATCATTGGTAAAATTGTTCGGATGGTCTCCATCTTGAAAGATGGGACTCTGAAAAACTTGTTTAGACTCTTGAGATCTAAAATAGGTCTGAACGTTCCCTCTTTTTTGGGAACCACAAAAAGATTTGAGTAAAACCCCTTTCCCTGTTCTAGTCTTGGAACAGGACGAATTACTCCAATAGTAGAGAGGTCTTTTACACGTAAGAACGCCTCTCTTTTTATCTGGTTTACAGACAATCGTGAAAGAAGAAATCTCCCTCTTGGGAGAAAATTTTTGAATTCCAGTTGATACCCGTGGGTCCCGATTTCCAGTGCCCAGGGGTCCTGAACATCTCTTGCCCAAGCCTGAGCAAAGAAAGAAAGTCTGCCCCCTACTAGATCCGGTCCCGGATCGGGGGCCACTCCTTCATGCTGTCTTTGTAGCAGCAGTGGGCTTCTTGGGTTGTTTACCCTTGTTCCAAGCCTGGTTGGGTCTCCAGACGGACTTGGCCTGAGCAAAATTCCCTTCCTGCTTTGTGGAGGAAGAGGAAGAAGAGGGTACTCCTTTAAAGTTCCGAAAGCAACAAAAATTATTTTGTTTACCCCTCATCTTAACAGACTTATCCTGAGGTAGAGCGTGACCTTTACCTCCAGTAATGTCAGAAATTATTTCCTTCAACTCAGGCCCGAATAGGGTCTTACCCTTGAAAGGAATAGCCAAGAGCTTTGACTTAGATGACACATCAGCAGACCACGATTTTAACCATAACGCTCTACGCGCTAAAATGGCAAATCCTGAATTTTTAGCCACCAACTTAGCAATTTGAAAGGCGGCATCTGTAATAAAAGAATTAGCTAGCTTGAGAGCCCTAATTCTATCTAAAATATCCTCTAAAGGAGTCTCAATTTTAAGAGACTCTTCTAAGGCATCAAACCAGAAAGCCGCTGCAGTAGTAACTGGAACAATGCAGGCTGTCGGTTGCAAAAGGAAACCCTGATGAATAAATAACTTCTTTAGAAGACCCTCTAATTTCTTATCCATAGGGTCTTTGAAAGCACAGCTGTCCTCAGTAGGAATAGTTGTACGCTTAGCCAGGGTAGAAATAGCTCCCTCCACCTTAGGGACAGTCTGCTAAGAGTCTCGAATGGTGTCTGATATGGGATACATTTTCTTAAAATTAGGAGGAGAGAACGGTATACCCGGTCTGTCCCACTCTTTCTTGATAATTTCCGAAATTCTCTTGGGAACCGGAAAAAGATCAGTGTAAGCGGGAACTTCTAGATATTTGTCCATCTTACACAATTTCTCTGGTGGTACCATAATAGGGTCACAGTCGTCCAGAGTCGCTAAGACCTCCCTAACTAACAGGCGGAGGTGTTCCAGCATAAAATTTAAAGGACATAACGTCCGAATCTGTCTGAGGTATCACACTTCCCGATTCCGAAAGTTCTCCCTCAGACAAAAGTTCCCTGACCCCCAACTCAGATCCCTGTAAGGGTACATCGGAAATAGCCAACAAAGCATCATAGGACTCAGTATTCACATTGATTCCTGTCCTACTGCGTTTGCCCTGTAACACTGGTAACTTAGATAATACCTCTGTAAGGGTAGTTGACATAACTGCAGCCATATCCTGCAGAGTAAATTAATTAGACGCGGTTGAGGAACTCGGCGTCGCTTGGGTGGGAGTTAAAGGTTGTGACACTTGGGGAGAATTTGGCGGCATATCCTGATTCTCTTCTGACTGAGAATCATCCTTAGGCACACTTTATTTACATAAAATATGTTTTTTACATTGTAAGGCCCTTTCAGTACAAGAGGTACACAAAGTAAGAGGGGGTTCCACAATGGCCTCTAAACACATAGAACAAGGAGTTTCCTCAAGTTCAGACATGTTAAACAGACTAGCAATAGCCACAATAGTCATTTTTAACCTTATTTATTGATTAAAATAATTTTTCAAAAAAATGTACTGCGTCTTTAAATAATAAAAGCGCAACAATTTTACTGTACTGCACCAAAACGAGTTTTTAGCACTAAAAAAAATCACACAGAGTAGTTCAAATTTGCCAAAAATTATTGCAGCATATGAGAAAAAGCTAAATCATCTTTTAAGGAGTCTTTTTATTCTGAAAATAAACTTTAAATAACGATAACAGCCCCTGCACCTCGCCACAGCTCTGCTGTCGCGCCTACCTGCCCCCTGGGTACACAAGATTGACTCAATAACGATCCAGTGACTGATATTCAACCTTAGGTCCCACCGGAGCAAGTGCCTGCTGCCCCGCCCACTATGGACGTCGCATCAACAGTCTGCCAAACCGCATGGGAAGCGGTTTGTAATAAGCCATGTGGTCCCCTTCACTCACACTTATATCTTATCCATAGGATCTTTCACCCAATATTAAATAAAGTGTTACAGCTGCCTCTCCCAGTGTCAAGCCCCTTATAAAGATACATAACCGTAGTATCAATATGAGTAAAACAGGAATATCAGTAAACACCCTAATCCATATAGGTCTACTGCTTACCCCTTCCCTTAAAGGGAATAATGTCAGCCAGTTCTGATATAACAAGTCTCCTCAGAAATAAAAGACTGAACATACCTCAATGCTGCTTGTAGCATGACACCGTTCTCCACACTGAAGATTTCTCTTGCACTACCTTCAGAAGCTCTGTGGGAACCAGAATAGATCTTAGTAACGTCTGCTAAGATCATCAACCTCAGGGAAGAAAAAGGATCTCTTCATTCCTCTTAGGAATCCAGACTGATGATATCTCCCTGAGGAAAATAGTACTCACCGGTACCATTTTAAAATAAAAAACTTCTTGATTGAAGAATCTAAAACTAACACCTCACTTTACCTCTTCCTATTACTAACACAGGCAAAGAGAATGACTGGAGGTGGAGGGAAGGGAGGAGCTATATATATATATACAGCTCTGCTGTGGTGCTCTTTGCCACTTCCTGTTAGCAGGAGGATAAATCCCACAAGTAAGGATGAAATCCATGGACTCGTCATATCTTGTAGAAGAAAATAGGGTAGCGAAGGCATGTGATATCATGGTACTGGGTCTTGGGGAAAAAAGTTTGAAGAACCGCTATCTCTGTGATGGCAAATCTTGGCACTCCAGATGTTTCAGAACTACGTTTCCCATGATGCTTGACTGGACTTCAGAGTGCCCAGGCATCATGGGAAATGTAGTTCTGAATTACTTTTCTTTTTTTTTGTTCTTTCATTTTTGCTTTGTTTTTATTAATCACAACTTTGGGACTAAATCATTTGAGAAAGAATACATTTCCATTTTTTTTTTTAAATAAACATTACAGCTCATTCAATTCACATCAAATTAAAGATATAAGGTTAGATTGCTTAAATTAACGGAATGACAAGTTTAAACTCAAAAGAAAATAAAAGCTCAAAAGTAAATTTAAATATAAAAGAAAACAGAAAAATCTCTTAATATTGAATACTCAATTAGAAACATGAATTTTTGAATTTCATGTCCCTTTTGGCTCATTAAAGTGAATGTAAATTTTGATGATAAAGTGCCTGGTAGGGCACTTTAATTCATCAAAATTTACATTTCACTCGTATTGTGAAAATACTTACCTTTTAATCTCGACAGCCATTCGAGCCTCCCCCGGTCGTCACAAGCCTCTTCCTATGTCAGAAATTACGGATTAGCCATCCTCCTATCACGGCTTCCCACACCCACGGGGAATCCGTGTCTGATTCAACACGATTGGAGGAAGAGACCCAGGAAGAGGCTTTGCGAGGGGCGGAGGAAGCGATGCAGCGGCTGTCAAGATTCAAAGGTATTTTCACAACACGAGTGAAATATAAATTTTGATGAATTAAAGTGCCCCTGTTTTTAATCAAATTTTTAAAAACCGGGCACTTTATCACCAAAATTTACATTCACTTTGAGAAACACACTGGGGGAAAAAACTTATTGTATTTAATACTAAATAACTGAAAATGTATGTTGGTAGGTAATGGAATGTCATAATTTCGAACAATATTGGTTAGCATGACACAAAATGACATATGCACTTAGGGTTGCCAGCTGTTCTCCACAAAGATACTGGACAATCAGTCGGCAGCTGGGCACAATGCTAGATTGGGTCACACAACCCACCCTTGATTGCACAAGTATATTTTTCACAACTAAACAATAACTTTACCACTTGACTGCCAGTACTATATACGACAATCATTTAATTTCTTCGGCTGCCAGTAACACTCATAAACAGAAGTGATTTGACCCCGTTGACTGGCACTCACACCTTTTCTGCTCCATATTTCTAATACGTTTAGTCATAGAAGGCTAACACTCAAGAACTTAAAAAAAAAACCTGGACATTTAAAGGGATATAAAACAGTACTTTTTTTAGTAACCGCAATTATTATTATTTTATTTAAGATTAAAGTAAACATAAAAAGAAACAGGATTGTGTTAAAAAAAGCAAAATGAGCACTTAGAAAATCTCAGTCTAGCCCCTGCCACAGCTAAACAAGGTAGCAGACATTGCAAAACTTAAAGGGACATAAAACCCAAAAAATGTCTTTCATGATTCAGACAGAGCATACAATTTTAAACAACTTTCTAATTTACTTCTATTTTCTAATTTGTTTAATTCTCTTGGTATCATTGATTGAAGGAGCAGCAATGCACTAATGGTTTCTAAACTGAACACATGGATGAGACAATCACAATCGATATATACATGCAGCCACCAATCAACAGCTAGAACCTAGGTTCTCTGCTGCTCCTGAGCTTGCCTAAATAAACCTTTCAGCAAAGGATAACAAGAGAAGGAAGCAAATTAAATAATAGAAGTAAATTGGAAAGTTGTTTAAAATTGTATTCTCTATCTGAATCATGGAAGAAAAAATTTGGGTTTCATGTCCCTTTAAGTTTTAGGTCACATGATTTTTGCAGCAAAAGTCCTATATTGATCATAGGCAATAAACTGACTGGAGCTATTGTATGGTGTCTCGTAGCAACGCTTTAATAGAAACACTATACCTTTACCTTCCTGTTGAGGCCGCCTCCTCTTCCTTGAGGGGCTGAGACAGGAAGTAAAAGACACTGCACAAATAAAGTTAAAAAGGATTTAAAGGTAAAATACTTTTAACATGACAAATAATACATATTGCAATGATTTCTATTAAAGGGACACTAAACCCAAAATATTTCTTTCTTGATTCAGATAGAGGATACAATTTCAAACAACATTCCAATTTACTTCTATTATCCAATTTGCATCATTCTTTAGATATCCTTTGTTAAAGAAATAGCAATGCACATGGGTGGGCCAATCACATGAGGCATCTATGTACAGCCACCAATCAGCAGCTACTGAGCATATCTAGATATGCTTTTCAGCAAAGAATATCAAGAGAATGAAGATAATTTGATAATAGAAGTTAATTAGAAAGTTGTTTAAAATTGCATGTTCTTTCTAAATCATGAAAGAAAAATTTTGGGTTTCATATCCCTTTAAGGAAAATCCATTACTTAGTGCTTTTTTGTTACTTCAAGGAAACAGACTGTTTAACATCCCTTTACATGCCCAGTAATTTTGTGAAGATTTTACTGGACAGCCCACTAAAATACTGGACTGTCCAGTTGAAGACTGGACACCTGGCAAACCTACTTATGTAGACATAAGACGCACAGAGAAAATATATATTTTTTTACAAATCTATTATTGTTCATATGTAAGTTACAGAATAACAAGTTGTTTGTTGCAAGCTGCTGCTATGACCCACACGCTTTGTCACTGTAAATAAATAAAATGTACGGTATATCTTCGGGTAACCTATTGCCTTTATATGGCCACTAAAATTAAAACTTATTAGCTACTTTGAAAGTAAATGAATTTAGAGGAGCCTATTATTATATAAAACAGAATTTATATCTTACCTGATAAATTCCTTTCTCCTACGGTGTGTCCGGTCCACGGCTTCATCCTTACTTGTGGGAATATTCTCTTCCCTAACAGGAAATGGCAAAGAGGCACACAGCAAAAACAGAATTTATGTTTACCTGATAAATTACTTTCTCCAACGGTGTGTCCGGTCCACGGCGTCATCCTTACTTGTGGGATATTCTCTTCCCCAACAGGAAATGGCAAAGAGCCCAGCAAAGCTGGTCACATGATCCCTCCTAGGCTCCGCCTACCCCAGTCATTCGACCGACGTTAAGGAGGAATATTTGCATAGGAGAAACCATATGGTACCGTGGTGACTGTAGTTAAAGAAAATAAATTATCAGACCTGATTAAAAAAACCAGGGCGGGCCGTGGACCGGACACACCGTTGGAGAAAGTAATTTATCAGGTAAACATAAATTCTGTTTTCTCCAACATAGGTGTGTCCGGTCCACGGCGTCATCCTTACTTGTGGGAACCAATACCAAAGCTTTAGGACACGGATGAAGGGAGGGAGCAAATCAGGTCACCTAAATGGAAGGCACCACGGCTTGCAAAACCTTTCTCCCAAAAATAGCCTCAGAAGAAGCAAAAGTATCAAACTTGTAAAATTTGGTAAAAGTGTGCAGTGAAGACCAAGTCGCTGCCCTACATATCTGATCAACAGAAGCCTCGTTCTTGAAGGCCCATGTGGAAGCCACAGCCCTAGTGGAATGAGCCGTGATTCTTTCGGGAGGCTGCCGTCCGGCAGTCTCGTAAGCCAATCTGATGATGCTTTTAATCCAAAAGGAGAGAGAGGTAGAAGTTGCTTTTTGACCTCTCCTTTTACCGGAATAAACAACAAACAAGGAAGATGTTTGTCTAAAATCCTTTGTAGCATCTAAATAGAATTTTAGAGCGCGAACAACATCCAAATTGTGCAACAAACGTTCCTTCTTTGAAACTGGTTTCGGACACAGAGAAGGTACGATAATCTCCTGGTTAATGTTTTTGTTAGAAACAACTTTTGGAAGAAAACCAGGTTTAGTACGCAAAACCACCTTATCTGCATGGAACACCAGATAAGGAGGAGAACACTGCAGAGCAGATAATTCTGAAACTCTTCTAGCAGAAGAAATTGCAACCAAAAACAAAACTTTCCAAGATAATAACTTAATATCAACGGAATGTAAGGGTTCAAACGGAACCCCCTGAAGAACTGAAAGAACTAAATTGAGACTCCAAGGAGGAGTCAAAGGTTTGTAAACAGGCTTGATTCTAACCAGAGCCTGAACAAAGGCTTGAACATCTGGCACAGCTGCCAGCTTTTTGTGAAGTAACACAGACAAGGCAGAAATCTGTCCCTTCAGGGAACTTGCAGATAATCCTTTTTCCAATCCTTCTTGAAGGAAGGATAGAATCTTAGGAATCTTAACCTTGTCCCAAGGGAATCCTTTAGATTCACACCAACAGATATATTTTTTCCAAATTTTGTGGTAAATCTTTCTAGTTACAGGCTTTCTGGCCTGAATAAGAGTATCGATAACAGAATCTGAGAACCCTCGCTTTGATAAAATCAAGCGTTCAATCTCCAAGCAGTCAGCTGGAGTGAAACCAGATTCGGATGTTCGAACGGACCCTGAACAAGAAGGTCTCGTCTCAAAGGTAGCTTCCAAGGTGGAGCCGATGACATATTCACCAGATCTGCATACCAAGTCCTGCGTGGCCACGCAGGAGCTATCAAGATCACCGACGCCCTCTCCTGGTTGATCCTGGCTACCAGCCTGGGGATGAGAGGAAACGGCGGGAACACATAAGCTAGTTTGAAGGTCCAAGGTGCTACTAGTGCATCCACTAGAGCCGCCTTGGGATCCCTGGATCTGGACCCGTAGCAAGGAACTTTGAAGTTCTGACGAGAGGCCATCAGATCCATGTCTGGAATGCCCCACAGCTGAGTGACTTGGGCAAAGATTTCCGGATGGAGTTCCCACTCCCCCGGATGCAAAGTCTGACGACTCAGAAAATCCGCTTCCCAATTTTCCACTCCTGGGATGTGGATAGCAGACAGGTGGCAGGAGTGAGACTCCGCCCATAGAATGATTTTGGTCACTTCTTCCATCGCCAGGGAACTCCTTGTTCCCCCCTGATGGTTGATGTACGCAACAGTTGTCATTTGTCTGATTGAAACCGTATGAACTTGGCCCTCGCTAGCTGAGGCCAAGCCTTGAGAGCATTGAATATCGCTCTCAGTTCCAGAATATTTATCGGTAGAAGAGATTCTTCCCGAGACCAAAGACCCTGAGCTTTCAGGGATCCCCAGACCGCGCCCCAGCCCATCAGACTGGCGTCTGTCGTGACAATGACCCACTCTGGTCTGCGGAATGTCATCCCTTGTGACAGGTTGTCTAGGGACAGCCACCAACGGAGTGAGTCTCTGGTCCTCTGATTTACTTGTATCTTCGGAGACAAGTCTGTATAGTCCCCATTCCACTGACTGAGCATGCACAGTTGTAATGGTCTTAGATGAATGCGCGCAAAAGGAACTATGTCCATTGCCGCTACCATCAAACCGATCACTTCCATGCACTGCGCTATGGAAGGAAGAGGAACGGAATGAAGTATCCGACAAGAGTCTAGAAGTTTTGTTTTTCTGGCCTCTGTCAGAAAAAACAGAATTTATGTTTACCTGATAAATTACTTTCTCCAACGGTGTGTCCGGTCCACGGCGTCATCCTTACTTGTGGGATATTCTCTTCCCCAACAGGAAATGGCAAAGAGCCCAGCAAAGCTGGTCACATGATCCCTCCTAGGCTCCGCCTACCCCAGTCATTCGACCGACGTTAAGGAGGAATATTTGCATAGGAGAAACCATATGGTACCGTGGTGACTGTAGTTAAAGAAAATAAATTATCAGACCTGATTAAAAAAACCAGGGCGGGCCGTGGACCGGACACACCGTTGGAGAAAGTAATTTATCAGGTAAACATAAATTCTGTTTTCTCCAACATAGGTGTGTCCGGTCCACGGCGTCATCCTTACTTGTGGGAACCAATACCAAAGCTTTAGGACACGGATGAAGGGAGGGAGCAAATCAGGTCACCTAAATGGAAGGCACCACGGTTTGCAAAACCTTTCTCCCAAAAATAGCCTCAGAAGAAGCAAAAGTATCAAACTTGTAAAATTTGGTAAAAGTGTGCAGTGAAGACCAAGTCGCTGCCCTACATATCTGATCAACAGAAGCCTCGTTCTTGAAGGCCCATGTGGAAGCCACAGCCCTAGTGGAATGAGCTGTGATTCTTTCGGGAGGCTGCCGTCCGGCAGTCTCGTAAGCCAATCTGATGATGCTTTTAATCCAAAAAGAGAGAGAGGTAGAAGTTGCTTTTTGACCTCTCCTTTTACCGGAATAAACAACAAACAAGGAAGATGTTTGTCTAAAATCCTTTGTAGCATCTAAATAGAATTTTAGAGCGCGAACAACATCCAAATTGTGCAACAAACGTTCCTTCTTTGAAACTGGTTTCGGACACAGAGAAGGTACGATAATCTCCTGGTTAATGTTTTTGTTAGAAACAACTTTTGGAAGAAAACCAGGTTTAGTACGTAAAACCACCTTATCTGCATGGAACACCAGATAAGGAGGAGAACACTGCAGAGCAGATAATTCTGAAACTCTTCTAGCAGAAGAAATTGCAACTAAAAACAAAACTTTCCAAGATAATAACTTAATATCAACGGAATGTAAGGGTTCAAACGGAACCCCCTGAAGAACTGAAAAAACTAAATTGAGACTCCAAGGAGGAGTCAAAGGTTTGTAAACAGGCTTAATTCTAACCAGAGCCTGAACAAAGGCTTGAACATCTGGCACAGCTGCCAGCTTTTTGTGAAGTAACACAGACAAGGCAGAAATCTGTCCCTTCAGGGAACTTGCAGATAATCCTTTTTCCAATACTTCTTGAAGGAAGGATAGAATCTTAGGAATCTTAACCTTGTCCCAAGGGAATCCTTTAGATTCACACCAACAGATATATTTTTTCCAAATTTTGTGGTAAATCTTTCTAGTTACAGGCTTTCTGGCCTGAACAAGAGTATCGATAACAGAATCTGAGAACCCTCGCTTCGATAAGATCAAGCGTTCAATCTCCAAGCAGTCAGCTGGAGTGAAACCAGGTTCAGATGTTCGAACGGACCCTGAACAAGAAGGTCTCGTCTCAAAGGTAGCTTCCAAGGTGGAGCCGATGACATATTCACCAGATCTGCATACCAAGTCCTGCGTGGCCACGCAGGAGCTATCAAGATCACCGACGCCCTCTCCTGATTGATCCTGGCTACCAGCCTGGGGATGAGAGGAAACGGCGGGAACACATAAGCTAGTTTGAAGGTCCAAGGTGCTACTAGTGCATCCACTAGAGCCGCCTTGGGATCCCTGGATCTGGACCCGTAGCAAGGAACTTTGAAGTTCTGACGAGAGGCCATCAGATCCATGTCTGGAATGCCCCACAGCTGAGTGACTTGGGCAAAGATTTCCGGATGGAGTTCCCACTCCCCCGGATGCAATGTCTGACGACTCAGAAAATCCGCTTCCCAATTTTCCACTCTTGGGATGTGGATAGCGGACAGGTGGCAGGAGTGAGACTCCGCCCATAGAATGATTTTGGTCACTTCTTCCATCGCTAGGGAACTCCTTGTTCCCCCCTGATGGTTGATGTACGCAACAGTTGTCATGTTGTCTGATTGAAACCGTATGAACTTGGCCCTCGCTAGCTGAGACCAAGCCTTGAGAGCATTGAATATCGCTCTCAGTTCCAGAATATTTATCGGTAGAAGAGATTCTTCCCGAGACCAAAGACCCTGAGCTTTCAGGGATCCCCAGACCGCGCCCCAGCCCATCAGACTGGCGTCGGTCGTGACAATGACCCACTCTGGTCTGCGGAATGTCATCCCTTGTGACAGGTTGTCCAGGGACAGCCACCAACGGAGTGAGTCTCTGGTCCTCTGATTTACTTGTATCTTCGGAGACAAGTCTGTATAATCCCCATTCCACTGACTGAGCATGCATGGTTGTAATGGTCTTAGATGAATGCGCGCAAAAGGAACTATGTCCATTGCCGCTACCATCAACCCGATCACTTCCATGCACTGAGCTATGGAAGGAAGAGGAACGGAATGAAGTATCCGACAAGAGTCTAGAAGCTTTGTTTTTCTGGCCTCTGTCAGAAATATCCTCATTTCTAAGGAGTCTATTATTGTTCCCAAGAAGGGAACCCTTGTTGACGGAGATAGAGAACTCTTTTCCACGTTCACTTTCCATCCGTGAGATCTGAGAAAGGCCAGGACTATGTCCGTGTGAGCCTTTGCTTGAGGAAGGGACGACGCTTGAATCAGAATGTCGTCCAAGTAAGGTACTACAGCAATGCCCCTTGGTCTTAGCACAGCTAGAAGGGACCCTAGTACCTTTGTGAAAATCCTTGGAGCAGTGGCTAATCCGAAAGGAAGCGCCACGAACTGGTAATGCTTGTCCAGGAATGCGAACCTTAGGAACCGATGATGTTCCTTGTGGATAGGAATATGTAGATACGCATCCTTTAAATCCACCGTGGTCATGAATTGACCTTCCTGGATGGAAGGAAGAATAGTTCGAATGGTTTCCATCTTGAACGATGGAACCTTGAGAAACTTGTTTAAGATCTTGAGATCTAAGATTGGTCTGAACGTTCCCTCTTTTTTGGGAACTATGAACAGATTGGAGTAGAACCCCATCCCTTGTTCTCTTAATGGAACAGGATGAATCACTCCCATTTTTAACAGGTCTTCTACACAATGTAAGAATGCCTGTCTTTTTATGTGGTCTGAAGACAACTGAGACCTGTGGAACCTCTCCCTTGGGGGAAGCCCCTTGAATTCCAGAAGATAACCTTGGGAGACTATTTCTAGCGCCCAAGGATCCAGAACATCTCTTGCCCAAGCCTGAGCGAAGAGAGAGAGTCTGCCCCCCACCAGATCCGGTCCCGGATCGGGGGCCAACATTTCATGCTGTCTTGGTAGCAGTGGCAGGTTTCTTGGCCTGCTTTCCCTTGTTCCAGCCTTGCATTGGTCTCCAAGCTGGCTTGGCTTGAGAAGTATTACCCTCTTGCTTAGAGGACGTAGCACTTTGGGCTGGTCCGTTTCTACGAAAGGGGCGAAAATTAGGTTTATTTTTTGCCTTGAAAGGCCGATCCTGAGGAAGGGCGTGGCCCTTACCCCCAGTGATATCAGAGATAATCTCTTTCAAGTCAGGGCCAAACAGCGTTTTCCCCTTGAAAGGAATGTTAAGTAGCTTGTTCTTGGAAGACGCATCAGCCGACCAAGATTTCAACCAAAGCGCTCTGCGCGCCACAATAGCAAACCCAGAATTCTTAGCCGCTAACCTAGCCAATTGCAAAGTGGCGTCTAGGGTAAAAGAATTAGCCAATTTGAGAGCATTGATTCTGTCCATAATCTCCTCATAAGGAGGAGAATCACTATCGACCGCCTTTATCAGCTCATCGAACCAGAAACATGCGGCTGTAGCGACAGGGACAACGCATGAAATTGGTTGTAGAAGGTAACCCTGCTGAACAAACATCTTTTTAAGCAAACCTTCTAATTTTTTATCCATAGGATCTTTGAAAGCACAACTATCCTCTATGGGTATAGTGGTGCGTTTGTTTAAAGTGGAAACCGCTCCCTCGACCTTGGGGACTGTCTGCCATAAGTCCTTTCTGGGGTCGACCATAGGAAACAATTTTTTAAATATGGGGGGAGGGACGAAAGGAATACCGGGCCTTTCCCATTCTTTATTAACAATGTCCGCCACCCGCTTGGGTATAGGAAAAGCTTCTGGGAGCCCCGGCACCTCTAGGAACTTGTCCATTTTACATAGTTTCTCTGGGATGACCAACTTGTCACAATCATCCAGAGTGGATAATACCTCCTTAAGCAGAATGCGGAGATGTTCCAACTTAAATTTAAATGTAATCACATCAGGTTCAGCTTGTTGAGAAATGTTCCCTGAATCAGTAATTTCTCCCTCAGACAAAACCTCCCTGGCCCCATCAGACTGGGTTAGGGGCCCTTCAGAAACATTATTATCAGCGTCGTCATGCTCTTCAGTATCTAAAACAGAGCAGTCGCGCTTACGCTGATAAGTGTTCATTTTGGCTAAAATGTTTTTGACAGAATTATCCATTACAGCCGTTAATTGTTGCATAGTAAGGAGTATTGGCGCGCTAGATGTACTAGGGGCCTCCTGAGTGGGCAAGACTCGTGTAGACGAAGGAGGGAATGATGCAGTACCATGCTTACTCCCCTCACTTGAGGAATCATCTTGGGCATCATTGTCATTGTCACATAAATCACATTTATTTAAATGAATAGGAATTCTGGCTTCCCCACATTCAGAACACAGTCTATCTGGTAGTTCAGACATGTTAAACAGGCATAAACTTGATAACAAAGTACAAAAAACGTTTTAAAATAAAACCGTTACTGTCACTTTAAATTTTAAACTGAACACACTTTATTACTGCAATTGCGAAAAAACATGAAGGAATTGTTCAAAATTCACCAAATTTTCACCACAGTGTCTTAAAGCCTTAAAAGTATTGCACACCAAATTTGGAAGCTTTAACCCTTAAAATAACGGAACCGGAGCCGTTTTGAACTTTAACCCCTTTACAGTCCCTGGTATCTGCTTTGCTGAGACCCAACCAAGCCCAAAGGGGAATACGATACCAAATGACGCCTTCAGAAAGTCTTTTCTAAGTATCAGAGCTCCTCTCACATGCGACTGCATGCCATGCCTCTCAAAAACAAGTGCGCAACACCGGCGCGAAAATGAGGCTCTGCCTATGCTTTGGGAAAGCCCCTAAAGAATAAGGTGTCTAAAACAGTGCCTGCCGATATTATTATATCAAAATACCCAAATAAAATGATTCCTCAAGGCTAAATATGTGTTAATAATGAATCGATTTAGCCCAGAAAAAGTCTACAGTCTTAATAAGCCCTTGTGAAGCCCTTATTTACGATCGTAATAAACATGGCTTACCGGATCCCATAGGGAAAATGACAGCTTCCAGCATTACATCGTCTTGTTAGAATGTGTCATACCTCAAGCAGCAAGAGACTGCTCACTGTTCCCCCAACTGAAGTTAATTGCTCTCAACAGTCCTGTGTGGAACAGCCATGGATTTTAGTGACGGTTGCTAAAATCATTTTCCTCATACAAACAGAAATCTTCATCTCTTTTCTGTTTCTGAGTAAATAGTACATACCAGCACTATTTCAAAATAACAAACTCTTGATTGAATAATAAAAACTACAGTTAAACACTAAAAAACTCTAAGCCATCTCCGTGGAGATGTTGCCTGTACAACGGCAAAGAGAATGACTGGGGTAGGCGGAGCCTAGGAGGGATCATGTGACCAGCTTTGCTGGGCTCTTTGCCATTTCCTGTTGGGGAAGAGAATATCCCACAAGTAAGGATGACGCCGTGGACCGGACACACCTATGTTGGAGAAATCCTCATTACTAAGGAGTCTATTATTGTTCCCAAGAAGGGAACCCTTGTTGACGGAGATAGAGAACTCTTTTCCACGTTCACTTTCCATCCGTGAGATCTGAGAAAGGCCAGGACAATGTCCGTGTGAGCCTTTGCTAGAGGAAGGGACAACGCTTGAATCAGAATGTCGTCCAAGTAAGGTACTACAGCAATGCCCCTTGGTCTTAGCACAGCTAGAAGGGACCCTAGTACCTTTGTGAAAATCCTTGGAGCAGTGGCTAATCCGAAAGGAAGCGCCACGAACTGGTAATGCTTGTCCAGGAATGCGAACCTTAGGAACCGATGATGTTCCTTGTGGATAGGAATATGTAGATACGCATCCTTTAAATCCACTGTGGTCATGAATTGACCTTCCTGGATGAAAGGAAGAATAGTTCGAATGGTTTCCATCTTGAACGATGGAACCTTGAGAAACTTGTTTAAGATCTTGAGATCTAAGATTGGTCTGAACGTTCCCTCTTTTTTGGGAACTATGAACAGATTGGAGTAGAACCCCATCCCTTGTTCTCTTAATGGAACAGGATGAATCACTCCCATTTTTAACAGGTCTTCTACACAATGTAAGAATGCCTGTCTTTTTATGTGGTCTGAAGAGAACTGAGACCTGTGGAACCTCCCCCTTGGGGGAAGCCCCTTGAATTCCAGAAGATAACCTTGGGAGACTATTTCTAGCGCCCAAGGATCCAGAACATCTCTTGCCCAAGCCTGAGCGAAGAGAGATAGTCTGCCCCCCACCAGATCCGGTCCCGGATCGGGGGCCAACATTTCATGCTGTCTTGGTAGCAGTGGCAGGTTTCTTGGCCTGCTTTCCCTTGTTCCAGCCTTGCATTGGTCTCCAAGCTGGCTTGGCTTGAGAAGTATTACCCTCTTGCTTAGAGGACGTAGCACTTTGGGCTGGTCCGTTTCTACGAAAGGGACGAAAATTAGGTTTATTTTTTGCCTTGAAAGGCCGATCCTGAGGAAGGGCGTGGCCCTTACCCCCAGTGATATCAGAGATAATCTCTTTCAAGTCAGGGCCAAACAGCGTTTTCCCCTTGAAAGGAACGTTAAGTAGCTTGTTCTTGGAAGACGCATCAGCTGACCAAGATTTCAACCAAAGCGCTCTGCGCGCCACAATAGCAAACCCTGAATTCTTAGCCGCTAACCTAGCCAATTGCAAAGTGGCGTCTAGGGTGAAAGAATTAGCCAATTTGAGAGCATTGATTCTGTCCATAATCTCCTCATAAGGAGGAGAATCACTATCGACCGCCTTTATCAGCTCATTGAACCAGAAACATGCGGCTGTAGCTACAGGGACAATGCATGAAATTGGTTGTAGAAGGTAACCCTGCTGAACAAACATCTTTTTAAGCAAACCTTCTAATTTTTTATCCATAGGATCTTTGAAAGCACAACTATCCTCTATGGGTATAGTGGTGCGTTTGTTTAAAGTGGAAACCGCTCCCTCGACCTTGGGGACTGTCTGCCATAAGTCCTTTCTGGGGTCGACCATAGGAAACAATTTTTTAAATATGGGGGGAGGGACGAAAGGAATACCGGGCCTTTCCCATTCTTTATTAACAATGTCCGCCACCCGCTTGGGTATAGGAAAAGCTTCTGGGAGCCCCGGGACCTCTAGGAACTTGTCCATTTTACATAGTTTCTCTGGGATGACCAACTTGTCACAATCATCCAGAGTGGATAATACCTCCTTGAGCAGAATGCGGAGATGTTCCAACTTAAATTTAAACGTAATCACATCAGGTTCAGCTTGTTGAGAAATGTTCCCTGAATCAGTAATTTCTCCCTCAGACAAAACCTCCCTGGCCCCATCAGACTGGGTTAGGGGCCCTTCAGAACCATTATTATCAGCGTCGTCATGCTCTTCAGTATCTAAAACAGAGCAGTCACGCTTACGCTGGTAAGTGTTCATTTTGGCTAAAATGTTTTTGACAGAATTATCCATTACAGCCGTTAATTGTTGCATAGTAAGGAGTATTGGCGCGCTAGATGTACTAGGGGCCTCCTGAGTGGGCAAGACTAGTGTAGACGAAGGAGGGAATGATGCAGTACCATGCTTACTCCCCTCACTTGAGGAATCATCTTGGGCATCATTGTCATTGTCACATAAATCACATTTATTTAAATGAATAGGAATTCTGGCTTCCCCACATTCAGAACACAGTCTATCTGGTAGTTCAGACATGTTAAACAGGCATAAACTTGACAACAAAGTACAAAAAACGTTTTAAAATAAAACCGTTACTGTCACTTTAAATTTTAAACTGAACACACTTTATTACTGCAATTGCGAAAAAACATGAAGGAATTGTTCAAAATTCACCAAATTTTCACCACAGTGTCTTAAAGCCTTAAAAGTATTGCACACCAAATTTGGAAGCTTTAACCCTTAAAATAACGGAACCGGAGCCGTTTTTAACTTTAACCCCTGTACAGTCCCTGGTATCTGCTTTGCTGAGACCCAACCAAGCCCAAAGGGGAATACGATACCAAATGACGCCTTCAGAAAGTCTTTTCTAAGTATCAGAGCTCCTCTCACATGCGACTGCATGTCATGCCTCTCAAAAACAAGTGCGCAACACCGGCGCGAAAATGAGGCTCTGCCTATGATTAGGGAAAGCCCCTAAAGAATAAGGTGTCTAAAACAGTGCCTGCCGATATTATTATATCAAAATACCCAGATAAAATGATTCCTCAAGGCTAAATATGTGTTAATAATGAATCGATTTAGCCCAGAAAAAGTCTACAGTCTTAATAAGCCCTTGTGAAGCCCTTATTTACGATCTTAATAAACATGGCTTACCGGATCCCATAGGGAAAATGACAGCTTCCAGCATTACATCGTCTTGTTAGAATGTGTCATACCTCAAGCAGCAAGAGACTGCTCACTGTTCCCCCAACTGAAGTTAATTGCTCTCAACAGTCCTGTGTGGAACAGCCATGGATTTTAGTGACGGTTGCTAAAATCATTTTCCTCATACAAACAGAAATCTTCATCTCTTTTCTGTTTCTGAGTAAATAGTACATACCAGCACTATTTTAAAATAACAAACTCTTGATTGAATAATAAAAACTACAGTTAAACACTAAAAAACTCTAAGCCATCTCCGTGGAGATGTTGCCTGTACAACGGCAAAGAGAATGACTGGGGTAGGCGGAGCCTAGGAGGGATCATGTGACCAGCTTTGCTGGGCTCTTTGCCATTTCCTGTTGGGGAAGAGAATATCCCACAAGTAAGGATGACGCCGTGGACCGGACACACCTATGTTGGAGAAAGCTGTCCATATAGCCCCTCCTCTGGTTCCGCCCCCCAGTCATTCGACCGACGGTTAGGAGAAAAAGGAGAAACCATAGGGTGCCGTGGTGACTGTAGTGTATTAGAAATAAAAAAAATTTAAGCCTGACAGAAAAGCCAGGGCGGGCCGTGGACCGGACACACCGTAGGAGAAAGGAATTTATCAGGTAAGATATAAATTCTGTTTTCTCCTACATAGGTGTGTCCGGTCCACGGCTTCATCCTTACTTGTGGGAACCAATACCAAAGCTTTAGGACACGGATGAAGGGAGGGAACAAGTCAGGCAACCTAAACGGAAGGCACCACGGCTTGCAAAACCTTTCTCCCAAAAACAGCCTCCGAAGAAGCAAAAGTATCGAATTTGTAAAATTTTGTAAAAGTGTGCAGTGAAGACCAAGTCGCTGCCTTACAGATCTGATCAACAGAAGCCTCGTTCTTGAAGGCCCATGTGGAAGCCACAGCCCTAGTAGAGTGAGCTGTAATTCGTTCAGGAGGCTGACGTCCGGCAGTCTCATAAGCCAATCGGATGATGCTTTTCAGCCAAAAGGAAAGAGAGGTAGCAGTAGCTTTCTGCCCTCTCCTCTTACCAGAATAAACGACAAACAAGGATGAAGTCTGTCTGAAATCCTTAGTCGCCTCTAAGTAGAATTTTAAAGCACGGACCACATCTAGGTTGTGTAACAAACGTTCCTTCTTTGAAACTGGATTTGGACACAGGGAAGGAACAACTATTTCCTGGTTAATATTCCTGTTGGAAACTATTTTTGGAAGAAAACCAGGCTTGGTACGTAAAACTACCTTATCTGTATGAAACACCAGATAGGGAGAAGTACACTGCAAAGCAGACAATTCAGAAACTCTTCTAGCAGAAGAAATAGCAACTAAAAACAGAACTTTCCAAGATGGAATGTAAAGGTTCAAACGGAACCCCCTGAAGAACTGAAAGAACTAAGTTTAGACTCCATGGAGGAGTCATAGGTCTATAGACAGGCTTGATTCTAACTAACGCCTGTACAAACCCCTGTACATCTGGCACAGCTGCCAGTCGTTTGTGCAACAAAACCGACAGAGCAGATATCTGTCCTTTTAAAGAGCTAGCTGACAAACCTTTATCCAAACCCTCTTGGAGAAAGGAAAGTATTCTTGGAATTTTAATTTTACTCCAAGAAAATCCTTTGGAATCGCACCAATGGATATATTTTTGCCATATCTTATGGTAAATTTTCCTAGTCACCGGTTTTCTGGCTTGAACCAGAGTATCTATAACCGAATCTGAAAACCCACGCTTAGATAGAATCAAGCGTTCAATTTCCAAGCAGTCAGTTGCAGAGAGACTAGATTTGGATGTCTGAATGGACCTTGTACTAGAAGATCCTGCCTCAAAGGTAGCTTCCATGGTGTAACCGCTGACATATTCACCAGGTCTGCATACCAAGTCCTGCGTGGCCATGCAGGAGCTATTAGAATCACTGAGGCCTTCTCCTGTTTGATCCTGGCTACTAGCCTGGGAAGGAGAGGAAACGGTGGAAACACATAAGCCAGATTGAACGACCAGGGCGCCACTAATGCATCCACCAGTGCCGCCTTGGGATCTCTGGACCTGGACCCGTAGCGAGGAACCTTGGAGTTCTGACGAGACGCCATCAGATCCATATCCGGAATGCCCCATAGTTGGGTTAACTGGGCAAAGACCTCCGGGTGAAGTTCCCACTCCCCCGGATGGAAAGTCTGACGACTCAGATAATCCGCTTCCCAGTTGTCTACTCCTGGGATGTGAATTGCAGATAGATGGCAGGAGTGATCCTCCGCCCATTTGATGATCTTGGAGACCTCTCTCATCGCTAAGGAACTCTTTGTTCCCCCCTGATGATTGATGTACGCTACAGTCGTCATGTTGTCCGACTGAAATCTTATGAAACTGGCTTTCGCTAGTTGAGGCCAAGCCAGGAGCGCATTGAATATCGCTCTCAGTTCCAAAATGTTGATCGGGAGAAGAGACTCTTCCCGAGACCATAGACCCTGAGCTTTCAGAGAGTCCCAGACCGCGCCCCAGCCCAAGAGGCTGGCGTCGGTCGTAACAATGACCCACTCCGGTCTGCGGAAACTCATTCCCTGGGACAGGTGATCCTGAGTCAACCACCAGAGGAGCGAATCCCTGGTTACCTGGTCTACTTGAATTTGGGGAGACAAGTCTGCATAATCCCCATTCCACTGTTTGAGCATGCACAGTTGCAAAGGTCTTAAATGAATTTGAGCAAAAGGAACCACGTCCATTGCTGCAACCATTAGTCCTATTACTTCCATGCACTGAGCTATGGAGGGCTGAGGAATAGAATGAAGAACTCGACAAGCGTTTAGAAGCTTTAACTTTCTGACCTCTGTCAGGAAAATCTTCATTTCCAAAGGAATCTATTATTGTTCCCAGAAAAGGAACCCTTCTGGACGGGGACAGAGAACTCTTTTCTATGTTCACCTTCCACCCGTGAGATCTGAGAAAGGCCAAAACAATGTCTGTATGAGCCCTTGCTTTGGAAAGAGACGACGCTTGGATTAGAATGTCGTCTAGATAAGGTGCCACAGCAATGCCCCTCGGCCTTAGGACCGCTAGAAGGGACCCTAGCACCTTTGTGAAAATTCTGGGAGCGGTGGCTAAACTGAAAGGAAGAGCCACGAACTGGTAATGTTTGTCCATAAAGGCGAACCTCAGGAACTGATGATGAGTTTTGTGGATAGGGATATGCAGATACGCATCCTTTAAGTCCACGGTAGTCAATTGACCCGCCTGGATTGTTGGCAAAATCGTCCGAATGGTTTCCATTTTGAAAGATGGAACTCTGAGGAACTTGTTTAATATCTTTAAATCCAGAATTGGCCTGAAAGTTCCCTCTTTTTTGGGGACTACAAACAGGTTCGAATAAAAACCTAGACCTTGTTCCGCTGTTGGAACTGGGTTTATCACTCCCATCTTTAATAGGTCTCCTACGCAATGTAAGAATGCCTGTTTCTTTATCTGGTCTGAAGATAAGCGAGACATGTGGAACCTTCCCCTTGGCGGAAGTTCCTTGAACTCTAGAAGATATCCCTGGGAGACTATTTCTAGTGCCCAGGGGTCCGGAACATCTCTTGCCCAAGCCTGAGCAAAGAGAGATAATCTGCCCCCTACTAGATCCGGTCCTGGATCGGGGGCTACTCCTTCATGCTGTCTTGTTTACCCTTGTTCCAGCCCTGCACAGGTTTCCATGCAGGTTTGGGCTGGACAGCGTTACCCTCTTGTCTAGAGGCTGCAGAGTTAGAAGCCGGCCCGTTCCTGAAATTGCGAAAGGAACGAAAATTAGACTTGTTCTTAGCCTTGAAAGGCCTATCCTGTGGGAGGGCGTGGCCCTTTCCCCCAGTGATGTCTGAAATAATCTCCTTCAATTCCGGCCCAAAAAGGGTCTTACCTTTGAAAGGAATATTAAAGGGCCATAATACCCAAATGTTTAAACACTTGAAACTGATGCAGCATAGCTGTAAAAAGCTGACTAGAAAATATCACCTGAACATCTCTATGTAAAAAAGAAAGATATTTTACCTCAAAAGTTCCTCAGTAGCCACCTCCCATTGTAAAGGATTTTTGAAGCAGCATTTTAGTGTGTCTGTCCTGGGACATCTTAGGGGCTGAGCATCGTGCACTCTCATATTATTTCACCAATCAGGTAAAGGAAGCTTACTATGAAATCTCATGAGAGTTAAGTCAAATCTCATGAGATCACAGTAAGAGTTCATGACCTCAGCACTGCTGATGCTGATTGGCTGCTGTTCTTTTTTTTTAATTTATTTTTTTATTTTTACCTGCAACTGGAAGCAGCTGAGTATAACTTTTTACACAGAACTTACTCTGCTGAGCTGAGGAGATTGTGAGGTAAAATATCTTCCTTTTTTACATAGAGATGCTCAGGTGATATTTTCCTGTCAGCTTTTTACAGTTATACTGCATCAGTTTCAAGTGATTTAGCATATGAGTATTATGTCCCTTTAAGTAATTTAGTCTTGGACGACACATCTGCCGACCAGGATTTAAGCCAAAGCGCCCTGCGCGCCACTATAGCAAAACCTGAGTTCTTCGCCGCTAATTTCGTTATTTGAAAAGCGGCATCCAATATAAAGGAATTAGCTAACTTAAGTGCGTGAATTCTGTCCATGACTTCATCATATGAAGTCTCCCTCTGGAGCGAGCTTTCTAATTCTTCGAACCAAAAGGACGCCGCTGAGGTGACAGTAATAATGCACGCAATTGGTTGAAGAAGGAATCCTTGCTGAACAAAAATCTTTTTAAGCAATCCTTCCAATTTTTTATCCATAGGATCTTTGAAAGCGCAGCTGTCCTCTATAGGAATAGTTGTGCGCTTAGCTAACGTTGAAACTGGCCCCTCTACCTTAGGGACCGTCTGCCAAGCGTCCCTTCTGGGGTCTACAATGGGGAACATTTTCTTAAATATAGGGGGTGGGACAAAAGGTATACCCGGCTTCTCCCACTCCTTATTCACTATGTCCACTACCCTCTTGGGTATTGGAAAGGCGTCATCGTGCACTGGGATCTCTAAGAATTTGTCCAATTTGCACAACTTCTCTGGGATTACCAAAGAATCACAATCATCAAGAGTAGCTAGTACCTCCTTAAGCAGGGTGCGGAGATGTTCTAGCTTAAATTTAAATGCTACAATATCAGGTTCTGCCTGTTGAGAAATTTTTCCTGAGTCAGAAATTTCTCCCTCAGACAGCCCTTCCCTCACTGCCAAACCCGATTGATGTGAGGGTAAAACAGATAACGTATCGTCAGCGTCTACTTGTTCATCTTTTTCTGTATTTAAAACTGAACAATCACGCTTTCTCTGAAATGCTGGCAGTTTGGATAAAAGATTTGCTATAGAATTATCCACTACTGCTGTTAATTGTTGCATAGTAACAAGCATTGGCGCGCTAGATGTACTAGGTATCGCCTGCACGGGCAAAACTGGTGTAGACACAGAAGGAGAGGATGAAGAACTATCCCCACTACCTTCATTAGAAGAATCATCTTGGGCAATTTTATTAAATGTGACAGTATTGTCCTTACTTTGTTTGGACGCCATGGCACAATTATCACATACATTTAAAGGGGGGACCACCTTGGCCTCCATACACACAGAACATAAGCTATCTGATGGCACAGACATGTTAGGCAGGTTTAGGCAGGCTATTAATGCAATAAAAACGTTTTTAAACAAAACCGTTACTGTCTCTTTAAATAATAAAAATGACACACTTTATTTCTGAATGTTCAAAAAACTATGAAGGCAATATCCGATCTTTATAAAATTTATACCCCAGTGTCTTAATGCTTTGAAAGTATTGCACACCAAATATGAAGTCTCTAGACCCTTAAATGAGCAAACCGGAGCTAATTGTTCAATTTAACCGGTTTTACACACTACAGTCCCAGCCACAAACTTTGCTGCAGCTTTTACCTTCCTTAGGGGTTATTCACCACAGAAATAAGCCTTCCGGAGTCTGTTTCTTAGCCACAGGACCCTCTCACATGAAGCTGCATGCACTGCCTTTGGAATTAACTGCGCAACTGAGGCGCGAAAATGAGGCCTCCTCCCTCTGCATACTAGAGTGAAGGGGCCTTCCTGACTAGATTAGGTGTCTAAACCAATGCCAGGTATAATTATAACGTTCCCAAAAGTGTATTAACGTTCATAAAACACTTTAAATGCCATAAAAATGTGATATAAATCAATCGATTTGGCCCACAACAGTGTCTACCAGTATAAAGCCCAAAATGTAAGCCTGTAATCTGTTACTCAGTCTAAGAAAATGGCTTACCGGTCCCCTGAGGGAAAAATTGACAGTCTTCTAGCATTATCATGTGTTGTTAGAAAGAGACTGGTCATACCTGGAGCAGATGAGTCTGCAAACTGTTACCCCCAACTGAAGTTCTCTGGTTTCAACAGTCCTGCGTGGTAACAGCAATGGATTCTAGTTACTTGTGCTAAAATCATACTCTTTAACAGAAATCTTCATCACTTTCTGTTGTAGAGTAAATAGTACAAACCGGCACTATTTTAAAATAACAAACTCTTGATAGAAGAAATAAAAACTACAACTAAACACCACAAACTCTTTACCATCCCCGTGGAGATGCTACTTGTTCAGAGCGGCAAAGAGAATGACTGGGGGGCGGAGCCAGAGGAGGGGCTATATGGACAGCTTTTGCTGTGTGTCTCTTTGCCATTTCCTGTTAGGGAAGAGAATATTCCCACAAGTAAGGATGAAGCCGTGGACCGGACACACCTATGTAGGAGAAAGAGATATTTTATATGTAAATGTTTTCTAGATGAAAACATTTTACAACCAATACTATTTTTACAACTGAGAGGATATGATTTGTGTGTCACATATTCCTAACTCAGCAATAATTTTTGTTAACACTGATGCTGCAGCACATAATTTGAAACTATGGGATTTCATTTTTAAGAAAATTATGATATTTATGATGAATACCCAAGATCCACCATAGCTAAAAAATTTATTTGGGAATATAGCCAAGTGTCATAGTTTTTAACACTGCACTAATGATACATCTGTAGGCCAAGTTTATATGTTTCCAGTTAATTCTTTCTTTGGCACTTAAAGGGACATTAAACCCAAAAAAAAATATTTCATGATTCAGATAGAAAATACAATTTTAAACAACATTCCAAGTTACTTATATTATCTAATTTGCTTCATTCTTTAGATATATTTTATTAAAGAAAAATCAATGCACATGGGTGAGTCAATCACATGAGGCATCTATGTGCAGCCACCAATCCGAAGCTACTGAGTCTATCTAGATATGCTTTTCAGGAAAGAATATCAAGAGAATGAAGCAAATTAGATAATAGAAGTAAATTAGAAAGTTGTTTAAAATCACATGCTCTTTCTTGTCGAGAGTTGCAAGAGAATGACTGGAGGAGGGGGTTATGGGAGGAGCTATATAGACAGCTCTGCTGTGGGTGTCCTCTTGCAACTTCCTGTTGGGAAGGAGAATATCCCACAAGTAATGGATGAACCCGTGGACTGGATACACCTTACAAGAGAAATGGTATTCTCCATCTGAATCACGAAAGAACATTTTTGGGTTTAATGTCCCTTTAAAGGGACATAAAACCCAAAACATTTTCTCACACAATTCAGATAGAGCATACAATTTTAAACAACTTTCCACTATACTTCTATTATCATGCTGCGGAATCTGTTGGTGCTCTACAAATAACCGATAATAATAATAATAATCACAATTCCTTTGTTTTCTTGAAATATTTTGTTGAAAAATAGGAAGGTATGCTTACGAGTGTGCACGTGTCTGCAACATTATATGGGCACAGTTTTGCCACAATGTTATACATTGGCAAGAGCACTAGATGGGAGCACTATTTCCTGCCATGTAGTTCTTCAGACATGTGCACGCTACCTATCTAGATATATCAACAAAGAATAACATGAGAACTAAGAAAATTTGATAAACTGTATGCTCTGCTTGGATCTGTCTGTCCCATGTTCGCTAGAGAGACCAAAAAGCAAAATCTGTAAAATATGCTGTTAAAATGCTGTAAATTAAATGACCTAAACCTGCTATTTGATTTGCAGCAGTTGCAGACTTTGGTTGCAGATTTTGCTTTTTGGCCACTCCATGGCAAGCACATTTTTGCACAAAAGCAAGAGGTGTTTAATGTCCTTTTAAAAGCTATTATTCTAGCAGTGATCATTTTAATACAGGAGTCTTTTTTATCATAGACATAGCATCATAAAACAGCTTTAGTTGTAATTAAAATTGCATATTTCATAGACTACATTTATGTCCATTTAAAACATATGCAAAAAATGGAAAGAACAAAAAAGCATCAAATTATTTAATACCCCACACAAATTTCCATCCTCACAAAGAAAGAATAAAAGCACCCAAACAGAATGAAAAATGGAGTCATTTAACTCAGCATTCACGATGACTACCTGAATATACTGTAGGTTTTTACACTTAAAGTGCCATAATAGTTGAAACATTGAATGCTCTAATTTGTTTGAGCATGTCATTGTAAGACTATCGACCCTACATTACTTTGTGTAACACACAATCGAAGTACCACTCGGGACCCGCAGTGCACTGCTGGTTTCTGAGCAGAAACCGCTGCTGTACGTCTTAAAATTACATTGACTAATAAATTATAACATGTCATTTTTCAACTTTTATTGCACTTTAACCAATAATGATGTGCATACTTACAGCATGACTCGAAATGATATAAAATGTTAACATTTTTTGAAAACACGTCACAGCAATCATAAATGATCATGCCTGCATTTATGTTGCAAATAAGTTTTACAGCTTAAAAAAAATGTGATTTTCGCTGTATTCATTTTTTTTAAATTAAACCAAGAAACAAGTTTAGTAGTATGGACCTTATAACACTAAAAAAAAGTCCATGCAAACAGCTAACAATACCAGCGTGAAAGAGGCTAAATGCATTTTTAAGAGGCCAAAGCTACTGAATTTTAAAAGTTGCCCAAAATAGTAATACATGGGTTATTAAAGGGACATTCCAGCCAAAATTGGAATCCAAATGGATATATTTCAGTTTTGAATAGAAGCATTTTTGTAATATACAGTACATGTATTAACTAAAATGCTTCTAATAAAAGCTATAGCTGTTTCAAAGGTGTATTTAAGTATGCACTGTGCACCAGCATTTTAAACACAGCATTTGCTGAGAGAGTCTTAGTCAATACCAAATACAAGCACCTTAATTTGTTCATTTATGAGATCATACAAGCCCCATTTGTGCTCTGAGGAGCTGCAGTATTTAAAATGCTGGTGCACTGAGAATATCTAGCTGTGCTTTATATGCACGTGTAGAGAAAATGCTAACACTAAAACAGTGATACCTCTTACTAGAAGCATTTTTGCTAATACATGTATATTGCAAATATGTTTCTATTCAAAGATGTAATTCATCTATGTGCATTTCTATTTTGACTGGAAACTCTCTTTAAGCATTTTTTATAAAGGATTAGAATGGTGTTGAATGTGAACAGTATCCTAAAAAGCCAAACAAAGCTATTTGAATGCAAATAGAGGTCAAACATAAGAGGTTAAAGTTTTTTGTTTTTAATGACTTCAGTGCTCGAGGGGATATCTAAACATTGCTTTATTAGTAAAAAGGAAAGTGAGCAGGGGTCAGCTGTAACCATCACAGTGGTGAGTGGTTTGTATGTCTAAAGAAGAGGAGAGGTGTTGATGGTTTATTACACAGCTTGTTGTTATAGGACGAAACATTAGTAGCTCCAAGGCAACATTTGCTGTCATAAACCGGACACCTCCGTAATGAGACAAGTTAGTGAGTGAAGGAAGGACATCTCTTCACCTCTCTACGATCTGGTCAGTAACTAGCAGCCTGGGGAGACATTTTCTGTTGACACAATTTCCTACAGAGTGAGAACATTCCCACACTGTATGAGACAATGAGACACAATTACTTGTCAAAGGCTCTGCACACCATATATTATATGAGAGCAAAGGTGTCTCTAGAAGCAGTAGAGCAACTGTGTGAATCTAAAAGTGCACAAATAAAATGGTATAATGCCAGAGTATAATATTATTACACTATTCCGTGCATATAACGGTGTTCAAACTCTACAAAGAGGTTATACAATATAGTTAAAGGGACACTGAACCCACATTTTATATTTTGTGATTCAGATAGAGCATGCAATTTTAAGGAACTTTCTAATTTACTCCTTTTATCAATTTTTCTTTGTTTTCTTACTATCTTTATTTGGAAAAAAAGGCATCTAAGCTTTTTTTTTGGTTCAGACCTCGGGACAGCACATTTTTATTGGTGGATGAATTTATCCACCAATCAGCAAGAACAACCCAGGTTGCTCACCAAAAATGGGTCGGCATCTAAACTTACATTCTTGCATTTCAAATAAACATACCAAGAGAATGAAGAACATTTGATAATAGGAGTAAATTAGAAAGTTGCTTAAAATGTCATGCTCTATCTGAATCACGAAAGAAAGAATTTGGGTTCAGTGTCCCTTTAAAGGGATATGAAACCCCAAAAAATTATTTCACGATTCAAATAGAGTATACAATTTTCAACAACTTTCTAATTGACTTTTATTATTTTATTTGTTTTGATTTCATGGTATCCTTTGAGGAAAAGCCTATCTGGATAGGCTCTGGGGGTGGGATCTAGATGCTTATTGGTGGATGCACAGATATGCCTCTTGTTATTGGCTTACCAATGTGTTCAGCTCATTCCCAGTAGCGCATTACTGCTCCTTCAATAAAGGATACAAAGAGAACTAAACAAAATTGTTACCATAAGTAAATTGGGAAGTTGTTTATAATTGTATTCTTTATCTGAACCATGAAAGACCAAATTTGGTTTTTTTGTGCCCTTTAAAGTCTATTCCAGTACCTAGGTAGGCTCAGGAGCAGAATTGTGGTACTGAGAGGTAGTTTGTGATTGGTGGCTACACATATGCCTTTTTGACATTGGCTCACCAGATGTGTTCAGTTATCTCTCAGTAAAGCTTGCTGAACACATCTGGTGAGCCAATGGTAAGAGTGTAGCCACCAATCACAAAACTACCTCTCAATTCCGCAATGCTGCTCCCGAGTCTACCTGGGTATGATAAAAACAAAGCATATGAAGAGAATGAAGTACATTTGACAAACTGGAAAGTCTATTAAATTGCATGCTATATCTGACCAATGAAAGTTTCGTTTTGACTTTACTGTCCCTTTAAGTAAATAGATTAATTACATTTTTTATTTTCATGTCCCTTTAACTCTACTCACAAGATATTCCCTCCTGGAGAATAATCAATACATTTAGTGTCATGCCAGTTAACAACATATTCCATCATTGTAAAGCTTCTGATAAAAGAGATAGGCATAGTACAATAGAAGATAAATGAATAAGAAAGCTATGCTTCATATTGTGATTGACATTCCTTGACAAAGCATACCAACGAAACGTACGTCGGAACTGAACTGTTCTATATTGAGTTTTATTGCGTCTCTACACTAGCCAGGACACCTGGGGGCTTAGCGCTATTGTCTTGCTACTAAAAAGGTTTTGGTTTCAGCGGTCACACTCCTGCTGATCCATTTACCTCTTTGCAAGTTTGGCGATTTGAAGCATTTGTTACAGCATATCTGCTTTTGTACCCTTACATTGTGGTGTTATCAAGGCTTATGTGACACTTTTATATATTTTAAAATAAATTTGTATCCAAGTTTTGCCTAGTGTACTGTTTTCCCATCAGTATAAAGTGGGAGTGCGCATATCCTTGAGCTTAGTGGAAAGCTCCAACAAATGTGAGTAGTCATTTGTTACAAAACAACTACTTCCTCAAAGTGCCATTACAGATTCACACTATGTTGCAATTTTCTGTTTCCTTTTTTATGGGATCTCACTGAGGAATGCTAACAAGCTGAAAAACAGAATTTATGTTTACCTGATAAATTACTTTCTCCAACGGTGTGTCCGGTCCACGGCGTCATCCTTACTTGTGGGATATTCTCTTCCCCAACAGGAAATGGCAAAGAGCCCAGCAAAGCTGGTCACATGATCCCTCCTAGGCTCCGCCTTCCCCAGTCATTCGACCGACGTAAAGGAGGAATATTTGCATAGGAGAAATCATATGATACCGTGGTGACTGTAGTTAAAGAAAATAAATTATCAGACCTGATTAAAAAACCAGGGCAGGCCGTGGACCGGACACACCGTTGGAGAAAGTAATTTATCAGGTAAACATAAATTCTGTTTTCTCCAACATAGGTGTGTCCGGTCTACGGCGTCATCCTTACTTGTGGGAACCAATACCAAAGCTTTAGGACACGGATGATGGGAGGGAGCAAATCAGGTCACCCAGATGGAAGGCACCACGGCCTGCAAAACCTTTCTCCCAAAAATAGCCTCAGAAGAAGCAAAAGTATCAAATTTGTAAAATTTAGTAAAAGTGTGCAGCGAAGACCAAGTCGCTGCCCTACATATCTGATCAACAGATGCCTCGTTCTTGAAGGCCCATGTGGAAGCCACGGCCCCAGTGGAATGAGCTGTGATTCTTTCAGGAGGCTGCCGTCCGGCAGTCTCATAAGCCAATCTGATGATGCTTTTAAGCCAAAAAGATAGAGAGGTAGAAGTTGCTTTTTGACCTCTCCTTTTACCAGAATAAACAACAAACAAGGAAGATGTTTGTCTGAAATCCTTTGTAGCATCTAAATAGAATTTTAGAGCACGAACTACATCCAAATTGTGCAACAAACGTTCCTTCTTTGAAACTGGATTCGGACACAAATAAGGCACGACTATCTCCTGGTTAATGTTTTTGTTAGAAACAACTTTCGGAAGAAAACCAGGTTTAGTACGCAAAACCACCTTATCTGCATGGAACACCAGATAAGGAGGAGAACACTGCAGAGCAGATAACTCTGAAACTCTTCTAGCAGAAGAAATTGCAACCAAAAACAAAACTTTCCAAGATAATAACTTAATATCTACGGAATGTAAGGGTTCAAACGGAACCCCTTGAAGAACTGAAAGAACTAAATTGAGACTCCAAGGAGGAGTCAAAGGTTTGTAAACAGGCTTGATTCTAACCAGAGCCTGAACAAAAGCTTGAACATCTGGCACAGCCGCCAGCTTTTTGTGAAGTAAAACAGATAAAGCAGAAATCTGTCCCTTCAAAGAACTTGCAGATAATCCTTTCTCCAAACCTTCTTGAAGAAAGGATAGAATCTTAGGAATTTTTATCTTGTTCCATGGGAATCCTTTAGATTCACACCAACAGATATATTTTAAACACCAAAAAACTCTAAGCCATCTCCGTGGAGATGTTGCCTGTACAACGGCAAAGAGAATGACTGGGGAAGGCGGAGCCTAGGAGGGATCATGTGACCAGCTTTGCTGGGCTCTTTGCCATTTCCTGTTGGGGAAGAGAATATCCCACAAGTAAGGATGACGCCGTGGACCGGACACACCTATGTTGGAGAAAACTCATCCAGAGGACACAGACATATCCTTGATTCAGAACTTTATTTGGTTTTCCTTTTATGATTTTTGTTATCACATTTATTTCTCATATTGTGATTGTAACAAAGCAGGAAGATCATGAATACAAAAGAACAACAATCACACATGGAAAATATTGCTGGCATGACAAAATGTTAATGGGACAGTAAAACTAGAAAATAATGTTTTATAATTCTGGTTTTCCCCCTGAGCGCATCTGGGCAGCTGTCTAGTCACAGCCCGGCCCGATCGCGCCATTACACTAAATGCAGCTCGCTCCCGCTATCAGACAGAGCTTACAATTTAAAAAGTTTTACAATTTACTTCTATTATCAAATTTGCTTCATTCTCATTACATTCTTTGTTGAAGAGATACCTAGGTAGGCATCTGGAGTACTACATGGCAGAAAACAGTGCTGTCATCTAGTGCTCTTGCAAATGGATAACATTCTTGCAAAACTGCTGCATTATAGTGCTCCAAACATGTGCAAGCTTACATATCTGCTTTTCAACAAAAGATACCAAGAGAACGAATACTATTTGATAATAGAAATACATTTGAAAGCCATTTAAAATTGTTTGTTCTTTCTGAATCATGAAAGAAACATTTTGAGCTTCATGTCCCTTTGATTTTTCATTTCAACTAATAAAGATGCACTTATTAAACGTGCCTTAACCCCTGCACTGCTAGGCTAAACCTGTTTCAGCTATTTACAGTAATTGTTGTTAAACATCAATTTCAGTGTATTTAGTTTTTTAAAACGAGAATAAAAAAAGGGAAAAATAAATTCTATTTAAGCAGGCTACATACTTTAATAAAATAATGATTGGCTAAATCATAGTTTTTAATTTAACCGATTTTCATTAAGGCCCCTTACACAAAAATTAACAGGTTAACTTGAACAGGGAAATAATATGGTTTTAGGACTCTGGTTTTGATTACTCCAATAATGACCTTTTACTGGATCTGGTGGCTTTATCTAGCTATGGTCTGGAGCTTAGCTACGGTTTGCTGACAAGAGTCACAATGCGGGAACCAGATTAAGGTCTTACCACTGTTTCCCTTAAAGTAACTGTAGGATCTTTATCTATTTCCTGTTTCTTTCCAACTTGCTTAATACACATGGAGCTTCATCAAGCACAATTGTTGGGTATCTGGTCAGACCAAGCAAGGGAACAAATTGATTCTCGAGTCAGCACTCTGCCATTTCTTTCTTTATTAGGCCATTAAGCACACTTCTGTGAAGGAATACTGTGGGCATGTTCATGTATGTTCCTCATACCTGTTGGTCAGCCTATTCTTCACACCTCTTCAGTCATCCCCTTAATAGAAGAAATTACTCCTCCAAATAATTATTGGGTGAATTTCTGGACATGCTAATGGTAAGTTATTTTCTATGTTGATCACATTTTGATGAATATGAAGATAGATCTGCGTGTGTACTTTGACACGAGATAAAACATGAAGGGACCTTCTGTCATGAGTTCATTTTTGGTGCCTCTGTTTACTGTTCCCTCATTTCCCACTCACTTTTGTCTCACAATACTGTGTCATGATCAATGTAACTTCCATTTTTGGATTTAAGTCACATTCGGTTCAGTGCCTGCTTGTGATACTTGTGTTTGCCAGTGACCTACACTGTTAGCATTTGACTATTCTTCTGTTTGCTTTATGTGAACCTTGTAACTTTGACCTTGGCTTGATCCTGACCTCTCTTCTGTCTCCGGATTTGGATCCTATCTTCTGTATTCTTATATGACCAGGGCATTTGGCACAATTCATCTCACCCACAAAGCCTACCAGAGAGCTATCTACTGTACCCACAACAGTTACCAATGATACTATCCTGTGTATTTCTTGCTATCTATCATACAAGCACCAGCTATGAGTCAAATCCAAGGTCTAATCCTCTGACAAAGTGTCAACTATATCATTCCTCAGCTTAGGGTCCTTCTTGGACTGATATTGACTGGGATCCTGACACTGTCCATAGTTAGATAAATGGGGTGGGGGGCTTGACTTGTACATGAGATTTTGAGTTAAGAAACATTACATGTTCCTGCTTAATTATATCATATATATTTACTTCATGTCATGAACCACTTAAATAAGAAAGGCTACTATTTATGTACATTTTTGTTACTTAGCAGCAGGAATCGTGTATAGACCATGATAAAAACAAAACCATGTACACAAATTCCTTTATACTGAAAACCAGCTTTCTTATAAAAGACTGAACACAAAATTAAATCTCTACTCTTATTTTCTTTCTGTGTTATAAAAGAGGTGTTGTAGATAACCAGCATGATATTGTAGCCCTTTGTGGGTCTTTTTGTTTGTGCCTTCCAGGGTGCCCAAAATGAACTGTCGTGGTTTGGAATTTAAACTGGAATTTCTTTTCACCAGCCAAGTATCAATCAAGCAACAGAAATTGACAGCATTTTTCTTTTTCAATTTCCCTCCCCCATTTGTTCATATTATGTCAAACTCATCTGCCTAACCTGCTGGCTATGGAATCTCTCCATGGGACACAGGCGAAAAAGGATACATTAGAAAAGCAAAAGTTAGGAATCATTAGTCTGGTTATACATCCCACAAGCTGTGTTAGCACAATGTGTAAGGCATGGTGCAAAAAAAGACTAGCAATACACATATGCTTGTGCGTTTGGATGGAATAAAACCATTATCTCATATTAGCTCTAGGGCAAGTAATTGTATTTCTTGTTGTAAACATTGTTTAATGTACTAAGCTGTCCTCACTGATTTGTAACAAATGTCTCCATATTCTGGAAAGAATTTCAAGCGTAACATACACTTCAAGTTTAATTTGTTAAAAAACTAAACATACATTACCAGTTGAGAAGAAAACTGCTCTTGTACATCAAGCCCTGTGCATAGCTGTAATCTGGAACAAACTATGCCTCTATAATGTCCTTATTAATCTCATGTGCAGATTTTTTGTGGACAAATAAACATTGATAAAAAAAAACATTTTAAAAAGGACAGTCTACACCTTAGTCATCTTAAAGTGAATGTACATTTTTATGCTAAAGTGCGCGGTTTTTAAAAATTTCATTAAAAACAGAGGCAATTTAAGTCATCAAAATTTACATTTCACTCCTGTTGTGAAAAAAAAACTTCTTTTAATCTTGACAGCCGCTCCAGCTTCCTCCGCCCGTCGCAAAGCATCTTCCTAGATCTAAAATGAGGAATCCGGCTTGCTTCAATTACTGCGTTGAATCAGACACTTATTCCCCCGGGGGGAGAAAACCATGATTGGAGGATGACCCATCCATCATTTCTGACATCAGAAATGGCTTGCGACGACCGGAGGAAGCTGGAGCTGCTGTCAAGATTAAAGGGAAAGTATTTCTTCACAACGAGTGAAATGTAAATTTTTATGAATTAAAGTGCCCCTGTTTTTAATCTAATTTTTAAAAACCGGGCACTTTAGCATCAAAATTTACATTCACTTTAAAGTCTTACCTTAGATTAAGCTGCAAATATCCTCCTGCACCCTTTCTATATCATGCAGCATTAACGGTAAAAAAGTTATTTTAAAATGAATATTGTTTCTGGCCACTTTGAAATGGCTGCCAAGCTCTGCCCACTGATAACAACACAATCTGTGCTGCATATGGCGTCCAATCACAAAAGGCTCACTAGTTGGTTTCAACAGGCTGTCAATCCTATTCAGCAGAGTGCCTAGATGCAGCACAGATTGTGATATCATCAGTGGGCGGAGCTTGGCAGCCATTTCAAAGTGGATAGAAACAATATTCATTTTAAAATAACTTTTTTACTGTTCCTGCTGCATTGTATAGAAAAGGGTGCAGGAGGCTATTTGCGGCTTACTCGACTGGGACTTTAAGATGACTAAGGTGTAGACTGTACCTTTAAGCACAATAGTTAATATAAGCATTAAAAATAACTACATAGCATTAAACATAAGTATGTATTGTATAGCTGTGTAGAGAACAGTGTCATCACAACTATTTAAAGGAATATGAAACCCAAATATTTAATTTTGTGATTCAGACAGAGCATACTATTTTGAAGAAATTTACTTCAAATTTGCTTCATTCCCATGGTCTTCTGAGTGGAAGAGATACCTCAAAAACAGTGCTGCCATATAGTGCTCTTGCAAACGGATAACATTCTTGCAAAACTGCTGCCATATATTGCTCCAGAAATGGGTTGACTTCTAAGCATACGTACCTGCTTTTTTGACAAAAGATACCAAGTAAACAAAGAAAATTGGATAATAAAAGTAAATTAGAAGGTTTTTTAAAATCACATGCTCTATCTGAATCATGAAAGAAAAACTTTGGGTTTAATATCCCTTTAAAGGGACAGTCTACAATATAATTGTTATTGTTTTAAAATATAGATAATCCCTTTATTACCCATTTCCCAGTTTTGCATAACTAACACAGTTATATTAATATACTTTTTACCTCTTTGATTACCTTGTATCTAGGAACCTTCTTCCAGCCCCCTGATCACATGACTGTGACGGTTTATTAAGTATTTTCTTGCATTTAGCATTGTGCTGTGCTAAATCTTAAATAACCCCCTGTGCCTGAACACAGTGTTATCTATGGCCCACGTGTACTTTCTGTCTCTTTATATTGAAAATAAATTTAAAAAGCATGTGATAAGAGGCAGCCCTCAAGGACTTAGAAATTAGCATATAAGCCTGTCTAGGTTTAGATTCATCTAAGAATACCAAGAGAAAAAACACAATTTATGCTTACCTGATAAATTTATTTCTCTATTGGTGTATCCAGTCCACGGATCATCCATTACTTATGGGATATTCTCACTCCCAACAGGAAGTTGCAAGAGGACCCACAGCAAAGCTGTTATATAGCTCCTCCCCTCACTACCATATCCAGTCATTCGACCGAAAACAAGCAGAGAAAGGAGAAACCATAGGGCGCAGTGGTGACTGTAGTTTAAATTTAAAAATAACCTGCCTTAAAATGACAGGGCGGGCCGTGGACTGGATACACCACTAGAGAAATAAATTTATCAGGTAAGCATAAATTGTGTTTTCTCTAGTAAGGTGTATCCAGTCCACGGATCATCCATTACTTATGGGATACCAATACCAAAGCTAAAGTACACGGATGAAGGGAGGGACAAGGCAGGCACTTAAACGGAAGGTACCACTGCCTGTAAAACCTTTCTCCCAAAAATAGCCTCCGAAGAAGCAAAAGTATCAAATTTGTAGAATTTTGAAAAAGTATGAAGCGAAGACCAAGTCGCCGCCTTGCAAATCTGTTCAACAGAAGCCTCATTTTTAAAGGCCCAAGTGGAAGCCACAGCTCTAGTAGAATGAGCTGTAATTCTTTCAGGGGGCTGCTGTCCAGCAGTCTCATAGGCTAAGCGTATTATGCTTCTTAGCCAAAAAGAAAGAGAGGTTGCCGAAGCCTTTTGACCTCTCCTCTGACCAGAGTAAACAACAAACAAAGCAGATGTTTGTCGAAAATCCTTAGTAGCTTGTAAGTAAAACTTTAAAGCACAAACTACGTCCAAATTGTGTAATAGACGTTCCTTCTTTGAAGAAGGATTAGGACACAAGGATGGAACAACAATCTCTTGATTGATATTCTTGTTAGATACCACCTTAGGTAAAAACCCAGGTTTGGTACGCAGGACTACCTTATCAGAATGAAAAATCAGATAAGGAGAATCACATTGTAAGGCAGATAATTCGGAGACTCTACGAGCCGAGGAAATAGCTACCAAAAAAAGAACTTTCCAGGATAAAAGTTTTATATCTATGGAATGAAGAGGTTCAAACGGAACTCCTTGAAGAACCTTAAGAACCAAGTTTAAGCTCCATGGTGGAGCAACAGGTTTGAACACAGGCTTGATTCGGACCAAAGCCTGACAAAATGCCTGAATGTCTGGAACATCTGCCAGACGTTTGTGTAAAAGAATAGACAGAGCAGAAATCTGTCCCTTTAAGGAACTAGCTGACAAACCTTTTTCCAAGCCTTCTTGGAGAAAAGATAATATCCTAGGAATCCTGACCTTACTCCACGAGTAACCCTTGGATTCACACCAATAAAGATAATTACGCCATATTTTATGGTAAATTTTCCTGGTGACAGGCTTTCGTGCCTGTATAAAGGTATCAATGACCGACTCGGAGAAGCCACGCTTTGATAAAATCAAGCGTTCAATCTCCATGCAGTCAGTCTCAGAGAAATTAGATTTGGATGGTGGAAAGGACCCTGAAGTAGAAGGTCCTGTCTTAGGGGCAGAGTCCCTGGTGGAAAGGATGACATGTCCACTAGATCTGCATACCAGGTCCTGCGTGGCCACGCAGGCGCTATTAAAATCACTGATGCTCTCTCCTGCTTGATCTTGGCAATCAGTCGAGGGAGCAGAGGAAACGGTGGAAACACATAAGCCAGGTTGAAAGACCAGGGCGCTGCCAGAGCATCTATCAGAGTCGCCCTGGGGTCCCTGGACCTGGATCCGTAACAAGGAAGCTTGGCGTTCTGTCGAGACGCTATGAGATCCAGTTCTGGTTTGCCCCAGCGATGAATCACTTGTGCAAACACCTCCGGATGGAGTTCCCACTCCCCCAGATGAAAAGTCTGTCGACTTAGAAAATCCGCCTCCCAGTTCTCCACACCTGGGATATGGATAGCTGATAGGTGGCAGGAGTGAATCTCTGCCCAACGAATTATCTTTGAGACTTCTAACATCGTTTGGGAACTTCTTGTTCCCCCTTGATGGTTGATGTAAGCCACAGTCGTGATGTTGTCCGACTGAAATCTGATGTACCTCAGAGACGCTAACTGAGGCCAAGCCTGAAGAGCATTGAATATCGCTCTTAGTTCCAGAATATTTATTGGAAGGAGAGACTCCTCCTGAGTCCACGATCCCTGAGCCTTCAGGGAGTTCCAGACTGCACCCCAACCTAGAAGGCTGGCATCTGTTGTTACAATTGTCCATACTGGCCTGCGAAAGGTCATACCTTTGGACAGATGGACCCGAGATAGCCACCAGAGCAGAGAATCCCTGGTCTCTTGGTCCAGATTCAGTTGAGGGGACAAATCTGTGTAATCCCCATCCCACTGACTGAGCATGCATAGTTGCAGCGGTCTGAGATGTAAGCGTGCAAACGGCACTATGTCCATTGCCGCTACCATTAAGCCGATTACTTCCATACACTGAGCCACCGAAGGTCGCAGAATGGAATGAAGAATCCGGCAGGAATTTAGAAGCTTTGATAACCTGGACTCCGTCAGGTAAATTTTCATCTCTACAGAATCTATCAGAGTCCCTAGAAAGGAAACTCTTGTGAGTGGAGATAGAGAACTCTTTTCCTCGTTCACCTTCCACCCATGTGATCTCAGAAATGCCAGTACTAAGTCCGTATGAGACTTGGCAATTTGAAAGTTTGACGCCTGTATCAGGATGTCGTCTAAATAAGGGGCTACTGCTATGCCCCGCGGCCTGAGGACCGCCAGAAGGGACCCTAGAACCTTCGTGAAGATTCTTGGGGCTGTAGCCAACCCGAAGGGAAGAGCTACAAACTGGTAATGCCTGTCTAGAAAGGCAAACCTGAGAAACCAATGATGATCTTTGTGTATCGGAATGTGAAGGTAAGCATCCTTTAGATCCACTGTAGTCATATATTGACCCTCCTGGATCATGTGTAGGATGGTACGAATAGTTTCCATCTTGAATGATGGAACTCTTAGGAATTTGTTTAAGATCTTTAGATCCAAAATTGGTCTGAATGTTTCCTCTTTCTTGGGAACCACAAACAGATTTGAGTAAAAACCCTGTCCTTGTTCCTCTTTTGGAACTGGATGGATCACTCCCATAATTAGGAGGTCTCGTACACAGTCTAAGAATGCCTCTCTCTTTATCTAGTTTGCAGATAACTGTGAAAGGTGAAATCTCCCTATGGGGGGAGAAGTTTTGAAGTCCAGAAGATACCCCTGGGATATAATTTCCAACGCCCAGGGATCCTGAACATCTCTTGCCCACGCCTGGGCGAAGAATGAAAGTCTGCCCCCCCCCCCCACTAGATCCGTTACCGGATAGGGGGCCGTTCCTTCATGCTGTCTTAGAGGCAGCAGCAGGTTTTTTAGCCTGCTTACCTTTGTTCCAGGTCTAGTTTGGCCTCTAGACCGCCTTGGACTGAGCAACATTTCCCTCTTGTTTGCATTAGAGGAAGTTGATGCCGCACTTGCCTTGGAGTTTCAAAAGGCACGAAAATTAGACTGTTTGGCCCTGGATTTGGACCTGTCCTGAGGAAGGGCGTGACCTTTACCTCCAGTGATATCAGCAATAATCTCCTTCAAACCAGGCCCGAATAAGGTCTGCCCCTTGAAGGGAATGTTAAGCAGCTTAGACTTTGAAGTCACATCAGCTGACCATGATTTGAGCCATAGCGCTCTGCGCGCTTGTATAGCAAAACCAGAATTCTTAGCCGTTAGTTTAGTTAAATGAACAATGGCATCAGAAACAAAAGAATTGGCTAGCTTAAGTGCCCTAAGCTTGTCAAGTATGTCATTCAATGGAGTCGCTACCTGTAAGGCCTCTTCCAGAGACTTGAACCAGAACGCCGCAGCAGCAGTGACAGGGGCAATGCATGCAAGGGGCTGAAGGATAAAACCTTGTTGACAAAATATTTTCTTAAGGTAACCTTCCAATTTTTTATCCACTGGATCTAAAAAAGCACAACTGTCCTCGACAGGGATAGTGGTACGCTTTGCTAAAGTAGAAACTGCTCCCTCCACCTTAGGGACTGTCTGCCATAAGTCCCGTGTGGTGGGGTCTATAGGAAACATTTTTCTAAAAATAGGAGGTGGAGAGAACGGCACACCTGGCCTATCCCATTCCTTAGAAATAATTTCTGTAAACCTTTTAGGTATTGGAAAAACAGCAGTACACACCGGCACTGCATAGTATTTATCCAGTCTACACAATTTATCTGGCACTGCAATTGTGTCACAGTCATTCAGAGCAGCTAAAACCTCTTTAAGTAGCACGCAGAGGTGTTCAAGCTTAAATTTAAATGTAGAAATCTCAGAATCAGGGATTCTCCCTGAATCAGAAGCATCACCCACAGACTGAAGTTCCCCTTCTTCAGCTTCAGCATATTGTGAAGCAGTATCAGACATGGTTCTTAAAGCGTCAGTATGCTCTGCATTTCGTCTAACCCCAGAGCTATCTCGCTTACCTCTAAATTCAGGTAGTCTGGCTAATACCGCTGACAGTGTATTATCCATGACTGCCGCCATGTCTTGTAAAGTAAACGCTATAGGTGCCCTTGATGTACTTGGCGCCATTTCAGCGTGAGTCCCTTGAGCGGGAGTCAAAGAATCTGACACGTGGGGAGAGTTAGTCGGCATAACTTCCCCCTCGCTAGATTCCTCTGGTGATAAATTTTTTAAAGACATAATATGATCTTTTTTACTTAGAGTGAAGTCAGTACAATCGGTACACATTCTGAGAGGGGGTTCCACCATGGCCTTTAAAGATAATGAACAAAGAGTTTCCTCTATGTCAGACATGTTTATACAGACTAGCAATGAGACTAGCAAGCTTAGAAAACACTTTAATTCAAGTTAACAAGCAAATATAAAAAACAGTACTGTGCCTTCAAGAGAAAAAAATTTTGTCAAAATTTGAAAAACAGTGAAAAAAGGCAGTTACACAAACAAAATTTTTACAGTGTATGTAATAGGCTAACAGAGCATTGCACCCACTTGCAAATGGATGATTAACCCCTTAGTTCAAAAAACGGATAAAAAAAACGACAGACGTTTTTTAACAGTCCCAGCAAAATGCCACAGCATTACTGTGGCTCCTACCGTCCCCAAAAAACGTTTTTAGGCTCTTTAGAGATGTCCTGTAGCATGCAGGGGACCCTTGAGGAAAACTGGATGTCTCAGTCTGTAATTATAACTGCTCAAAAAAGCGCTAAAATAGGCCCCTCCCACTCATATTACAGCAGTGGAAAGCCTCAGGAAACTGTTTCTAGGCAAAAATACAGCCAGCCATGTGGAAAAAAATTAGGCCCCAATAAGTTTTATCACCAAGCATATATAAAAAATGATTAAACATGCCAGCAAACGTTTTATATAGCATTTTCTATAAGGGTATTACCCCTGGGAATAAGCATACTAGTCGTTATTAAATCACTGTATACAGGCTTAACTTACATTTATCAGGAATCAGCAGCATTTTCTAGCATTTCCAATCCTAGAAAAACATCATAACTGCACATACCTGATAGCAGAATAAACTGCACGCCATTCTCCCCCTGAAGTTACCTCACTCTTCAGACATGTATGAGAACAGCAATGGATCTTAGTTACATCCTGCTAAGATCATAGAAAAACTCAGGCAAATTCTTCTTCTAGCTCTGCCTGAGAAACAATAGCACAACTCCGGTACTATTTAAAATAACAAACTTTTGATTGAAGAAATAAACTATTTTTCACCACCTTCCTCTAACAACCTCCCTGCGCGTTGAGAGTTGCAAGAGAATGACTGGATATGGTAGTGAGGGGAGGAGCTATATAACAGCTTTGCTGTGGGTCCTCTCGCAACTTCCTGTTGGGAGTGAGAATATCCCATAAGTAATGGATGATCCGTGGACTGGATACACCTTACTAGAGAAAAGCAAATTTGATGATAAAAGTAAATTGGAAAGTTGATTAAAATTTCATGTCCTATCTGAATAATGAAAGTTTAATTTTGATTAGACTGTCCCTTTAAGGGACAGAATACATAAGCATTTTTTTTCTAGTCTATTTACTATTACTTACAGTGGCTCATTCTTAATATGCCTGTCCCCCCTTTTTTTTTTTTTTTTTAGCTGTTGTTTTACCAGGTGGAACAGGTAGTAATTAAAAGGCTCCATAAATAAAAAAGAAGAGTACTTTCCTGAGCATGTGCTTTTTTTTCGTAAGAGCGCTAACACAACTTGTGGGAAGGCAAGGCCAGGTATCTTATTGGATGATTTTCATGTGACACTTCTAGTCTAGTGTTAGGCCTTCCTTTCTGGACTGCCCGCAGCATGTATGTTCAGTTCACAATCCAACCCTCCCAATCCGTTCCTGGTTTCATTTTAAACTGAGACCCACTGAGACCCTGTCTTCTATCATTTATAATACATCAACAATGAAAGTAAAATGAAACGATCTTACCGGAATCTATACCGTGGAACAGTAACACGGTCCTTCAAGTTTGACAGATAGCAGTGGCGCTTCTGACATGGGCTTGAGTGAAGAGAGCATGCAGCGAAACTCAGGGAGCTGTTCATATGAGTCGGGATGGTTTCGCAGAAAGACTCTCCCTGAATCTCCGGACTCTAACTTTCATCCATGCTCTCACTGAGAGGATGACAGGACTACTTAAAACTCCAGGCCCATTTCGAAGAGTACTACCCTCCATAAGAGACTAATTTGTATCTTGCGACACTTCTCTGCCAACCTGCTGTGACGAAAGGCAACGAATGACTGGGGGATGAGGGTAGTGGGGGAGGTATTTAACCCTTTGGCTGGGGTGTCTTTGCCTTCTCCTGGTTTTCCCCAAAAGTAATGAATGCAGCTGTAGACTCTCCCCGTTTAAAAAGAAAAATGTATTAAAAACAAATTATGCTTACCTGATAATTTCCTTTTCTTCTGATGGAAAGAGTCCACAGCTGCATTCATTAATTTTGGGAAATAAGAAACTAGCCACCAGGAGGAGGCAAAAGACAACCCAGCCAAAGGCTTAAATACTTCTCCCACTCCCACTCCCCTCATTCCCCAGTCATTCTGCCGAGAAACAAGGAAAAGTAGAAAAATATCAGGGTGAAAGTTGCCAGAAGAATATAAGGACGCCCCACATAAAATATATGGGTGGGGAGCTGTGGACTCTTTCCATCAGAAGAAAAGGAAATTATCAGGTAAGCATCATTTATGTTTTTCTTCTTAAATGGAAAGAGTCCACAGCTGCATTCATTACTTTTGGGAAAACAATACCTAAGCTATAGAGGACACTGAATGCCAAGACGGGAGGGTACAATAGGCGGCCCATACTGAAGGCACCAAGCCTGGACCTCTACCCGATAAAAAACCCTGCTTTGTCCGAAGCCAAGAAAATTTTAAGAGGAAAAGCCCCAATGACACTGACTCGCAGTTAGTCCAGAAACCAAACTAGAGACCGCAAACGGACTTGACTGAGCCAACAGTCCACCATGAGACACCGTCGCCCAACAAACAGTCCCCCACCACTCATCTCCACAAATGAAGGAGACACCAGCCGAAAACCCCCAAGGAAACAAGGCAAAGGAGAACCAAGGAAACCGAAAGGTCCCCTAATACAAAAAAGAAAAACTCCTTGAGTGAACCCAGCTCATAGAGACCCAAAGGGGTCCAACAGGGAAAGGAGGCCACGCCTATACCAAGCGAAACCCGGGATAAGACTGGGCACAAAGACAGAACAGACGTCTCGCCAACATCCTGCAAGCACGGATTGCAACTGAAGAGGCAAAGTCCTCCCAATGTCAAGAAAACCAAGGCATTCGACCATGAAAAAGTGTGTAACACACCCAGGCGAAAAACCTTACGTTTGAGAACACAGAGTCCATAACAGGACGACACAGAGGATACTTGCGAAGAAGAAGCAGTTAAGTAAGAAACAGACCGCAAAAGCAACCCCCAGACAGAGGGTTGTCTTTGCCTCCTCCTGGTGGACAGGTTCTTATTTCCCAAAAGTAATGAATGCAGCTGTAAACTCTTTCCATTTAAGAAGAAAAAAAAAATGATTATGAAAAATTAACTGTCATATATTAATTGGTTGATTCATTACAGTGGTGGGTGGCTTTCACAGGATAGGTAAGTGTCCAGCATATGAGTCTATGGGGCCGATTTATCAAGCTCCGTATGGAGCTTGATGCTCCTTGTTTCCTAAAGACTGCTGCTCCATAACTTGTCCGCCTGCTCTGAGGCCGCAGGCAGAAATCAACCTGATCGAATACGATCGGGTTGATTGACCCCCCCTGCTAGCGGGAATCTGCAGGGGGCGGCATTGCAACAGCAGTTCACCAGAACTGCTGGTGCAATGATAAATGCAGACAGTGTATGCTGCGGACATGATACGCTACACCGTATCATGTCCGCTCGCACTATAATAAATATGCCCCAAAGTGTATATATGTGTGTATATAAAATAGGTGACTAGGGTGACCCCTCAAAAGCAGAGTTCATATGACAGCACTATATTAACAAAATCCTAGGCTAGAATTAATTTCTGTAACTGAAACAAAAACAATATCCTGCCCTTGTTTGTGTAGGAACAAATATACAATATCTATATATATTCTCCCAATCAGATGCTGTGCTGATTTGAACAGCCAATAGGATTTAAGCAGCTCTCATTCTATTGGCTAATTTGAATCCTCCAAAAGGCCCTTTTAAGGGCCCCTGGTAGTTTGGGGGTGGGGGTTTGTATACTGTTAGGGGGGGTTTGTATTTTTTTTTTTTTTGAGCAAAAGAGCTGTTTAACTCAGGGCAATGCCCTACAAAAGGCCCTTTTAAGGGCCCTTGGTAGTTTATTCTAGATTAGGCTTTTTTTTTTTTTTTTTTTTTTTTTTTTTAAGGGTATTAGAATAATCGTTAGTTATATTAGTTATATTGTAGCTACCTTAGGTTTTATTTCACAGGCAAGTATGTATTTAGTTTTAAATAGGTATTATTTATTTAATAATTGTAAATTTAATTTAGATCGAATTTAATTATGTTAAAGTTAGGGGGTGTTAGGGTTAGGGGTTAATATAGTTTAATTTAGGTTGTTGTGATGTGGGGGGCTGGCAGTTTAGGGGTTAATAGGTTTATTTAGTGGTAGTGATGTAGGAGGCCAGAGGTTTAGGGGTTAATAACTTTATTTAGTTGCAGCGATGTTGGGGAGCGGCGGAATAGGGCTTAATAACTTTAATATAGTTGTGGCGATGTTGGGGTGTGGCGGAATAGGGGTTAATAACTTTAGTATAGTGCCGGCGATATCGGAAGTGGCACATTAGGGGTTAATAATTTTATGTGGAGGTGATATCGGGAGCAGCAGATTAGGGGTTAAGAACTGTAGGCAGGCGTCGGCGATGTCAGGGGCAGCAGATTAGGGGTGTTTAGATGTGGGGTTTATGTTAGGGTGTAAGGTTTAAACTCTATTTTCTTTTTCCCCATAGACATCAATGGGGCTGGCTTACGGAGCTTTTGTTTCTGCGATCGCAGGTGTTAGACTTTTTTTTGCCGGCTCTCCCCATTGATGTCTATTGGAAAAGAGTGCACTAGCACGTCAAAACACTGCTTGTTTTTTGTGCGGTATGGAGCTCAAATTCTCCATATCGCCCGCGCAAGTCGGGTTTTTTTTAAACTTGTAATGGCAGTGCTATAGGGGGTTAAATAACACAACTTTTGTTGTGTTCTTTACTTTTCCTATAGTGCTCAAAACTCGTAATCTAGGTGTGTGTTAGAGTTTTAAAAGGAACATTAAACAATAAGGGAAAGCTATTATTCGCACAGGTCGGCATTACCAATATCATGCCATCATGAGCATTTGCTCACGTGCAGTCTAAATTTGTTCCCATCGGGTTAACACAAGGACCTGGCATAAAGAGTAAAAGTTAAATATATATATATATATATATGTATGCTTACTTGATAAATTAATGTCTTTAATGGTGGTGAGAGTCCATAATCCATGGGATTTACTTCCTCACCACTAGGAGGGGGCAAAGATTTCCAAAACTTTCAAGAGTAATTCATCCCACCCACCTCAATGGTATGTCAGTCGTACATATAGCCAAGCAGGTGAAATAGTAAAGAAAGGTAGGAAAGGACAAGGCAGGGAAAATAGAGGTCCACCATGAAATAAATTAATTTATCAGATAAGCATACATTTTGTTTTCCTTCTTAAGGTGGTGAGAACAATTACCCAAGCTGTGGAGTCCGCAAGTAATGAATGGGTGGGACAAACATTTTGAAGAACTTTCCTACCAAAGACTGCTTCAGAAGAAGCAAAAAAATCAAAATGCTAAAACTTAGTAAAAAGAAAGAATGAACGTGTTGCTGCCTTACAAATTTGTTCAAATAAAGCCTCATTTTTGAAAGCCCAGGAAGTAGAAACAGATGTGGTAGAGTGGGCTGTAATGACTATTGAAAGAGACTTACCCACCTCCAAGTAAGCCTTGTAAATCAGAAGATTCAGCCAAGAAACTAAGGTTACAGCTGAGATCTTCTGGCCTTTATGAGGACCTGAGAAATGATTTAAAAAATCCTAGAGATCTGTCTAAATTCTTTGGTATCTTCCAAATACATTTTTTACATCCACATTATGAAAAAGTCTTACTTTTAAATTTTGAGGAGAACAACAATTTTTGGTAAGAAATCAAACTTTGTCCTTAAAACAGCTTCATCTTGGTGAAAGATAAGGAGGATCACAACAAGAGCTGATAACTCAGACAGTCTTCTAGCTGATTAATCTGCCAGTTGGCGAAATTCTAAGGAACAGATTTAGATACAAGGGAGGAGAAATAGGTTTAATCACTGGACTGATCATAACTAAATCCTGAACAAAATTTTGAATTGAAGGAAATCTTTTTTTGAGAAATAGAACAGACAAAGCTGAAATGTGACCTTTCAAAGAACTTGCAGATAAACCTTTATCCAAACCCTCTTGTAAACATTAATTATTAAGAATTCTAAAAGAATGGCAACTGAAGCCATTATTCTCACTCCAACAGAAAAACCTCCAAATCTTGTTAAAGCCTGAATGAAGGTTTCTACAACCCTATCTGAGAATCATCTTTGTTTCAGAATTAGACATTAAATATCCAAGCCTTCAGGTTGAGAGACTCGAGATCTTGATGAAGGTTGTGTCTTTGAGGAAGAGGCCATGCAGAACAACTGGACCTTAGAAACAGATCAGCGAAACATGTTCTGCTTGAGCAATTAAAATGACTAATAGTTGCTCTTGTTTGATCCGAGATATTACCCTGGGTAGAAAAACTGTCGGTGGAAAATGTAAACTACTTGAAATGAGCAAGGAGCTGCTACAGCATCCACTGACTCTGAGGATTTCTGGATCTTGCAAAATATCTGGGAAGTTTGTTGTTCAAATGAGAACCCAACGAGAAGGACTATCTCTGGGAGACCCCATTTATCTACTATCTGAAAGAATACTTCCTGATGTAGAGACCAGATAATCTGCTTCCCAATTTTTCACCCCAATATTTTCTGCCCAAAATATGATGAGAGACTACTTTCATCACTAGAGAACAGCTAGGATGATGTATGCCACAGTTGTGACATTGTCAGATTGTAAACAAAGAAAATTCTCTTTTCTCAGGAGAAGCAAGCTCTAGAGAGCCTTAAGACAGTACTTTGCCTCCTGAGGAGACCAAATTCCATGTGCTCTCCTGGAGCTTCATGCTGCACGCCAACCAAGAGACTTGCGTCTGTTGTGATTATTGTCCAGGTTGAAAGGCTACAAGACACTCCCCAAGAGCAATGGACTGCTTTTCTATCCACTATGATAGAAAGTTCTTTGTAGACGGATCCAAACAAATTTTTTGAAAAAGCTGCGTGTAGTCCGTGCACCACTGACGTAACATACATAACTATAGAGGTCTCATGTGAAACTGGGCAAATAGAATATCATCTGATGCAGCAATCATCAGAACTAGAACTTCCATGCATAGAGCTACAGAAAGATTATATTAAGACTGAAGTTTCATACATGCTGACCGCAACTTTGCTCTTCTTTAATCCGTCAAGGAAACATTTTAAAAATGTTGGAAGCAGTAGTCAGACCAAATAAAAGAGCAACAAAATGGAAATGTTTGTTCTGGAAGGCAAATCGAGGGAACTGGTTATGATCCTTGTTTAGAAAGATATAAAGGTATGCGTCTTTGAAATCTATTGTAGACATAAATTGCCCTTGTTGGGCAGGGAGAACAATAGTTTGATTTGTTTAAGGTAAGAACTTAAAACTTATTTGGGAACTATGAACAGATTGAAATAAAACCCCTGGCCTTATTCTGGAATTGGAAGTGGAACTATTACTCCCATGAGTTATAGCTCCTGACAACAGTGAAAAAAGGCTTGGGCCTTCACAGAGTTCTTTGAAACATGGGAAAGAATTCTTCCCTGGGAGGCCTTGATCTAAAACATTTTCTGAATCCTTGAGAAATTATGTTTAGAACCCAAGTATCCTGCACAGATTTAGACCAGGCTTTCTGAAAAAGGTTTAATCTGCCTCCTACCAGAGTGAGTCTGGATTGGGGTCCGCACCTTCCTGCTGAATTAGAAGAGGAAGAAGGCTTTGGACAGCTTAGCCTTGTTCCAATAAGAGTTAGATTTCCATGAAGGTCCGTAAGAATCCTTTCTTTGAGAAGATGAAAAGGACCTTTGGAAATTATATTATCTAGATCAGGCCCAAATAAAATCTTTCCATTAAAAGGAAGAGTTAAAAGTCTAGCTTTTGAAACCAGAGCTACAAGGCTTTCCTTGTCAAAACTGACAACACCATTATCTTGGCATTTCATTTGATAATATCAACAATAGGATCACAGATAAAAGATTTTGCTGACCCATGTTTTAAACGGGAATGAAAATCTTAATTAACAGAATGATCTAAATTCTTTTCAGACAAATTGTCACACCAAAAGGTAGAAGCTGCTGCCAAACAAGCAATACTAAATCACTGGTTTAAATAAATAATCCCTATGAAGAAGAGCCATTTTGTGGAAAAAAATCGAATTTCCTGTCCATAGGGTCCTAAAAAGAAGTACTCTCTTCTAAAGGGATAGTAGTCCCCCTTGCAAGCATAGAAAGGGCATCATCCACCTTTAGAATTGTTTCCCAAAACTCCACATTAGCAAAAAGTAAAAAACATCTTTTTGAAAGCAGAAGATGGATTAAAATGAAGACCAGGCCTGGGCCACTCCTTGGTTATGATTTCAGTTATCGTTTCAGGAACTCTAGGGTTTTTACTGATGGCTTGAAGATCAATTGCTTAATGGATAAGGTACTTAACACTTCTTTTAAAAGAGTTCTAAGATCTTCAATCTTAAACATAAGAGAGGAGGATTCTTGAGAAAGGATTTCTTCCTCAGAACACTGACCTGAGGAGATAAAGTCTGAAAAGGATATTTATCAAGCCGGCAACTGCAAATACGCTGGAATTCCGCAGCGTAATTGTGGCGAGCCTGATTCGACCTAGTTATCAAAGCCTACAGACCGGCAAAAGTTGAAATCTGTGACGTAACATACAATCCGCCGGTCTCAATCCGACACAGATCGATGCTTACGTCATTACAGATGTTCCGAATACAAATTCGGCATTATCTGACAAACTTTTGCAAGTTATCAAACTTCTAACAGGTACGCTCGCCACTATTCTGGCTCAGCGTACCTGGTTTTCAATCTGCCACCCTGGAGGCCGCAGATGCCATAGGAATCAATGGGAGTTTGAAAGCAGCGAAAGCTTATGTTCGCTGCTGCCAGATATCACATATATTTCTATGGTAGAAAACAAACTAAGTTTACACCTAACACCCTAACATAAACCCTGAGCCTAAACACCCCTAATCCGCCGCCCCAGGACATCGCCGTAACCTACATAATGTTATTAACCCATATCCCGCCGCTCCTGGACCCCGCCACAATCTAAATAAAGCTATTAACCCGTATCCCGTCGCTCCCAGACACTGCCGCAACTAAATAAATGTATTAACCCCTATCCCGCTGCTCCCGGACCCCACCGCAACTAAATAAATGTATTAATCCCTAAACCCCTGGCCTCCCACATCACTACCCCTTACTAAACCTATTAACCCCTAAACCGCCAGCCCCCCACATTGCCATAAACTAAATTAAGGGCAATGGGGAGCTTAGGTTTTTTAGATAGGTTTTTATTTGGGTGGTTTGGTTGTCTGGGTGGTGGGTTTTACTGTTGGGGGGGTGTTTGTATTTTATTTTACAGGTAAAAGAGCTGATTTCTTTGGGGCAATGCCCCGCAAAAGGCCCTTTTAAGGGCCATTGGTAGTTTATTGTAGGCAAGGGTTTTTTTTATTTTGGGGGGATATTTTATTTTGATAGGGCTATTAGATAAGGTGTAATTAGTTTAAATATTTGATAATTTATTTTTCATTTTGTGTAATTTAGTGTTTTTTATTTTGTGCAACATAGTTGTTATTTTTTTGTAACTTAGTAATTCTTTATAGTAGATTTAAATAACTTGAGTTGGGTTAGGTTTTTAAATATGTAATATAGTTAATTTAATTGTTAGTTTAATGTAATTTTAGTATAATAGTTAAGGTAGGTTAATTAATAGTTTAATATAGTTTAATGTAATTTTAGTATAAAAGTTAGGGTAGGTTAAATTTATTATAAGATAGGGATGAGTTCATATTTGATATTAGCGGGTTGTTAGGTTTAGGGGTTAATAGCTTAGTTTATGGCAATGTGGGGGGCTGGCGGTTTAGGGGTTAATAGGTTTAGTAAGCGGTAGTGATGTGGGAGGCCAGGGGTTTAGGGGTTAATACATTTATTTAGTTGCGGAGGGGTCCGGGAGCGGCGTCTCTAAGCAGGACAGAGCGATAAACTTTGAAAAACTTCTAGAAAAAATGAAGAGCATGCAAAACTCTGTGACTAACAGTATAGCAGAATTAAAATAGGAAGTTGTCGAATTGGGGTCCAGCGTAAACTCCCTAGAAGAAAGTGGGGATTCTATGGTAGAGGATTTGAATGCAGTAACAGAAAAGGTCACATCCCAACAAAAGGAACTGGAAGATATATATGACAAGCTAGAGGACTTAGAAAACCGCAGTCGCAGATCTAACCTGCGCTTAAAAGGAATACCAGAATCAATAGGTCCTAAGGAATTAAACTCATATCTAAGGGATATTCTCCTTCCCTACAGGAAGTGGCAGAGAGAGCACCCACAGCAGAGCTGTCCATATAGCTCCTCCCTTAGCTCCACCCCCCAGTCATTCGACCGAAGGCTAGGAAGAAAAAGGAGAAACTATAGGGTGCAGTGGTGACTGAAGTTTTTTAAATAAAAATATACTACCTGTCTTAAATAGACAGAGCGGGCCGTGGACTCGATATATCACAAGAGAAAGAAATTTATCAGGTAAACATAAATTCTGTTTTCTCTTGTAAGATGTATCGAGTGATACCAATACCAAAGCTTTAGGACACGGATGAAGGGAGGGACAAGACAGGTACCTTAAACGGAAGGCACCACTGCTTGTAGAACCTTTCTCCCAAAAATAGCCTCCGAAGAAGCAAAAGTATCAAATTTGTAAAATTTGGAAAAAGTATGAAGCGAAGACCAAGTCGCCACCTTACAAATCTGTTCAACAGAAGCCTCATTTTTAAAAGCCCATGTGGAAGCCACTGCTCTAGTTGAATGAGCAGTAATTCTTTCAGGAGGCTGCTGGCCAGCAGTCTCATAAGCCAAACGGATGAAGCTTTTCAGCCAAAAGGAAAGAGGTAGCCGTAGCCTTTTGACCTCTCCGTTTACCAGAATAAACAACAAACAATGAAGATGTTTGACGGAAATCTTTAGTTGCTTGTAAGTAGAACTTTAAAGCACGAACCACATCAAGATTGTGCAACAGACGTTCCTTCTTTGATGAAGGATTAGGACACAGAGAAGGAACAACAATCTCCTGATTGATATTCCTATTAGAAACAACCTTAGGAAGAAACCCAGGTTTGGTACGCAAAACCACCTTATCTGCATGGAAAACTAGGTAAGGTGAGTCACACTGTAAAGCAGATAACTCAGAAACTCTTCGAGCCGAAGAGATAGCTACTAAAAACAAAACTTTCCAAGATAGAAGCTTAATATCTATGGAATGCATAGGTTCAAACGGAACCCCTTGAAGAACATTAAGAACCAAATTTAGACTCCATGGTAGAGCAACAGGTTTAAATACAGGCTTGATCCTGACCAAGGCCTGACTAAACGCTTGAACGTCTGGGACATCTGCCAGACGTTTGTGTAAAAGAATAGACAAACCAGATATTTGTCCTTTTAAGGAACTAACTGATAATCCCTTCTCCAATCCTTCTTGGAGAAAGGACAAAATTCTAGGAATCCTAATCTTACTCCATGAGTAACCCTTGGATTCACACCAACAAAGATATCTGCGCCAAATCTTATGATAGATTTTCCTGGTGACAGGCTTTCTAGACTGAATCAGGGTATCAATGACCGACTCAGAGAAACCACGCTTTGATAGAATCAGGCATTCAATCTCCAAGCAGTCAGACGCAGAGAAGTTAGATTTGAGTCTCTTTCAAGGTATCACAGGCTCAGGAGGAGAAGACAAATTTCAGATGGAGAGGGCTCATAGGGCACTCCGGCCTAAACCCAAAGGGGATGATCCTCCTAGAGACGTTATTATAAAGATGCTTCGCTTCCAAGAAAAGGAAGAGATACTTGCAGCAGCGAGGAAAAATCCCACATTTACACATCAAGGGAACATCATTCAGTTCTTTCAAGATCTCTGTCTGCGGAACTTACAAAGAAGAAGCTCTCTCCAATCCCTCACTTCCCTACTACGGAAAAACCAAGTCCCATACAGGTGGGGTTTCCCCTTTGCCCTACACATAATGTGGGAAAACAGATCATTTTTTATCAAGGAACCCCAGGAGATCCCAGAAGCTTGCCGTAGAATGAGGATGGATCCTCCGGTTCTTGTGCATCAGGAGACCACTTCAGATCAAAACCAGCAGGGGGGACAGCCACGCCAGAAGCATTGGACCAAGATACCGGAGAAGAAGCGTAAAACCTGAATTTATTTGAAATCACTGGGACTTGCTACAGATGGAAGAGTCAAGTTTTTCCCCGGACTTAAGCTATATGAAGCAGGGGAATTATGTACTAGCACTTGGAGCCCAGAGGGTCACTAAGCAAAGGACAGATAAGTATAATGGTGCCGTTTTGACTTTGCATGTTATGTTGTTCTGGTTTTTCATAGCCACTCTGACACAGGATGGGTGGTTTGAGAATCATGGTGGATTAGGCATCAAGAGCCAGGAAGCAAGATTTGTGGAGAAGGACTTTTCTCTTTTTTAGCCCCCACAGGTTGCATCCAGAGACATATTAAAGCAAAAGATGTTATTGTTTGACGTGTTCACATGAGTTGAGAGTTATACTTATAGAGATAGGCCAAAGGAGGCCTTTTAATACTGACGACAGTGTTAATTTTCATTTTTTCGCTTTGACGATTGTATGTTTTTCTATTCTCTTCTACAATATATCTTTATATATTATAGGTATTGCCATAATAACTTAGATACGTAACTAACTGCACTTAGGCACAATATGGTGTGGAATTCGATTTAGAGTAACAAAGTTCTTGTTTATGTGTTTATTGTTCACTGTTTTGTATTTTTTTTTTTTTTTTCTCTTTTAACCAGGTGTTTCCTTTCAGGTATGTAGGTAGGATAATGGGGAGGAGACAAGGGGTATGGGTGACGCAGATTTCAAGGGCTATGAAGGTAAGAGACGATGGTCAGGGTGCTGACGACTTTACTAAGTTGAGACACACAGGGGAACAGGGGGAAGGGGCAAGGAGCTATACTGATGCCGCATAATTTAAGACTTATATCCCATAATGTAAGGGGATTGAATTCAGACACTAAAAGGAAAACTGCAATGACACGTTACCTGAGGGAAAAAGGAAATATCATATATCTCCAAGAGACACATTTCATCTCCCAGACCATTCCAAAATACTGGTCACATCAACGGACTCAAAAAAAAGGGGGGTCTCAATTTTGTTACATAAATCTTGAGATTTTGTTCTCGATAGTGAGATTAGGGAGTGAGATTAGGGATAAAGAGGGCAGGTTCGTGATAGTTAGAGGCACAATTCAGAATACTAGAGTTACCCTCTGTAATGTGTACGCACCTAATGAAACACAGAATGCCTTTTTCGGAAATATTTCGCAACACCTGACCCAATGGTCACAAGATAGAATTATTCTACCGGGCGATTTTAATGTTCCCATGACTCCTTTTTCAGATGGAGGCCCTGGTAGACTAACAAGTAAACATCATCGACATAACACCATTGTTAAGTCAATCAGGGAATCACTGGGAGCACATAACCTCGTAGATTCCTGGGAGGCGGTAGGCAACTCTAAACATGATTACACTTATTATTCTCCTGCACATAATTCATACTCCAATACTCCACACTAGATTATGTTTTTGTTAGTCAGATTCTAGCCCCTAATTTAGTATCATCAGGCACGCAAACATGTGTCTGGTCGTCATTCAATAGTAAACTTAGAATTGACAGGTATTTTGAATTACTTGCGACCCAGGTCATGGACATTTAATCCAACACTACTTAAGAGGCCAGAAACACATGAGAGGATAAAAGTAGCATTAAGGGAATACTGGCAATTAAACAAAGGATCCACAAGCAATCCACTAATGACGTGGGCGGCACATAAAGCGGTCTTGAGGGGCCTATTTATTAAAGAGAAAAATCGATAGTGGTGAAACAGCCAGGGCAGGTAGCTAAAACGCTTCAGAAAGAGATAGAAACTCTTGAGAAGGAACATAGACGCACTCTCTCCTCAGGAGTATATAAGTCCCTCCAGACCAAAAGACAAGAGTTGTCCAAGATTTTAAATGAGTCCTCTATTCGAGCGGCTTTAAGGTTGAGAGCACATTATTACGTGTACGCCAACAAGCCGGATAAATATCTGGCATATAAACTAAGGGAGAGAACAAGGTCCTTTGCAATACCCTCTATTCACAGACAGGGCGGGATCCCCACTTCAAACCCTCAGGAAATAACTGAAGTCTTTGCTAGGTATTATGAGAATCTATATGATGGGAAAAAGGTGACCCCGGGGGATCTCAGTCGGCAAACAAATTACTTTTTTAGACAGGCTGATTTGCCGGTTATTAAAGAGGCAGATCTGGCGAAACTTAATAAAGACATCTCCGCCATGGAAATCCTGTCAGTAATTAAAGACCTTAAGTCGGGTTAAGCGGCAGGCCCAGATGGCCTTACGGGGGAATATTACAAATTATTTAAGAAATAATTATTACCCACCCTACTAACCCTCTGTAACGGGATACTTGCTGGAGGGGAAATACCCAAAGAGATGCTACAAGCCAAAATAGTGATAATACCCAAAGCAGGGAAAAAAACGAAATATTGTCAAAACTATAGGCCAATTTCCCTAATTAATACAGACCTTAAAATTTTCACAAAGATTATGGCAAAAAGACTTAAAATGTTTTTTTTGTTTTTTGTTTTTTATTATTCTTTTATTGAGGTTGTGCGGAATAATACAACTTATATGAAATAACATATCATAAGAAAAACTAAAAATAATTCACAATATAGATAATACAATACAGAAGGCTGGAACCTCTTTTCCTTTTTAACACGGCCTAAAGAAAGCATGTTTCCTCACTTGAGATTGAAGGCAACTCTTGTGCCACTCAAAATGTGCATCAAACTCTGAGGGAGGAAATTGATTAGATTGAACGGTTACTTTTAGACCTATAAGCTTAGGATAGGGTGAAAATTAACATATAAAGTGATAACCACAATAAAGGTACTATTCCCAAATGGAAATAACATGATGAAACAAACACTCAGAGACTCTTTTGGAGAATTATGTAAGTCAGCCCTGCTGAATAGAATGTAGTAGTTAGAGTCACTACTGTGGTAATATGTAAAAGTAAATGCTAGGGGGATATTTATGTTGCGGCATAGGCAAGATGAGCCGCCTAGTTAACCCTTCTAAATTAGGAGGTATATTGTGGGGGGGAGGTGGTAGGTTGAATACTATGATTAAAATATATAGCGTAGGAGACTTTTAAAATGCAGAGTATTAACTATAGGTAGATAAGGCAACCCTCAAGGGTTAAAACTATATGTTGGCAACTAAAAATTCAATGGTAACTCTGGGAACATCAATTAACTGCTAAAATTGTATCTGCATAAAGAGCCTTCTCAAAGCTCCCAACAAGATAAATAGGGCAGAAGATTAAAACCTATATAAACTGACCTAGTAGTGCTGCACATGGTGGCAAGAGATAATATATTAACAGCATATTTGAAACCTATCAAGGTGCACAGAAATACAAAGGCTCATTAAACACTTTGGATATATATCAAGGCTGAGAGAAATTAATCTGGTGGAGTTTAATAACTCCCTGTCATATAGTGGTCAGTGAGCTAATCTGGCTGTATCCCATGACCATAATAATTACTACAGCATGAGGGTTCCTTATTAGAAGCTAAACTGCACCATCTCGGCCGCCGATGGCACAGCAAGACTGAATTATAGTAGTAGAAATAAGAAAATTGTGATAGGAACCCCCAATCAGCAAAACTATAAGGCAATCTTAGAATTCAAACTGAATGACTTAAAATAATGGCCCAAAGGTTAATGGCTATTTTCCTGTATAGAGTGTATGATCATAAGTAAAATCCTCACAAGACCTTAATTTATAGACTAGCCCATTAGTCCTGTTAGGAGTAAGCTATTCGTCATAATCTAAGAATTTAGATAGGACCGCAATGCACACATTTTCAAGGCATTATAACTCACACATAGATGTGTCCTAATTAACTTCAAAAGTCAAAATCACTCCAGCATGCACACATTTTCATATATACAAACGAAAAATAGTAAACATATGATAAGAACCATTCACAGTCCAGCGTCAAAACTATGTAACCGCCATGCGGTGTTTTTAGTGACAAAGTTCTAATGTAGGTACTCAAACATGCACAGTTCTAGCCTGCTTCAGGGTGGGACAAGAGCAGTTAGCAGCAAATGGCTCATGGAGTATAAGGGTCACTTTTGAAGGCATAAAAAAAACAAAAGATATGGATAGGGGGTGTATAAATCGCCAGTCAGCTTGACAGCCTTGTTATCCTTTAGTGCCAAGTAATATAATGGTATCAGCCAGTGTCTTGTGTAAACCATATGAAACAGGGTACAAACACTAGTAATAATATGGAGTTTTTTGACCATAGCAAGGTAGCAATAAAGCAGTCTTATACAACTAATGCAGGCTGTACATTTTTTCAAATACTCTGTCGATTTTTTAACTCAGGTGAGAGATATGGCTGTGACACAGTCCGCTAATGTAGCAAACCTTTTACCCCACACCGGATCGAGAGGCTTGATATAGTCTTTGGGCAACTTTACTGGGGCTTTGTACTGTAATCGAAGTGCTGCACTGGCTAAGGCAATCGAGTAATGAGGAAAGTTCCAACATCTCTGGAAGATATATGCCTTTAGGCTGTGTCCCCGACGAGAATAGATAAAATTCAGAAGCGTATGCTGTTTGCAGCCCCGCTTCCCCATGGCTCACCATCTTAGCAAGGCATACCGCACCCAGATCCATAATGTCCCAGTCAGGCAGTACACGAGCTGTAGAAGTGCCGCTTGCGGCCACGTTTCTTCCAGGCCGACGACCCGATTATCAGTTAGAGATTCTATTTGCAGCCTGTCCTCCACTATATATGTAACAGTAGCGAACAACTGGGACTCACCGCTGTCCCTGTTGACATGACTCATGCAGTGTGACAAACTCTGGGGCCCCAAGAAGACACCCTCCGCACATTCTCTCTGAAAGAGAGGCCCCGGATAATGTTAGGAGAATTGTGACCCTGGTAGACTTTTTATCCCAGACTAAGACGCCGTCCCTTCTTTTTTCACAGCAGTCATTTTGAAATGAAATAGTAGGACAAATACATGTGTTGGCAATGATATTATTTAGGGTTCCATTCTATTTAGGTTAACGAGAGTCAGGTTTCTGCTGTTGCTCAAGTGTAAGGGTAGGTCACACTACATACTTGCCACTTTAGCATATAGAAGCTGTTTTTTTCTGATTTGTTTCTGATTTTTAATACTGTATACAAATATTGTGTATTTTCTGGTTGTATTCTACTAAAGAGACTAATAAATAATTATATATGGTCATTATACCATTGCTAAAACAACAAATCAAATGGCGGCCTAAGACTTTTGCACAGTACTGAATATATATATATATATATATATATATATATATATATATATATAAACACACACACACACACACATCTTTAGAGTGTATATGTATGTATCTCTAAGTTAAAGCCCTTTGTCTGCGTGTTTTTTTTTTCTAACACATGAGACCTCATATCTTTGAGCCCTTATAACATTTTGTGCAAACATTTTTACAATATTTTTATTAAATGGTGTTATTATGAGTATAACTGTTCTTTGTAATGTATTTTTTACGTGTTTTTGTGACACTTTTTTGTTTTGCAAAACAGTTAACCAGAGCTCTGAGATTGCGCAAATCTGACGTGCGTTAACTTTAATTGTGCTCAAGCGATCACTTTTTACTTTCAGCTTGAAATATGAGCGAAAAACCTGACGTGAGCAAAACTCCAGCGATAAACCCCTTATCGCTCGTGCATAACTGTTACCGCTCCAATCGTAATTTAGCACTTAGTTTGCATGCAAATATTTTGCAACGTTGTGCTTAATTATTGATGCATATATAACAAACAACTTTAATGTTGGCCTCTGATACATAAACTAAAATATTTTGCGGGGATGTGAATGAGGCTTACTTATATTTTATCTTTGCAGCTGGAGGTGATGGAGCCTCATAAGGCACTGAACATTTAGCTGTTACAAGTAAAAGTTAGTAGGTGTGATAGTGAAGAGAGGTTAAATAATGAAATTAATTTTGAAAAAGCATGTGGAATTGGTTTTGTGTGCTTCTGCTAAAGCTAAAAGGTGGTGTTGAAAAGAAAAACAAAAAAGAGAAGGGTAGAAATAATTACAATCTATATAATGCTACAAACATCTAAAACCACTAAAGATAAACGAGTCTATGGAGAGTCCAGACAACTGAACAGCCATTTACTGTCACTGAGAATTATACATCCAACAAAAATAGGAAACAAATTATCTTGCAAAAATTGTCTTTCCCCTAGAAGCTTGGATACTAAATATAAACAACCTTCACTAGCAATTAAAGCGTTAGAATCAGATAAAACCCAAAAACTATTAAAGAACCGCAAAATGTGTGACGTTTTAGTAAGGTTAAAAGTCAAAGCACATTTACCACTGAACATTTGCCTCACACACGAGGAGACACTCAGCACTATTAGCATTAAAAGCTTTACTTTATCAGATTACAGAAGAGACACTCAGACTTGCAGCACTATCAGCATAACCAGCTTTATTTTATCAGATTAGAGGAGACACTCAGACTTGCAGCACTATCAGCATAACCAGCTTTATTTTATCAGATTACAGAGGAGACACTCAGACTTGCAGCACTATCAATATAACCAGCTTTATTTTATCAGATTACACAGGAGACACTCAGATTTGCAGCACTATCAGCATAACCAGCTTTATTTTATCAGATTAGAGGAGACACTCAGACTTGCAGCACTATCAGCATAACCAGCTTTATTTTATCAGATTACAGAGGAGACACTCAGATTTGCAGCACTATCAATGTAACCAGCTTTATTTTATCAGATTACACAGGAGACACTCAGATTTGCAGCACTATCAATGTAAGCAGCTTTATTTTATCAGATTACAGAGGAGACACTCAGCACTATCAGCATAACCCGTTTTATTTTGTCAGATTACAGAGGAGACACTCAGCACTATAAGCATAACCCGTTTTATTTTGTCAGATTACAGAGGAGACACTCAGACTTGAAGCACTATCAATGTAACCAGCTTTATTTTATCAGATTACAGAGGAGACACTCAGCACTATAAGCATAACCATCTTTACTTTATTAGATTACAGAGGAGACACTCAGACTTGCAGCACTATCGGCATAACCAGCTTTACTTCATCAGATTACAGAGGAGACACTCAGCACTATCAGCATAACCATCTTTACTTTATCAGACTACAGAGGAGACACTCAGACTTGCAGCACTATCAGCATAACCTGCTTTATTTTATCAGATTATCGAGGAGACACTCAGACTTGCAGCACTATCAGCATAACCATCTTTACTTTATCAGATTACAGAGGAGACACTCAGACTTGCAGCACTATCAACATAACCAGCTTTACTGTATCAGATTACAGAGGAGACACTCAGACTTGCAGCACTATCAGCATAACCATCTTTACTTTATCAGATTACAGAGGAGACACTCAGACTTGCAGCACTATCAATATAACCAGCTTTATTTTATCAGATTACAGAGGAGACACTCAGACTTGCAGCACTATCAATATAACCATCTTTACTTTATCAGATTACCGAGGAGACACTCAGCACTATCAGCATAACCATCTTTATTTCCATCTTAATATGGGAAGAGTCCACAGCTGCATTCCTTACTTGTGGGAAATACTGAACCTGGCCACCAGGAGGAGGCAAAGACGCCCCAGCCAAAGGCTTAAGTACCTCCCCCACTTCCTCATAACCCCAGTTATTCTTTGCCTTTCGTCACAAGAGGTTGGCAGAGAAGTGTTAAAAGATTTCGGAGTAGTCTCTTATGGAGGGTAGTACTCTTCGAGATGGGACTGGAGTTTTAAGTAGTCCTGTCAGCCTCTCAGTGAGAGCATGGATGAAAGTTAGAGTCCGGAGATGCAGAGAGAGACTTTCTTTTCCATAGGCAATCAGCATTGACGAGTTTCGCTGCCTGTTTTCTTTACTCAAGTCCACGTCAGAAGCGATGCTACTATCTGTCACACTTGAAGTGCCGTGTTCCTGTTCCACGGCGTTGATTCTGGTAAGATCGTTTCATATTTTATACATGTATGATAACGCAAGAAGACAGAGTCACAGTGTGACTCCTTTTATCTGTATAGAATCAAGGGTTAATATCTCCTTAGGGGGATTATTGAACAGGGGGGAATAATCTTATATGTTTATTTGATTTTATGCTGCTTTTATGTGTGACATGGGCTCATAGGCTGTTATGGAATATACAGGTTTCACTTTCACTTTGAGAGCCATGCAGCTTACAAGCTTGGCGCACTTTCTCATAGCAGGGACGGTCCTGCATTGTGCACCATGTGATTCATTCCCTTTTCCTGACCGGGTCTCTGTACTGTCTGGGTCATAGGAGGTGGTGAGTGCGCCCAGCCAAAGGGGTATAATAATGCGTAATTCCTGTTTATATGGTGAGGAGGCCTTAGTTCCGCCCTCTCAATTATGTTCCATATGCCATGATAATGTGATAATATCAAATATGTTTGATACCACGGAGCCAATCACCTCTGAGGAGTTGTCGTCCAGTGAGGTGCGTACCCTACATTCTTATATCTCTACATATGCAGTTTTCCCGTAGCATTGCTGATCCTCCATCTAGAGGGGGCCTTTTTTCACCAGACGTTACTGCGCAGTTCAGACGGAGGTGTCTGCGTCCTTTAATGCTTTACCTCGCCCGGCTAAGCGCAAGGTTACATGTTGCACTCCTTCCCAGAGTACATCAGATAATTTATTGGATTTAACTGAGGGTTATCTGAGGATGAAGTTCTTTCTGAGACTTCAGAGTATGAACATTCTGGGTCGGAGTCTACTGCCTCTAAACCTCTGGCTGCAGAGGAACCAGACTTTAGTTTAGGAATTTGTGCTTTCTTCTAAAAGAAGTTTTTGGCGAATTCAGAGGTTCCAGAGGCCAAATTGCATGATGAACCTTTAATTCCCAAATTGGACAGAGTTTGAGGACAGGGTGGTACCTTATCCTTTCCTGCTTCTGTTAGATGGCGAACATTATTAAGAATGAACGGGACAGGATTGGATTCCTTTTCCCCCTCTTCTCCCTTTAACAAATTGCCCCCGTCCTGGATTCTCAATGGAGTTGTGAGGTCCCGTCCCTAAATGGGATGGCGTTATCTTCACCCTTGCTAAACGTACTACTATCCCGCTTGAGGAGAGTTCTTCGTTTGAAGAGCCCATAGATAAAAGATGAAAACTCTTTTAAGAAAGATGTTTCAACATACGGGATATTTGTTTCAACCGGCGGTGGCTGTTACCCCGGTTACTGGATAAACTACCTTCTGGAGTGACTCCTTATAGGATTTGATTGGGGTGGAGGCTCCCCTCAACGTTACTCAGAAAAGAAGCTATGGCTTCAGCTTTTTCTGTTCAGGCCCGTAGGGCTCTGGCTGAAGTCATGGTCTGCGGATATGACTTCTAAGTCTAGACTTCTTCCCTCCCTTTAAGGTAATGATTTTGTCTGGTCCAGGCCTGGACTCAAATTATCTCCACGGTCACAGAGGGGAAGGGTGCCCTCCTACTGCAAGAGTATACAAACTAATCTAATGGACGATTTTCGTTCTGATAAAGCCCATGTCAGCAGTCCTCCGCTAAGCCAGAGCAAACCAAGAGCTCTTGGAAGCCGGCTCAGTCCTGGAATAAATCCAAGCAGAGCAAGAAGTCCGCCGAGTCTAGGTCGGCATGAATGGGCGGTCCCCTTCTGGATCATGTAGTGGGCAGTATGTCGCTCCTTTCAGTCTTTTGGTTCAGGGTCGTGCATGATCCATGGGTCCTGGGGGTCATAGCTCAGGGTTACAAGATAGGTTTTAAGTCTCAGCCACCCAAGGGCAGATTCCTCCTGTCTTCCTGATCAGAAAGGAGGGAAGCCTTTCTGGGGTGTGTACGGGATCTGTCCTCAAGGAGTTATTGTCCCGGTGCCTATCGTAGTGAGAGGTTTGGGATACTATTAAAACCTTTTTGTGGTCCCTAAGAAGGAGGGAACTTTCCTTCTTATTCTGGACCTAAAGTGCTTAAGCAGGTTTTTTTAAATGTCCCTTCGTTTAAGATGGAGACAATAAGGTCCATTCTTCCCCTTGTTTGAGAGGGGTAGTTCATGACCACGATAGATCTGAAGGATATTCCCTTCTCGTACCAATCCTCGAGGACCACTTCCAGTCCTAAGGTTTGCATTCCTGGACCAGCACTTCCAGTTTATTGCCCTTTTGTGTGGTCTAGCTAAAGAAATTTTTCAAAGAGTGGATCATTCGGAATATCTCCTCTGTCTTCTTTGATCCCATGGATAGCAGATAATCTAGAGAGAGTTCTCTTGTATCAAGTACCAGGGTAGAACTCTCGGGTACTATAATAGTCTCCATAGACATGAAAATATTTCTAACAGACCAGAGACGTTGCAAGCTAGCTTCAACATGTCTTGCCTCCAGATCTCCTGTGGCTCGGTGTATGGAGGTGATTGGTCTCATGGTGTCCAGCTTGGACATAATTTCCTTTGCCAGGTTTGACCTCAGACAGTTGCAACTGCGCATGCTGAACTAGCGGAACGGCAAACATTCGGATCTGTCTCAACAAATTTCTCTGGACAAGCAATCTGGAGAATCGCTCTCTTGGTGGTTTTGTCTGGATCACTTGTCCTGAGGGACGTCCGTCTCCAGATCATCCTGGGTGATTGTGAGTCTGTCAGGATGGGGAGCTGTTTAGGGTGCCAGGAAGGCACAGGGCCTCTGGTCTCAGGAGGTCAAGCTTCCTCCTGATCTTATTTTGGATCTTCGGGCAATAATGCTCTAATGGCTTGGCCTCTGTTGGGTTCGTCCCAGTTAATCAAATTCCAATCAAACAATATATCCTCGGTAGCTTACATCAACCATCAGGGGGAAAAAGAAGCTCCCGAGTTTTGAGGGAAGTATCCCAGATTCTGGTGTGGGGGAGACCAGCATTTGTTCGCTGTCAGCGATCCACATTCCGGGTGTGGACAACTGGGAAGTGGATTTCTTCTGGGAGAATGGTCTCTCCATCCTGTGTGTTTGCAGAGATTTGCAAGAGGAAGATCTTATAACGTCTCAATACCAAGCTACCCAGATAGGGGTCGAGGTAAAGGGATCTTTAGGCGGAACTAACAGATGCATTAGCGGTGCCTTGGAGGTTCAATCTAATCTATCCTTTCTGACCGTTACCACTACTTCCTAGTGTAGTGGCTTGAGTCAAGCAGGCGTCAGTGATACTGACTGCTCCATCTTGGCCGTGAAGGATATTGTTCGTGGATCTAGTGGGGATATCATCATCTCCTCCGTGGAAGTTACCTTGTCGCAGGGAGCTGCTAACCAAAGTCTCTTTGTTCATCAATGTCTAGATTCTCTGAGGCTGACTGTGTGGAGATTGAACGCTTAGTCCTAGCCAAGAGAGGGTTTTCTGAGAGAGTTATTTTTACTCTCATTCAATCTCGTAAGATGGTTTCTCGTTGCATCTATCATCAGGTGTGGAGGACCTACTTTTTCTGTTCTCCAGGATGAACTGGAGAAAGGTTTTTCTGCAAGTCCCCTGAAGGGACAGTTTTCGACCCTGTCTGTGTTACTGTACCAGAGGTTTGCAGAGCTTCTAGATGTGCAGCAATTTGTTAAGGCTCTGCTGGGATCAGACCTGTGTTTAGATCCAAGGCTCCTCCTTGGAGTTTAAATCTTGTCCTTAAGGTTTTGCAACGGGCTCCGTTTGAGCCTATGGGGCATATCTATCAAGCTCTGTATGCCCCCTGTTTCTGGCGAGCCTTCAGACTCGCAAGAAACACAAGTTATGGAGGAGGCAGACAGACATCGCCACAATTCAACCCGATCGAGTACGATCGGGTAGATTGACAACCCAGTGCTGGCGGCCGCTAATCTGCAGGGGGCGGCGTTGCACCAGCAACTCACAAGAGCTGCTGGTACAATGCTGAATGCATGAAGTAGACATTAAATTGTTGTCTTGGAAGGTTCCTTTCAACTGGCTAATGCTTCTGCGTGCAGAGTTTCTGTGATTGCTGCCTTGCAATGTGTCGCTCCTTATCTGGCTTTTCATGCCGATAAGGCTGTTCTACGAACCAAGTTAGGTTTTCTTACTAAGGTTGGGTCAATTCGCAACATTAATCAAGAGATTGTGGTTCCTTTCTTATGTCCTAATCCTTCTTCTTGAAGGAACGTTTATAATGTATTTCTGGATGTGGTTTGTGCCTTGAAAGTTCTATCTTTAGGCCACAAAGGAATTTAGACAAACCTCTTTCTCTGTTTGTTCTCTTTTCCGGGAAGCGTAGGGGTCAGAGGGCCTCTTCGACTTCCTTATGTTTTTGTCTGAGGAGTGTAATCCGTTTAGCATAGAAACGGCGGGACATAAGCCTCCTCTGAGGATTACGGCTCATTCTACGAGAGCAGTGGTTTCCTCTTGGGCCTTCAAGAGGCCTTTATGGATCAGATTTGTAAGGTGGCTACCTGGTTCTCCTTACATACTTTTTCAGAAATTTTACAAGTTTGATGTTTTTGCTTCTGCTGCAGCAGCCTTCGGGAGAAAGGTTTTGCAGGCTGTGGTGCCTTCAGATTAGGGTCTGCCTCTCTTTTTTCCCTCCCGTTAGCATTCTGTGTACTCTAGAGTTTGGGTATATGTTTCCCCACAAGTAAGGAATGCAGCTGTGGACTCTTCCCATATTAAGATGGAACACACAAAAACATAATTTATGCTTACCTGATAAATTCCTTTCTCCTGTAGTGTAGTCAGTCCACGGGTCATCATTACTTATGGGATATTAACTCCTCCCCAACAGGAAGTGCAAGAGGATCACCCAAGCAGAGCTGCTATATAGCTCCTCCCCTCTACGTCACACCCAGTCATTCGACCAGGAACCAAACGAGAAAGGAGAAACTATAGGGTGCAGTGGTGACTGGAGTATAATTAAAAAATTTAGACCTGCCTTAAAAAAACAGGGCGGGCCGTGGACTGACTACACTACAGGAGAAAGGAATTTATCAGGTAAGCATAAATTATGTTTTCTCCTGTTAAGTGTAGTCAGTCCACGGGTCATCATTACTTATGGGATACCAATACCAAAGCTAAGTACACGGATGACGGGAGGGACAGGCAGGATCTCTATACGGAAGGAACCACTGCCTGAAGAACCTTTCTCCCAAAAACAGCCTCCGAAGAAGCAAAAGTGTCAAATTTGTAAAATTTGGAAAAAGTATGAAGAGAAGACCAAGTTGCAGCCTTGCAAATCTGTTCAACAGAGGCCTCGTTCTTAAAGGCCCAAGTGGAAGCCACAGCTCTAGTAGAATGAGCTGTAATCCTTTCAGGAGGTTGCTGTCCAGCAGTCTCATAGGCTAAACGTATTATGCTACGAAGCCAAAAGGATAGAGAGGTAGCAGATGCTTTTTGACCTCTCCTCTGTCCAGAATAAACGACAAACAGGGAAGAAGTTTGTCGAAAATCTTTAGTTGCCTGTAAATAAAATTTCAGGGAACGGACTACATCTAGATTGTGCAGAAGTCGTTCCTTCTTTGAAGAAGGGTTAGGACACAATGATGGAACAACAATCTCTTGATTGATATTCTTGTTAGTGACTACCTTAGGTAAGAACCCAGGTTTAGTACGCAGAACTACCTTATCTGAATGAAAAATCAGATACGGAGAATCACAATGTAAGGCTGATAATTCAGAGACTCTACGAGCCGAGGAAATAGCCATTAAAAACAGAACTTTCCAAGATAACAGCTTGATATCAATGGAGTGAAGGGGTTCAAACGGAACACCCTGTAAAACGTTAAGAACTAAGTTTAAGCTCCACGGCGGAGCAACAGATTTAAACACAGGCTTAATCCTGGCCAAAGCCTGACAAAAAGCCTGAACGTCTGGAACTTCTGACAGACGCTTGTATAAAAGGATGGACAGAGCTGAGATCTGTCCCTTTAACGAACTAGCAGATAAACCCTTTTCTAAACCTTCTTGTAGAAAAGACAATATCCTAGGAATCCTAACCTTACTCCATGAGTAACCCTTGGATTCGCACCAGTGTAAGTATTTACGCCATATCTTATGGTAAATTTTCCTGGTAACAGGTTTCCTAGCCTGTATTAAGGTATCAATTACTGGCTCTGAAAATCCACGCTTTGATAAAATTAAGCGTTCAATTTCCATGCAGTCAGCTTCAGAGAAATTAGGTTTTGATGTTTGAAAGGACCCTGAATTAGAAGGTCCTGTCTCAGAGGCAGAGACCAAGGTGGACAAGATGACATGTCCACTAGATCTGCATACCAGGTCCTGCGTGGCCACGCAGGCGCTATTAGAATCACTGATGCTTTCTCCTGTTTGATCCTTGCAATCAAACGAGGAAGCATCGGGAAGGGTGGAAACACATAAAACATCCTGAAGGTCCAAGGTGCTGTCAAGGCATCTATCAGGACCGCTCCCGGGTCCCTGGACCTGGACCCGTAACGAGGAAGCTTGGCGTTCCGGCGAGACGCCATGAGATCCATATCTGGTTTGCCCCAACGTCGAAGTATTTGGGCAAAGACCTCCGGATGAAGTTCCCACTCCCCCGGATGAAAAGTCTGGCGACTTAGGAAATCCGCCTCCCAGTTGTCCACTCCTGGGATGTGGATCGCTGACAGGTGGCAAGAGTGAGACTCTGCCCAGCGAATTATCTTTGATACTTCCATCATCGCTAGGGAACTTCTTGTCCCTCCCTGATGGTTGATGTAAGCCACAGTCGTGATGTTGTCCGACTGAAACCTGATAAACCTCAGAGTTGCTAACTGAGGCCAAGCCAGTAGGGCATTGAGAACTGCTCTCAATTCCAGAATGTTTATCGGAAGGAGACTCTCCTCTTGAGTCCATGATCCCTGAGCCTTTAGGGAATTCCAGACAGCGCCCCAACCTAGAAGGCTGGCGTCTGTAGTTACAATTGTCCAGTCTGGCCTGCTGAAGGGCATCCCCCTGGACAGATGTGGCCAAGAAAGCCACCATAGAAGAGAATCTCTGGTCTCCTGATCCAGATTCAGCGTAGGGGACAAATCTGAGTAATCCCCATTCCACTGACTTAGCATGCACAATTGCAGCGGTCTGAGGTGCAGGCGTGCAAAAGGAACCATGTCCATTGCCGCTACCATTAAGCCGATTACCTCCATGCATTGAGCCACTGACGGGTGTTGAATGGAATGAAGGGCACGGCAAGCATTTAGAAGCTTTGTTAACCTGTCCTCTGTCAGGTAAATTTTCATTTCTACAGAATCTATAAGAGTCCCCAAGAAGGGAACTCTTGTGAGTGGTAAGAGAGAACTCTTCTCCTCGTTTACTTTCCACCCATGTGATCTCAGAAATGCCAGTACTAACTCTGTATGAGACTTGGCAGTTTGAAAGCTTGACGCTTGTATCAGAATGTCGTCTAGGTACGGAGCTACCGAAATTCCTTGCGGTCTTAGTACCGCCAGAAGAGAGCCCAGAACCTTTGTAAAGATTCTTGGAGCCGTAGCCAACCCGAAGGGAAGAGCTACAAACTGGTAATGTTTGTCTAGGAAGGCAAACCTTAGATACCGGTAATGTTCTCTGTGAATCGGTATGTGAAGGTAAGCATCCTTTAAATCCACTGTGGTCATGTACTGACCTCTTTGGATCATGGGTAAGATTGTCTGAATAGTTTCCATCTTGAATGATGGAACTCTTAGGAATTTGTTTAGGATCTTTAAATCCAATATTGGTCTGAAGGTTCCCTCTTTTTTGGGAACCACAAACAGGTTTGAGTAAAACCCTTGTCCGTGTTCCGACCGTGGAACTGGATGGATCACTCCCATTAGTAAAAGGTCTTGTACACAGCGTAGAAACGCCTCTTTCTTTATCTGGTTTGTTGACAACCTTGAAAGGTGAAATCTCCCTTGTGGAGGAGAAGCTTTGAAGTCCAGAAGATATCCCTGAGATATGATCTCCAACGCCCAGGGATCCTGGACATCTCTTGCCCAAGCCTGGGCGAAGAGAGAGAGTCTGCCCCCCACTAGATCCGTTACCGGATCGGGGGCCCTCACTTCATGCTGTCTTAGGGGCAGCAGCAGGCTTTCTGGCCTGCTTGCCCTTGTTCCAGGCCTGGTTAGGTTTCCAGCCTTGTCTGTAGCGAGCAACAGCTCCTTCCTGTTTTGGAGCAGAGGAAGTTGAAGCTGCTCCTGCCTTGAAATTACGAAAGGCACGAAAATTAGACTGTCTAGCCCTGGGTTTGGCTCTGTCTTGAGGCAGGGCATGGCCTTTACCTCCTGTAATATCAGCGATAATTTCTTTCAAACCGGGCCCGAATAAAGTCTGCCCCTTGAAAGGTATGTTAAGTAGTTTCGATTTAGAAGTTACATCAGCTGACCAGGATTTTAGCCACAGCGCTCTGCGTGCCTGAATGGCGAATCCGGAATTCTTAGCCGTAAGTTTAGTTAAATGTACTACGGCATCAGAAATAAATGAATTAGCTAGCTTAAGGGTTTTAAGCTTAAGTGAAATCTCATCTAATGTCGCTGAGTCAAGGGTGTCTTCCAGAGACTCAAACCAAAATGCTGCCGCAGCCGTGACAGGCGCATTGCATGCAAGGGGTTGTAATATAAAACCTTGTTGAACAAACATTTTCTTAAGGTAACCCTCTAACTTTTTATCCATTGGATCTGAAAAAGCACAGCTATCCTCCACCGGCATAGTGGTACGCTTAGCTAAAGTAGAAACTGCTCCCTCCACCTTAGGGACCGTTTGCCATAAGTCCCGTGTGGTGGCGTCTATTGGAAACATTTTTCTGAATATAGGAGGGGGTGAGAAAGGCACACCGGGTCTGTCCCACTCCTTAGTAATAATTTCAGTAAGTCTCTTAGGTATAGGAAAAACGTCAGTACTCGTCGGTACCGCAAAATATTTATCCAACCTACACATTTTCTCTGGGATTGCAACTGTGTTACAATCATTCAGAGCCGCTAACACCTCCCCTAGCAACACACGGAGGTTTTCCAGCTTAAACTTAAAATTTGAAATGTCTGAATCCAATTTATTTGGATCAGATCCGTCACCCGCAGAATGAAGCTCTCCGTCCTCATGCTCTGCATATTGTGACGCAGTATCAGACATGGCCCTCGCATTATCAGTATACTCTGTTCTCATCCCAGAGTGATCTCGTTTACCTCTAAGTTCTGGCAATTTAGACAAAACTTCAGTCATAACATTAGCCATGTCTTGTAAAGTGATTTGTAATGGCCGCCCTGATGTACTTGGCGTTACAATATCACGCACCTCCTGAGCGGCAGATGCAGGTACTGACACGTGAGGCAAGTTAGTCGGCATAACTTCCCTCTCGTTGTCTGGTGAATGTTGCTTAACATGTACAGATTGACTTTTATTTAAAGTAGCATCAATGCAATTAGTACATAAATTTCTATTGGGCTCCACCTCGGCTTTTGAACATATTGCACAAAGAGTTTCCTCTGTGTCAGACATGTTTAAACAAACTAGCAATTAGACTAGCAAGCTTGGAAATACTTTTCAACTAAATTTACAAGCAATATGTCAAAACGTTACTGTGCCTTTAAGAAGCACACAAAAACTGTCACAGTTGAATAACAATGAACCGGATTAGTTATATAAACCAAATTTAGCAAAAGGATTGCACACATTAGCAATGGATGATTAACCCTTAATATCAGAAAAAAAAACGTATAACAATTTGACAATATAAGCGTTTTTATCACAGTCAAGCACAGTCTCACAGGTCTGCTGTGAGTGATTACCTCCCTCAAAACTAGTTTTGAAGACCCCTGAGCTCTGTGGAGACGTCCTGGATCATGCAGGGAGAAAAATACAGACTGTGACTGAATTTCTGATGCGTAGTAAAAGCGCCAAAATAGGCCCCTCCCACTCACACTACAACAGTGAGGGAAGCTCAGTAAACTGTTTTAATTTAAAACAACGACAGCCATGTGGAAAATAAAGCCCAAAACAATTTTCACCAAGTACCTCAGATAATTAAACGATTTAACATGCCAGTAAACGTTTAAAATCTAATATATGAAATGTCATTAAAAAGCCTGCTGCTAGTCGCTCCCACTGCAAGTTAGGCTAAAAGTTATATGCATACAGTATTTTCCCAGTGAAGTGCCATTCCCCAGAAATACTTAAGTGTTAACATATATACATGTCGGCCTGATACCAGTTGCTACTACTGCATTTAAGGCTGTACTTACATTATATCGGTATTAGCAGTATTTTCAAAGTCAATTCCATTCCTTAGAAAATCATATACTGCAACATACCTCTTTGCAGGTGAACCTGCCCGCTGTCCCCTGATCTGAAGTTACCTTACTCCTCAGAATGGCCGAGAACAGCAAACGGATCTTAGTTACGTCCGCTAAGATCATATACAAAAAACTCAGGTAGATTCTTCTTCAAATTCTGCCTGAGAAGGAAACAACACACTCCGGTGTCGTTTAAAATAACAAACTTTTGATTGAAGATATAAAAAACTAAGTTTAATCACCACAGTCCTCTCACACATCCTATCTATTAGTTGGGTGCAAGAGAATGACTGGGTGTGACGTAGAGGGGAGGAGCTATATAGCAGCTCTGCTTGGGTGATCCTCTTGCACTTCCTGTTGGGGAGGAGTTAATATCCCATAAGTAATGATGACCCGTGGACTGACTACACTTAACAGGAGAAATTATGCTTACCTGAAAATTTCATTTCCATTTGTATAGTTAGAGTACACAGCTCCCGCCCGTGTTCTCCGATGGGCGGCCCTAAATTTGAATTTTTTTCTTCTGGCACCTTTTTCACCCTGATATTTCTGCTACTGTTCCTTGTTCCCTCGGCAGAATGACTGGGGTTATGAGGAAGTGGGGGAGGTATTTAAGCCTTTGGCTGGGGTGTCTATGCCTCCTCCTGGTGGCCAGGTTCAGTATTTCCCACAAGTAAGGAATGCAGCTGTGAACTCTTCAAATACAGATGGAAAGTAAATTATCAGGTAAGTATAATTTATGTTTTTATCAGATGACCGAGGAGACACTCAGCACTATCAGCATAACCATCTTTATTTTATCAGATTACAGAGGAGACATTCAGACTTGCAGCACTATCAGCATAACCAGCTTTACTTTATTAGATTACCGAGGAGACACTCACACTTGCAGCACTATCAATATAATCATCTTTACTTTATCAGATTACCGAAGAGACACTCACACTTGCAGCACTATAAGTATAACCAGCTTTATTTTATCAGATTACCGAGGAGACACTCACACTTGCAGCACTATTATCATAACCATCTTTATTTTATTAGATTACAGAGGAGACACTCAGACTTGCAGCACTATCAGCATAACCAGCTTTACTTTATTAGATTACAGAGGAGACACTCAGACTTGCAGCACTATCAATATAACCATCTTTACTTTATCAGATTACAGAGGAGACACTTAGACCTGCAGCACTATCAATGTAACCAGATTTATTTTATCAGATTACAGAGGAGACACTCAGACATGCAGCACTATCAATATAATCATCTTTACTTTATTAGATTACCGAGGAGACACTCAAACTTGCAGCACTATTATCATAACCATCTTTACTTTATTAGATTACAGAGGAGACACTCAGACTTGCAGCACTATCAGCATAACCATCTTTACTTTATTAGATTACAGAGGAGACACTCAGACTTGCAGCACTACCAATATAACCAGCTTTACTTTATCAGATTACCAGGAGACACTCAGACTTGCAGCACTATCAATGTAACCAGCTTTATTTTATCAGATTACCGAGGAGACACTCATACATGCAGCACTATCAATATAACCAGCTTTACTTCATCCGATTACCAAAAAGAGACACTCAGACTTGCAGCACTATCAATATAACCATCTTAATTTTATCAGATTACCAAGGAGACACTCAGACTTGCAGCACTATCAATATAACCAGCTTTATTTTATCAGATTATCGAGGAGACACTCAGACTTGCAGCACTATCAGCATAACCAGCTTTACTTTATTAGATTACAGAGGAGACACTCAGACTTGCAGCACTATCAATATAACCAGCTTTATTTTATCAGATTACCGAGGAGACACACAGATTTGCAGCACTATCAGCATAACCATCTTTACTTTATCAGATTACCGAGGAGACACTCAGACTTGCAGCACTATCAGCATAACCTGCTTTATTTTATCAGATTATCGAGGAGACACTCAGACTTGCAGCACTATCAGCATAACCATCTTTACTTTATCAGATTACAGAGGAGACACTCAGACTTGCAGCACTATCAATATAACCAGCTTTAATTAGCAGATTACTAGCCCATAGGGAAAAAGTTACTTGTCCACTCAATGTTAAAAATAGGAAAAAAGCCAAATTTCTTAATCATCCGGGACAAGTGGACTAGTGGAAATTTCAAGCCCTGTATATAGATAGATAGATGCAATACATAGTATTTATATAGCATGTGTGGAAGGGACCGTTCTCCGACACCACAAAAAAAAAAAGCTTGGTATATTTAGATCCCTAGTTGGTTCTATAGCATATACCAAATCAAAACTAGTTAGAGAAAAGATTTACTTTACCCCAATAATAATTTATAATAGCAAACAAATCCAATAGAAAAAGAAGTAATCTGGCAGCAATGTCTGCAAGTACACCTGATTTCCTAATGCAGACCTCCTAACTTAGTCTACTAAATAGACAAAGTGCACTTGCATTATTTAATTACATTTTATAACATACTGTAACTAGATGGTCTGTAGGTATATATATATGCGTATGAATTTATTTATGTTTTTACTTAATGTTTTTATAATTCAAAGAATAAAATGTGTTATAGCCAATACAGTTAGCCTTATTTGGCACTTCCCTTATATTAATATAGCAAACAAATCCATCCTCACAGAGTTGTAATAATAAATTATTACTAAAGATAATATTTAAAGAGACAGTCTACTCCAGAATTTGTATTGTTTAAAAAGATAGATATTCTTATATTAATAAACCTTTTAGCTCTGTGATTAACTTGTATCTAAGCCTCTGCAGACTGCCCCCTTATTTCAGTTCTTTTGACAGACTTGTATTTTAGACAGAATAATCAGTTGAGGACTGAAAAGAGAAGTACAAATATAGCACTCGTAACGTAGTATAATTTTACTTGGTTTTAACCAACACAATAGAAAAATTAAAACATAACTTTTATTAAATAATAATAAAATGTGTAAGGGTAGGTGAATTAAAATGACAAATTGCTCGTTGTACCTAGAAAATGAATTGTATATAACCCATGAAGCGTGATACCTAAATAATTAGGCGGTATACATAATTTAATATACAAAGGTATGCCTGAATTGTATGAAGGATCTTGGATAATAGTTTATATCTTTATACACAGAAAGATCTTTATTGCATATGATTCGTGGTAAATGAATACTAGTACTTTTGGAAGGTATACCGTGGCTGAACTCCTGATTCAAGAAAATCCTCTATGTATATCACAGGATTGTCTCAGGTGTCAGTAGTACTATGTATACCTATATATAGGTTTCTCTATTACTGCCAGGGGCGTTAATATTTTTCCCCAGCAGAGAGTAACTGTACCAGTTTTAACCTTGTGAGAGTAATTACTTATAAGTGCTATGATTGTCAGGTAAATTGTAGTGAGCGGTACGTGATTTATAGTGCCTTATGGGTATCATTAAATGCCAGAAATTACCTCTTAATACCTTAAATTGTGCAAGAAAAGACTAGGCGAACATATGAGCAATATCAGGAATGCAGAACGGGACATACAAAATGGGAAAAAGATCACTCAAATAGCAAAACATTTCCTTCTGAAACATAAATCCAATCTCAAGGATTTATCTTTCTTTGGTTTGGAAAAAGTGTCACTTGGCATCAGAGGTGGTGATTTGGAGACCACTCTATTGCAAGCTGAATGTAAATGGATTTATCTATTAGATACAGTTAATCCTAAAGGACTTAATGAGAATAATAACTATTATGTATTTCTACCTAAATAAACATCATATTCAAGTGTTATAGTTGAGTAAACAACTCAAACTAATACAAAATAGAACAATTAAAGCCAATCCCAGATTAACTGGTAAATTCCCAATATATCTTACTCTTTCAATATTTTAACATTTTACATTAGATAATTTCAGAAACTACACCATATTAGGGATTGATAGAATGTATCAATCCTTAACATGGAATGATCTTCGGTTACATTGTAGTGCATTATCCATCATACTGGATACTAATTATCAAGACATTGGTGTAATCGCCATTTTAAACATTTTCACATCACCACTGCACTTTCATTCATGATTTCACAGTGCAATGTGCACATTTAGCATTTAGTATTATATTTCACCATTAGTTTTATTTAAAGTATCTTAATAACTTTATGGTACCACTAGCACACCAAGGAATAAACATAATTTGTTTCACAAATGTATACATCGATACATTTACACATGAGAATTCCAGGAAATATCACACATGGAGGACCGTACACAATTTTTAGAATATCTTATTCAGGAGTCATATTATTTTTTTTTCTCCATTATCTTGTATCATCACGAACACTTAATATTTATCACCAAAAATGTGTTTTCATTTTATATTTTTTATTTCACCTTTTTCATTGCACACCACGATCACGGATATTTCTCTCACATATCACTCACATCCATTCTAATTCCCAGCAGTATATAATGTTTTACATCATGTCCTTTCAACTATTTGCACACATTACCAGCCAAATGCACCATATTAAGTGTCATTATATTATTTGCATTTATTTATGCAGCATATAATAATTATTCTGTCTTCTTTAATGTCCATCTAATATTCCATCTAGGCACATAGGGTATGAATTTATACATTATAGAAAAGTTACATTAATCCTCTTAGAACATTCAGTCCGGTATGTGAAAAAATACATATCGAATTGTATTGTGTTTATATCATTCTTTCATACCAAAATTTCATATGTCTTGGATTGGAATTCGACTCACACCGAAATTACAGATCATCACAAGTTCAATATTAATATTCAGTTCCGATCAGAAACAATTCTGATTGTACTGTTAAGGAACCAATCATTGAATGACACATAGTGATTGACAGATGTGGTCACTAATGAGACAAGATTAATATCAAAACCACACGATATAACGTGTTAAACTATTGAGTACACTTAATACAAGTAAGTTTTTTCACATGTTTCTTAATGCACTCAGTTAGATAAATAAAACATGCATATTATCTTGCTGTAGGGCAATTACAAGTTTAATCGGTAGTTCCGATTTCTAGGAGTTCTGATTGGATTATCTTGAACCAATCAGGCAACGCGGCACATGAATGACTTACGTCTCATCCAATAATAAAAGCCAAAACACGACAATTTGATATTCTCCTTTCAGAGATCTTTTTCATATAACTACATATAAACAACACAATATAAATTCTCTTTATTTCCTATACTGATTAATATTATTAAGATGGGATTAACCTAAATAATGATTTTGAAATCCAACATTCCGGCAACGAATCCGATAAGTTTCACAATTGAGTGACATGCAACCCACCCAATCACGGATAACACCCTGTGATTGACAGAAAAATCAGCAAATCCTGAAAGAATTAAGGGTATATAAATCCCATGAGATGTCAGTGAGATTGCCCTTTGATAAAGCCACCATGGCGAAACGCGTCAGTGGCGTCCCTGCTCCCTCTCCCTTGTTTAATAATTGGCATTTTGCTCCTTGTTGACCTATGGTATTAAAAGGTATACCTCATATAGGAAATTGATCTTTTCAGTAATAATAGGTATATGTCTTTCTAGGCAACCTTATGTTCTGAGATTTACCCTTAATTATAGTACCTTTACTTACAATTACGGTACTATGGTAATAAAAGGTAACGATGGGTAAAAACTCTAACGGTAATAACAGGTAAAAAAACGGTATTAATAGGTAAAAAAAAAAAACGCTGCCAGCACAACCTAATATAACTTTAGGTACTAAAGGTACTTTCTGGCATTACGGTATTACAAGGTAAACAATGGGTAATAGATCCCAATGGTATCAATAGGTAAACAACCCTTTACCAGTATAATTCAGTTAAAATTCAAGATATTAAAGGCAATTTCTGGCACTGGGTATCCATCTATATGTATGTTCCTTTGATACCTGTTAGGGATCACCAACTTTGTACTAAACCAAACACCTAAGGTACCAATAGGTACTGTTACTCCACACAGGGTTAACTTATCTTCACGGCATCAATAGGTACATGCCTCTTGTCTAGAGATCTACTCTCAGCAAATTTCTTTTTTACAACCTTGATACTATAATATAACAATAAAACAACAGGTAACTAATCCTAACGATACTAGCAGGCAAATATATATTTTGTCAGCAAGACCCAGTACAACTTAAAGTACTAGGAGACCTCTTGTAGTACCTTGGTATCTAATGATAATCCTAGGCAATAGATCTTAATAGTATCTATAGACAAACAATCTTCTGCCATCACAACCTATAAGAACTAGTATAACCCTAGGCACTACAGGTTCTTTACAGCATTACGACATCCAATGGTAACCATAGGTAACAGATTCGTATCAATAGGCAAACTATTTTTTGCCACTACAACTCAGTTTAACTTAAGATATCAAGAATACATTTTTCAGCACTGAGTATCCATAAACTATTGATACCCGCTAGGTACTATAAATTACGTACTGCACCAAGATTCCTCAGACTTTAAGGCTATTTCTTGTATTAGGCAATATAGTTACTTTCTGTAAGGTTAATACTAACCTCACGGTACCAACTGATATATGCCACTTCAGGCATGCTTTTATCTTAAAATTTGCTTACAGTTATGATACCATGATGTTAAAAGGTAACAATCAGTAACAGATCCTAATGGTACTAACAAGGGAACAATCTCTTGCCAATACGACTTAGCACAATTTAAGGTATTAAGAGGTAATTTCTGGCATTTAATGATACCCATAAGGCACTATAAATCACGTACCGCTCACTACAATTTACCTGACAATCATAGCACTTATAAGTAATTACTCTCACAAGGTTAAAACTGGTACAGTTACTCTCTGCTGGGGAAAAATATTAACACCCCTGGCAGTAATAGAGAAACCTATATATAGGTATACATAGTACTACTGACACCTGAGACAATCCTGTGATATACATAGAGGATTTTCTTGAATCAGGAGTTCAGCCACGGTATACCTTCCAAAAGTACTAGTATTCATTTACCACGAATCATATGCAATAAAGATCTTTCTGTGTATAAAGATATAAACTATTATCCAAGATCCTTCATACAATTCAGGCATACCTTTGTATATTAAATTATGTATACCGCCTAATTATTTAGGTATCACGCTTCATGGGTTATATACAATTCATTTTCTAGGTACAACGAGCAATTTGTCATTTTAATTCACCTACCCTTACACATTTTATTATTATTTAATAAAAGTTATGTTTTAATTTTTCTATTGTGTTGGTTAAAACCAAGTAAAATTATACTACGTTACGAGTGCTATATTTGTACTTCTCTTTTCAGTCCCCAACTGATTATTCTGTCCAAATTTCAATAATACAAGCACCAACCCCTAGAAATAACCGCTCATCTAGCATAAATACATTAGGGAACATTTTATTATTATTTCTGATAAGTAGTGCCATTGGATCCATTGCTAAAGACTTGTATTTTAGCCAATTAGTGCTGACTCATAAATAACTACAAAAGAATGAGCACAATGTTATATATATGGTACACATGAAATAGCGCTGTCTAGCTGTGAAAAACTGTCAAAAACAGAATTTATGTTTACCTGATAAATTACTTTCTCCAACGGTGTGTCCGGTCCACGGCGTCATCCTTACTTGTGGGATATTCTCTTCCCCAACAGGAAATGGCAAAGAGCCCAGCAAAGCTGGTCACATGATCCCTCCTAGGCTCCGCCTACCCCAGTCATTCGACCGACGTAAAGGAGGAATATTTGCATAGGAGAAACCATATGATACCGTGGTGACTGTAGTTAAAGAAAATAAATTATCAGACCTGATTAAAAAACCAGGGCGGGCCGTGGACCGGACACACCGTTGGAGAAAGTAATTTATCAGGTAAACATAAATTCTGTTTTCTCCAACATAGGTGTGTCCGGTCTACGGCGTCATCCTTACTTGTGGGAACCAATACCAAAGCTTTAGGACACGGATGAAGGGAGGGAGCAAATCAGGTCACCTAAATGGAAGGCACCACGGTTTGCAAAACCTTTCTCCCAAAAATAGCCTCAGAAGAAGCAAAAGTATCAAACTTGTAAAATTTGGTAAAAGTGTGCAGTGAAGACCAAGTCGCTGCCCTACATATCTGATCAACAGAAGCCTCGTTCTTGAAGGCCCATGTGGAAGCCACAGCCCTAGTGGAATGAGCTGTGATTCTTTCAGGAGGCTGCCGTCCGGCAGTCTCATAAGCCAATCTGATGATGCTTTTAATCCAAAAAGAGAGAGAGGTAGAAGTTGCTTTTTGACCTCTCCTTTTACCAGAATAAACAACAAACAAGGAAGATGTTTGTCTAAAATCCTTTGTAGCATCTAAATAGAATTTTAGAGCGCGAACAACATCCAAATTGTGCAACAAACGTTCCTTCTTTGAAACTGGATTCGGACACAAAGAAGGCACGACTATCTCCTGGTTAATGTTTTTGTTAGAAACAACTTTCGGAAGAAAACCAGGTTTAGTACGTAAAACCACCTTATCTGCATGGAAAACCAGATAAGGAGGAGAACACTGCAGAGCAGATAATTCTGAAACTCTTCTAGCAGAAGAAATTGCAACCAAAAACAAAACTTTCCAAGATAATAACTTAATATCAACGGAATGCAAAGGTTCAAACGGAACCCCCTGAAGAACTGAAAGAACTAAGTTGAGACTCCAAGGAGGAGTCAAAGGTTTGTAAACAGGCTTGATTCTAACCAGAGCCTGAACAAAGGCTTGAACATCTGGCACAGCTGCCAGCTTTTTGTGAAGTAACACAGACAAGGCAGAAATCTGTCCCTTCAAGGAACTTGCCGATAATCCTTTCTCCAATCCTTCTTGAAGAAAGGATAGAATCTTAGGAATCTTTACCTTGTTCCAAGGGAATCCTTTAGATTCACACCAACAGATATATTTTTTCCATATTTTGTGGTAAATTTTTCTAGTTACAGGCTTTCTGGCCTGAACAAGAGTATCAATAACAGAATCTGAGAACCCTCGTTTTGATAAGATCAAGCGTTCAATCTCCAAGCAGTCAGCTGGAGTGAGACCAGATTCGGATGTTCGAACGGACCTTGAACAAGAAGGTCTCGTCTCAAAGGTAGCTTCCATGGTGGAGCCGATGACATATTCACCAGATCTGCATACCAAGTCCTGCGTGGCCACGCAGGAGCTATCAAGATCACCGACGCCCTCTCCTGATTGATCCTGGCTACCAGCCTGGGGATGAGAGGAAACGGCGGGAATACATAAGCTAGTTTGAAGGTCCAAGGTGCTACTAGTGCATCTACTAGAGTCGCCTTGGGATCCCTGGATCTGGACCCGTAGCAAGGAACCTTGAAGTTCTGACGAGAGGCCATCAGATCCATGTCTGGAATGCCCCACAATTGAGTAATTTGGGCAAAGATTTCCGGATGGAGTTCCCACTCCCCCGGATGTAATGTCTGACGACTCAGAAAATCCGCTTCCCAATTTTCCACCCCTGGAATGTGGATTGCAGACAGGTGGCAGGAGTGAGTCTCCGCCCATTGAATGATTTTGGTTACTTCTTCCATCGCCAGGGAACTCCTTGTTCCCCCCTGATGGTTGATGTACGCAACAGTCGTCATGTTGTCTGATTGAAACCGTATGAACTTGGCTTTCGCTAGCTGAGGCCAAGCCTTGAGAGCATTGAATATCGCTCTCAGTTCCAGAATATTTATCGGTAGAAGAGATTCTTCCAAAGACCCTGAGCTTTCAGGAGTCCCCAGACCGCGCCCCAGCCCATCAGACTGGCGTCGGTCGTGACAATGACCCACTCTGGTCCGCGGAAGGTCATCCCTTGTGACAGGTTGTCCAGGGACAGCCACCAACGGAGTGAGTCTCTGGTCCTCTGATTTACTTGAATCGTCGGAGACAAGTCTGTATAGTCCCCATTCCACTGACTGAGCATGCACAGTTGTAATGGTCTTAGATGAATGCGCGCAAAAGGAACTATGTCCATTGCCGCTACCATCAAACCTATTACTTCCATGCACTGCGCTATGGAAGGAAGAGGAACGGAATGAAGTGTTTGACAAGAGTTTAGAAGTTTTGTTTTTCTGGCCTCTGTCAGAAAAAACAGAATTTATGTTTACCTGATAAATTTCTTTCTCCAACGGTGTGTCCGGTCCACGGCGTCATCCTTACTTGTGGGATATTCTCTTCCCCAACAGGAAATGGCAAAGAGCCCAGCAAAGCTGGTCACATGATCCCTCCTAGGCTCCGCCTACCCCAGTCATTCGACCGACGTTAAGGAGGAATATTAGCATAGGAGAAACCATATGGTACCGTGGTGACTGTAGTTAAAGAAAATAAATTATCAGACCTGATTAAAAAAACCAGGGCGGGCCGTGGACCGGACACACCGTTGGAGAAAGAAATTTATCAGGTAAACATAAATTCTGTTTTCTCCAACATAGGTGTGTCCGGTCCACGGCGTCATCCTTACTTGTGGGAACCAATACCAAAGCTTTAGGACACGGATGAAGGGAGGGAGCAAATCAGGTCACCTAAATGGAAGGCACCACGGCTTGCAAAACCTTTCTCCCAAAAATAGCCTCAGAAGAAGCAAAAGTATCAAACTTGTAAAATTTGGTAAAAGTGTGCAGTGAAGACCAAGTCGCTGCCCTACATATCTGATCAACAGAAGCCTCGTTCTTGAAGGCCCATGTGGAAGCCACAGCCCTAGTGGAATGAGCTGTGATTCTTTCGGGAGGCTGCCGTCCGGCAGTCTCGTAAGCCAATCTGATGATGCTTTTAATCCAAAAAGAGAGAGAGGTAGAAGTTGCTTTTTGACCTCTCCTTTTACCTGAATAAACAACAAACAAGGAAGATGTTTGTCTAAAATCCTTTGTTAGAAACAACTTTCGGAAGAAAACCAGGTTTAGTACGTAAAACCACCTTATCTGCATGGAACACCAGATAAGGAGGGGAACACTGCAGAGCAGATAATTCTGAAACTCTTCTAGCAGAAGAAATTGCAACTAAAAACAAAACTTTCCAAGATAATAACTTAATATCAACGGAATGTAAGGGTTCAAACGGAACCCCCTGAAGAACTGAAAGAACTAAATTGAGACTCCAAGGAGGAGTCAAAGGTTTGTAAACAGGCTTAATTCTAACCAAAGCCTGAACAAAGGCTTGAACATCTGGCACAGCTGCCAGCTTTTTGTGAAGTAACACCGACAAGGCAGAAATCTGTCCCTTCAGGGAACTTGCCGATAATCCTTTTTCCAATCCTTCTTGAAGGAAGGATAGAATCCTAGGAATCTTAACCTTGTCCCAAGGGAATCCTTTAGATTCACACCAACAGATATATTTTTTCCAAATTTTGTGGTAAATCTTTCTAGTTACAGGCTTTCTGGCCTGAACAAGAGTATCGATAACGGAATCTGAGAAACCTCGCTTCGATAAAATCAAGCGTTCAATCTCCAGGCAGTCAGCTGGAGTGAAACCAGATTCGGATGTTCGAACGGACCCTGAACAAGAAGGTCTCGTCTCAAAGGTAGCTTCCAAGGTGGAGCCGATGACATATTCACCAGATCTGCATACCAAGTCCTGCGTGGCCACGCAGGAGCTATCAAGATCACCGACGCCCTCTCCTGATTGATCCTGGCTACCAGCCTGGGAATGAGAGGAAACGGCGGAAACACATAAGCTAGTTTGAAGGTCCAAGGTGCTACTAGTGCATCCACTAGAGCCGCCTTGGGATCCCTGGATCTGGACCCGTAACAGGGAACTTTGAAGTTCTGACGAGAGGCCATTAGATCCATGTCTGGAATGCCCCACAGCTGAGTGACTAGGGCAAAGATTTCCGGATGGAGTTCCCACTCCCCCGGATGCAATGTCTGACGACTCAGAAAATCCGCTTCCCAATTTTCCACTCCCGGTATGTGGATAGCAGACAGGTGGCAGGAGTGAGACTCCGCCCATAGAATAATCTTGGTCACTTCCTCCATCGCTAGGGAACTCCTTGTTCCCCCCTGATGGTTGATGTACGCAACAGTCGTCATGTTGTCTGATTGAAACCGTATGAACTTGGTCCTCGCTAGCTGAGGCCAAGCCTTGAGAGCATTGAATATCGCTCTCAGTTCCAGAATATTTATCGGTAGAAGAGATTCTTCCCGAGACCAAAGACCCTGAGCTTTCAGGGATCCCCAGACCGCGCCCCAGCCCGTCAGACTGGCGTCGGTCGTGACAATGACCCACTCTGGTCTGCGGAATGTCATCCCTTGTGACAGGTTGTCCAGGGACAGCCACCAACGGAGTGAGTCTCTGGTCCTCTGATTTACTTGTATCTTTGGAGACAAGTCTGTATAGTCCCCATTCCACTGACTGAGCATGCACAGTTGTAATGGTCTTAGATGAATGCGCGCAAAAGGAACTATGTCCATTGCCGCTACCATCAACCCGATCACTTCCATGCACTGAGCTACGGAAGGAAGAGGAACGGAATGAAGTATCCGACAAGAGTCCAGAAGCTTTGTTATTCTGGCCTCTGTTAGAAAAATCCTCATTTCTGAGGAATCTATAATTGTTCCCAAGAAGGGAACCCTTGTTGACGGGGATAGAGAACTCTTTTCCACGTTCACTTTCCAGCCGTGAGATCTGAGAAAGGCCAGGACGATGTCCGTGTGAGCCTTTGCTCGAGGGAGGGACGACGCTTGAATCAGAATGTCGTCCAGGTAGGGTACTACTGCAATGCCCCTTGGTCTTAGCACCGCTAGAAGGGACCCTAGTACCTTTGTGAAAATCCTTGGAGCAGTGGCTAATCCGAAAGGAAGCGCCACGAACTGGTAATGTTTGTCCAGGAATGCAAACCTTAGGAACCGATGATGTTCCTTGTGGATAGGAATATGTAGATACGCATCCTTTAAATCCACCGTGGTCATGAATTGACCTTCCTGGATGGAAGGAAGGATAGTTCGAATGGTTTCCATCTTGAACGATGGGACCTTGAGAAATTTGTTTAAGATCTTGAGATCTAGGATTGGTCTGAACGTTCCCTCTTTTTTGGGAACTATGAACAGATTGGAGTAGAACCCCATCCCTTGTTCTCTTAATGGAACAGGATGAATCACTCCCATTTTTAACAGGTCTTCTACACAATGTAAGAACGCCTGTCTTTTTATGTGGTCTGAAGACAACTGAGACCTGTGGAACCTCCCCCTTGGGGGAAGTCCCTTGAATTCCAGAAGATAACCCTGGGAGACTATTTCTAGCGCCCAAGGATCCAGAACATCTCTTGCCCAAGCCTGAGCGAAGAGAGAGAGTCTGCCCCCCACCAGATCCGGTCCCGGATCGGGGGCCAATAGTTCATGCTGTCTTGGTAGCAGTGGCAGGTTTCTTGGCCTGCTTTCCCTTGTTCCAGCCTTGCATTGGTCTCCAAGCTGGCTTGGCCTGAGAAGTATTACCCTCTTGCTTAGAGGACGTAGCACCTTGGGCTGGTCCGTTTTTACGAAAGGGACGAAAATTAGGTCTATTTTTTGCCTTGAAAGGCCGATCCTGAGGAAGGGCGTGGCCCTTACCCCCAGTGATATCAGAGATAATCTCTTTCAAGTCAGGACCAAACAGCGTTTTCCCCTTGAAAGGAATGTTTAGTAGCTTGTTCTTGGAAGACGCATCAGCCGACCAAGATTTCAACCAAAGCGCTCTGCGCGCCACAATAGCAAACCCAGAATTCTTAGCCGCTAACTTAGCCAATTGCAAAGAGGCGTCTAGAGTGAAAGAATTAGCCAATTTGAGAGCATTGATTCTGTCCATAATCTCCTCATAAGGAGGAGAGTCACTATCGAGCACCTTAATCAGTTCATCAAACCAGAAATATGCGGCTGTAGTGACAGGGACAATGCATGAAATGGGTTGTAGAAGGTAACCCTGCTGAACAAACATCTTTTTAAGCAAACCTTCTAATTTTTTATCCATAGGATCTTTGAAAGCACAACTATCCTCTATGGGAATAGTGGTGCGTTTGTTTAAAGTAGAAACCGCTCCCTCGACCTTGGGGACTGACTGCCATAAGTCCTTTCTGGGGTCGACCATAGGAAACAATTTTTTAAATATGGGGGGAGGGACGAAAGGAATACCGGGCCTTTCCCATTCTTTATTAACAATGTCCGCCACCCGCTTGGGTATAGGAAAAGCTTCTGGGAGCCCCGGCACCTCTAGGAACTTGTCCATTTTACATAGTTTCTCTGGGATGACCAAATTTTCACAATCATCCAGAGTGGATAATACCTCCTTAAGCAAAATGCGGAGATGTTCCAATTTAAATTTAAATGTAATCACATCAGATTCAGCCTGCTGAGAAATGTTCCCTAAATCAGTAATTTCTCCCTCAGACAAAACCTCCCTGGCCCCCTCAGATTGGGTTAGGGGCCCTTCAGAGATATTAATATCAGCGTCGTCATGCTCTTCAGTAACTAAAACAGAGCATCCACGCTTACGCTGACAAGGGTTCATTTTGGCTAAAATGTTTTTGACAGAATTATCCATTACAGCCGTTAATTGTTGCATAGTAAGGAGTATTGGCGCGCTAGATGTACTAGGGGCCTCCTGAGTGGGCAAGACTCGTGTAGACGAAGGAGGGAATGATGCAGTACCATGCTTACTCCCCTCACTTGAGGAATCATCTTGGGCATCATTGTCATTATCACATAAATCACATTTATTTAAATGAATAGGAATTCTGGCTTCCCCACATTCAGAACACAGTCTATCTGGTAGTTCAGACATGTTAAACAGGCATAAACTTGATAAGAAAGTACAAAAAAACGTTTTAAAATAAAACCGTTACTGTCACTTTAAATTTTAAACTGAACACACTTTATTACTGCAATTGCGAAAAAACATGAAGGAATTGTTCAAAATTCACCAAACTTTCACCACAGTGTCTTAAAGCCTTGAAAATATTGCACACCAATTTTGGAAGCTTTAACCCTTAAAATAACGGAACCGGAGCCGTTTTAAGCTTTAACCCCTTTACAGTCCCTGGTATCTGCTTTGCTGAGACCCAACCAAACCCAAAGGGGAATACGATACCAAATGACGCCTTCAGAAGTCTTTTATAAGTATCAGAGCTCCTCTCACATGCGACTGCATGCCATGCCTCTCAAAAACAAGTGCGCAACACCGGCGCGAAAATGAGACTCTGCCTATGCTTTGGGAAAGCCCCTAAAGAATAAGGTGTCAAAAACAGTGCCTGCCGATATTATTATATCAAAATACCCAGAATAAATGATTCCTCAAGGCTAAATAAGTGTTAATATCAATCGATTTAGCCCAAAAAAAAAGTCTACAGTCTAAATAAGCCCTTGTGAAGCCCTTATTTACAATCGTAATAAACATGGCTTACCGGATCCCATAGGGAAAATGACAGCTTCCAGCATTACATCGTCTTGTTAGAATGTGTCATACCTCAAGCAGCAAAGGACTGCAAACTGTTCCCCCAACTGAAGTTAATTGCTCTCAACAGTCCTGTGTGGAACAGCCATGGATTTTAGTTACGGTTGCTAAAATCATTTTCCTCATACAAACAGAATTCTTCATCTCTTTTCTGTTTCTGAGTAAATAGTACGTACCAGCACTATTTGAAAATAACAAACTCTTGATTGAATAATGAAAAACTACAGTTAAACACTAAAAAACTCTAAGCCATCTCCGTGGAGATGTTGCCTGTACAACGGCAAAGAGAATGACTGGGGTAGGCGGAGCCTAGGAGGGATCATGTGACCAGCTTTGCTGGGCTCTTTGCCATTTCCTGTTGGGGAAGAGAATATCCCACAAGTAAGGATGACGCCGTGGACCGGACACACCTATGTTGGAGAAATCCTCATTTCTAAAGAGTCTATTATTGTTCCCAAGAAGGGAACCCTTGTTGACGGAGATAGAGAACTCTTTTCTACGTTCACTTTCCATCCGTGAGATCTGAGAAAGGCCAGGACTATGTCCGTGTGAGCCTTTGCTTGAGGAAGGGACGACGCTTGAATCAGAATGTCGTCCAAGTAAGGTACTACTGCAATGCCCCTTGGTCTTAGTACCGCTAGAAGGGACCCTAGTACCTTTGTGAAAATCCTTGGAGCAGTGGCTAATCCGAAAGGAAGTGCCACGAACTGGTAATGCTTGTCCAGGAATGCGAACCTTAGGAACCGATGATGTTCCTTGTGGATAGGAATATGTAGATACGCATCCTTTAAATCCACCGTGGTCATGAATTGACCTTCCTGGATGGAAGGAAGAATTGTTCGAATAGTTTCCATTTTGAACGATGGAACCTTGAGAAACTTGTTTAGGATCTTGAGATCCAAGATTGGTCTGAACGTTCCCTCTTTTTTGGGAACTACGAACAGATTGGAGTAGAACCCCATCCCTTGTTCTCCTAATGGAACAGGATGAATTACTCCCATTTTTAACAGGTCTTCTACACAATGCAAGAATGCCTGTCTCTTTATGTGGTCTGAAGACAATTGAGACCTGTGGAACCTCCCCCTTGGGGGAGGCCCCTTGAATTCCAGAAGATAACCTTGGGAGACTATTTCTAGTGCCCAAGGATCCAGAACATCTCTTGCCCAAGCCTGAGCGAAGAGAGAGAGTCTGCCCCCCACCAGATCCGGTCCCGGATCGGGGGCCAACATTTCATGCTGTCTTGGTAGCAGTGGCAGGCTTCTTGGCCTGCTTTCCCTTGTTCCAGCCTTGCATTGGTCTCCAGGCTGGCTTGGCTTGAGAAGTATTACCCTCTTGCTTAGAGGACGTAGCACTTGGGGCTGGTCCGTTTCTACGAAAGGGACGAAAATTAGGTTTATTTTTGGCCTTGAAAGACCTATCCTGAGGAAGGGCGTGGCCCTTACCCCCAGTGATATCAGAGATAATCTCTTTCAAGTCAGGGCCAAACAGCGTTTTCCCCTTGAAAGGAATGTTAAGCAATTTGTTCTTGGAAGACGCATCCGCTGACCAAGATATCAACCAAAGCGCTCTGCGCGCCACAATAGCAAACCCAGAATTTTTCGCCGCTAACCTAGCCAATTGCAAAGTGGCGTCTAGGGTGAAAGAATTAGCCAATTTGAGAGCACGGATTCTGTCCATAATCTCCTCATAAGGAGGAGAATCACTATCGATCGCCTTTTCTAGCTCATCGAACCAGAAACACGCGGCTGTAGTGACAGGGACAATGCATGAAATTGGTTGTAGAAGGTAACCTTGCTGAACAAACATCTTTTTAAGCAAACCTTCTAATTTTTTATCCATAGGATCTTTGAAAGCACAACTATCTTCTATGGGTATAGTGGTGCGTTTGTTTAAAGTAGAAACCGCCCCCTCGACCTTGGGGACTGTCTGCCATAAGTCCTTTCTGGGGTCGACCATGGGAAACAATTTTTTAAATATGGGGGGAGGGACGAAAGGTATACCGGGCCTTTCCCATTCTTTATTTACAATGTCCGCCACCCGCTTGGGTATAGGAAAAGCTTCTGGAGGCCCCGGGACCTCTAGGAACTTGTCCATTTTACATAGTTTCTCTGGGATGATCAAATTCTCACAATCATCCAGAGTGGATAACACCTCCTTAAGCAGAGCGCGGAGATGTTCCAACTTAAATTTAAATGAAATCACATCGGGTTCAGCTTGTTGAGAAATTTTCCCTGAATCTGAAATTTCTCCCTCAGACAAAACCTCCCTGGCCCCCTCAGACTGGTGTAGGGGCATATCAGAACCATTATCATCAGCGTCCTCATGCTCTTCAGTATCTAAAACAGAGCAGTCGCGCTTACGCTGATAAGTGGGCATTTTGGCTAAAATGTTTTTGATAGAATTATCCATTACAGCCGTTAATTGTTGCATAGTAAGGAGTATTGGCGCGCTAGATGTACTAGGGGCCTCCTGAGTGGGCAAGACTGGTGTAGACGAAGGAGGGAATGATGCAGTACCATGCTTACTCCCCTCACTTGAGGAATCATCTTGGGCATCATTTTCAGTGTCACATAAATCACATCTATTTAAATGAGAAGGAACCTTGGCTTCCCCACATTCAGAACACAGTCTATCTGGTAGTTCAGACATGTTAAACAGGCATAAACTTGATAACAAAGTACAAAAAACGTTTTAAAATAAAACCGTTACTGTCACTTTAAATTTTAAACTGAACACACTTTATTACTGCAATTGCGAAAAAATATGAAGGAATTGTTCAAAATTCACCAAAATTTCACCACAGTGTCTTAAAGCCTTAAAAGTATTGCACACCAAATTTGGAAGCTTTAACCCTTAAAATAACGGAACCGGAGCCGTTTTTATCTTTAACCCCTTTACAGTCCCTGGTATCTGCTTTGCTGAGACCCAACCAAGCCCAAAGGGGAATACGATACCAAATGACGCCTTCAGAAAGTCTTTTTTATGTATCAGAGCTCCTCACACATGCGACTGCATGTCATGCTTCTCAAAAACAAGTGCGCAATACCGGCGCGAAAATGAGGCTCTGTCTATGATTAGGGAAAGCCCCTAGAGAATAAGGTGTCTAAAACAGTGCCTGCCGATATTATTTTACAAAAATACCCATATTAAATGATTCCTCAAGGCTAAATATGTTATATATGAATCGATTTAGCCCAGAAAATGTCTACAGTCTTAACAAGCCCTTGTGAAGCCCTTATTTACTCTGTAATAAAAATGGCTTACCGGATCCCATAGGGAAAATGACAGCTTCCAGCATTACATCGTCTTGTTAGAATGTGTCATACCTCAAGCAGCAAAAGTCTGCTCACTGTTCCCCCAACTGAAGTTAATTCCTCTCAACAGTCCTGTGTGGAACAGCCATCGATTTTAGTAACGGTTGCTAAAATCATTTTCCTCTTACAAACAGAAATCTTCATCTCTTTTCTGTTTCAGAGTAAATAGTACATACCAGCACTATTTTAAAATAACAAACTCCTGATTGAATAATAAAAACTACAGTTAAACACTAAAAAACTCTAAGCCATCTCCGTGGAGATGTTGCCTGTACAACGGCAAAGAGAATGACTGGGGTAGGCGGAGCCTAGGAGGGATCATGTGACCAGCTTTGCTGGGCTCTTTGCCATTTCCTGTTGGGGAAGAGAATATACCACAAGTAAGGATGACGCCGTGGACTGGACACACCTATGTTGGAGAAAAGGAAATTTATGCTTACCTGATAAATGTATTTCTTTTACGATATGACGAGTCCACGGATTTCATCCTTACTTGTGGGATTAAGCCTCCTGTTAGCAGGAAGTGGCAAAGAGCACCACAGTAGAGCTGTATATATAGCTCCTCCCTTCCCTCCCCCTCCAGTCATTCGACCGAAGTTAGGAAGAGAAAGGAAAAGCCAAAGGTGCAGAGGTGACTGACGTTTAATAAAAATAAGTACATACCTGTCTTAGAAATGACAGGGTGGGCAGTGGACTAGTCATATCGTAAAATAAATAAATTTATCAGGTAAGCATAAAGTTCCTTTTCTTTTACAAGATATGACGAGTCCACGGATTTAATTCTTACTTGTGGGATACAATACCAAAGCTACAGGACACGGATGAAAGGGAGGGACAAGACAGGAACCTAAACAGAAGGCACCACTGCTTGAAGAACCTTTCTCCCAAAAACAGCTTCAGAAGAAGCAAAAGTATCAAATTTGGAAAATATGGAAAAAGTGTGAAGAGACAACCAAGTTGCAGCCTTGCAAATCTGTTCAACAGAAGCATCGTTTTTAAATGCCCATGAGGAAGTCACAGCCCTGGTAGAATGAGCCGTAATTCTTTCAGGAGGCTGCTGTCCCGCAGTCTCATATGCCAGACGGATGATACTATTCAGCCAAAAAGAAAGAGAGGTAGCCGTAGCTTTCTGGCCCCTACGCTTTTCAGAAAAAACAACAAATAATGAAGATGATTGACGAAATTCCTAAGTCGCCTGCAAGTAAAACTTCAGGGCACGGACCCCGTCCAGGTTATGCAACAGATGCTCCTTCTTAGAAGAAGGGTTAGGACATAATGAAGGAACAACAATTTCCTGATTAATATTCTTATTAGAAACAACCTTAGGAAGGAAACCAGGTTTGGTACGTAAAACCACCTTATCAGAATGGAAGATAAGATAAGGCGAGTCACATTGTAACAATGAAAGCTCAGAAACTCTACAAGCAGAAGAAATAGCAACCAAAAATAAAACCTTCCAAGATAACAACTTAATATCTATGGAATGCATGGGTTCAAACGGAACCCCTTGAAGAACATTAAGAACTAAATCCAAACTCCAGGGTGGAGCAATTGGTCTAAACACAGGCTTGATTCTGGTCAGAGCCTGACAAAAAGACTGAACGTCTGGAACATCTGCCAAACGTTTGTGAAGTAAAATTGATAAAGCAGAGATTTTTCCCTTTAATGAACTAGCTGATAACCCTTTTTCCAATCCTTCTTGGAGAAAAGACAGAATCCTGGGAATCCTAACTCTACTCCATGAGTAGCCCTTCGATTCACACAAATAAAGATATTTACGTCATATCTTATGGTAGATCTTTCTAGTAACAGGCTTACGTGCCTGAATCAAAGTATCAATGACCGAGTCAGAGAACCCCCGCTTAGATAAAATGAAGCGTTCAATCTCCAAGCAGTCAGTTGCAGAGAAACAAGATTCGGATGTTGGAAGGTTCCCTGAATGAGAAGGTCCTGCCTCGATGGAAGCTTCCACGGCGGCAGGGATGGCATGTCCACTAGATCGGCATACCAAGTCCTGCAAGGCCACGCAGGCGCAATTAGAATTACTGAAGCCCTCTCCTGTTTGATCCGAGCAATCACCCGGGGAAGGAAAGCAAACAGTGGAAACACATAAGCTAGGTTGAACGACCAAGACACTGCCAAGGCATCTATCAGTTCGGCCTGAGGATCCCTTGACCTGGATCCGTATCTTGGGAGCTTGGCATTCTGACGAGACGCCATCAGATCGAATTCCGGTCTGCCCCATCTGAAGATCAGAGCAGCAAAGACCTCCGGATGGAGTTCCCACTCCCCCGGATGAAACGTCTGTTTGCTTAAGAAATCTGCTTCCCAGTTGTCCACTCCTGGGATGTAGATTGCTGACAGATAGCAAGAGTGAGCCTCCGCCCACCAAATTATCTTGGATACTTCTATCATCGCTAAGGAACTCCTTGTTCCTCCCTGATGATTGATGTAAGCCACAGTCGTGATGTTGTCTGACTGAAAGTGGATGAATTTGGCCGAAGCCAACTGAGGCCACGCCAGAAGCGCATTGAATATTGCTCTTAAAGGGCCATGATACCCAAATGTTGAAACACTTGAAAGTGATGCAGCATAGCTGTAAAAAGCTGACTAGAAAATATCACCTAAACATCTCTATGTAAAAAAGAAAGATATTTTACCTCAAAAGTTCCTCAGTAGCCACCTCCCATTGTAAAGGATTTCTAAGCAGCATTTTAGTGTGTCTGTCCTGGGACAGCTGAAAGGATGAGCCTCGTGAACTCTCATATTATTTCACAAATCAGATAAAGGAAGCTTACTATGAAATCTCATGAGAGTTAAAGGGACACTGTACCCAAATTTTTTCTTTTATAATTCAGAAAGAGCATGCAATTTTAAGCAACTTTCTAATTTACTCCTATTATCAATTTTTCTTCGTTCTCTTGCTATTATTATTTGAAAAAGAAGGCATCTAGGCTTTTTTTTGGTTTCAGTACTCTGGACAGCACTTTTTTATTGGTGGATGAATTTATCCACCAATCAGCAAGGACAACCCAGGTTGTTCAGCAAAAATGGGCCGGCATCTAAACTTACATTCTTGCATTTTAAATAAAGATACCAAGAGAATGAAGAAAATTTGATAATAGAAGTAAATTAGAAAGTTGCTTAAGATTTCATGCTCAATCTGAATCATGAAAGAAAAATTTTGGGTACAGTGTCCCTTTAAGTCAAATCTCATGAGATCACAGTAAGAGTTCATGACTTCAGCACTGCTGATGCTGATTGGCTGCTGTTCATTTCTTCATTTTTATTTTTTTTTACCTGCAGCTGGGAGCAGCTGAGTATAACTTTTTACACAGAACTTACTCTGCTGAGCTGAGGAAATTGTGAGGTAAAATATCTTCCTTTTTTACATAGAGATGCTCAGGTGATATTTTCCTGTCAGCTTTTTACAGTTATACTGCATTAGTTTCAAGTGATTTAGCATATGAGTATTATGTCCCTTTAATTCCAGAATATTGATTGGAAGAAGAGACTCCGACTGAGTCAACACACCCTGAGCCTTCAGGGAATTCCAGACTGCACCCCAACCTAGTAGGCTGGCTTTCTTTGTTACTATCACCCATGAGGGTCTGCGGAAGCACGTCCCTTGGGACAGATGATCCGGCGACAACCACAAAAGAAGAGAGTCTCTTGTCTCCTGATCCAGAGCTATCTGAGGAGACAAATGTGCATAATCTCCATTCCACTGCCTGAGCATGCTCAGTTGTAGTGGTCTGAGATGAAAATGAGCAAACGGAATCATGTCCATTGCCGCCACCATCAATCCAATTACCTCCATGCACTGAGCCACTGATGGCCGAGGATTGGACTGAAGAGCTAGGCATGTATTCAGAATCTTTGACTTTCTGACCTCCGTCAAGAATTTTTTTATAGATATGGAATCTATTAGAGTTCCCAAGAGGGGAACCTTTGTCTGTGGAATTAATTAACTCTTTTCTAGATTCACCTTCCACCCGTGAGTCCTCAGAAAGGACAGAACCATGTCTGTATGACACTTTGCCAGATGGTAAGACAACGCCTGGATCAGAATATCGTCCAGATAAGGCGCCACTGCAATGCCCTGCGGTATGAGAACCGTCAGAAGTGACCCTAGAACCTTTGTGAAGATCCTGGGTGCTGTGGCCAACCCGAAGGGCAGAGCCACAAACTGAAAATGTTTGTCCAGAAAGGCAAACCTTAGGAACTGGTGATGATCCTTGTGGATAGAAATATGAAGATATGCATCCTTCAAGTCCATGGTAGTCATATATTGACCCTCCTGGATCAACGGTAGAATTGTTCGAATAGTCTCCATTTTGAAGGATGGGACTTTGAGAAACTTGTTTAGACTTTTTAGATCTAAAATAGGTCGAAACGTGCCCTCTTTTTTGGGAACCACGGGACGAATTACTCCCATAATAGAGAGGTCTTTTACACAACGTAAGAAAGCCTCTCTTTTTATCTGATCTACAGACAATAGTGAAAGAAGAAACCTCCCCCTTGGGAGAGAATTTTTGAATTCCAGCTGATACCCTTGGGACACGATTTCCAGTGTCCAAGGATCCTGAACATCTCTTACCCAAGCCTGGGCAAAGAGAGAAAGTCTACTAGATCTGGGCCCGGATCGGAGGCCGCCCCTTCATGCTGTCTTGGTAGCAGCAGCAGGCTTCTTGGGTTGTTTACCCTTGTTCCAAGCCTGGTTGGGTCTCCAGACGGACTTGGCCTGAGCAAAATTCCCTTCCTGTTTGGGGGAAGAAGAGGGGACTCCTTTAATGTTCTGAAAGGAACGAAAATTATTGTGTTTACCCCTCTGTTTAGCAGTTCTATCCTGAGGTAGGAGATGACCCTTACCTCCCATGCTCTACGCGCTAAAATGGCAAATCCGGCATTCTTAGCCGCCAATTTGGCAATCTGAAAGGCGGCATCTGTAATAAAAGAATTAGCCAGCTTAAGAGCCTTAATTCTATCTAAAATATCCTCTAAAGGAGTCTCAGTCTTAAGAGACTCTTCTAATGCATCAAACCAGAAGGCCGCCGCAGTGGTCACTGGTACAATGCAGGCCGTCAGTTGTAAAAGGAAACCCTGATGAATAAACAATTTCTTTAGAAGACCCTCCAATTTCTTAGCCATAGGGTCTTTGAAAGCACAACTGTCCTCAATAGGAATAGTTGTACGCGTAGCCAGGGTAGATATAGCTCCCTCCACCTTAGGGACTGTTTGCCGAGAGTCCCGAACAGTGTCAGATATGGGATACATTTTCTTAAAATTTGGAGAAGGTGAGAACGGGATACCCGGTCTGTCCCATTCCCTCTTAATAATCTCCGAAATTCTCTAAGGAACCGGAAAAACATCAGTGTAAGCAGGTACCTCTAGGTATTTGTCCATATTACACAATTTCTCTGGTGGTACCACAATAGAGTCACAGTCATCCAAAGTCGCTAAAACCTCCCGAAGTAACAGGCGGAGGTGTTCAAGCTTAAATCTAAAGGACATGACGTACGAAACCGTCTGAGGTAACACACTTCCCGAATCGGAAAGTTCCCCCTCAGACAGAAGTTCCCTGACCCCCAAATCAGATCTCTGTGAGGGTACATCGGAAATGGCCAACAAAGTATCAGAGTATATCTCGGTATTGAAATTGACTTCTGTCCTGCTACGTTTACCCTGATACACTGGCAACTTAGATAATACCTCTGTAAGGGTAGATGATATAACTGCAGCCATATCCTGCAGAGTAAATGAAGTAGACGCGGTTGAAGAACCTGGCGTCGCTTGGGTGGGCGTTAAAGGTTGTGACGCTTGGGAGGAATTTGGCGGCATACCCTGATTCTCCTCAGACTGAGAATCATCCTTAGACACACTTTCCTTAAATAAAATCTGCTCTTTACATTGTAAGGCCCTTTCAGTACATGAGGGACAGAAAGTAAGAGGGGGTTCCACAATGGCATCTAAACACATAGAACAAGTAGTTTCCTCAAGTTCAGACATGTTAAACAGACTAGCAATAGCAATAATAGTCGTTCTTTACTTGAAATATTGAGCTCTGAATTCAAATTACATAGACAAAAGTGTTAACACTAAAAAGTGTACTGCGCCTTTAAATAATAAAAGCGCAACAATTTTTCTGTTATCTTCAAAACAACGTTTGTGGCAATAAAAACTGTTCTAATGTGCACTAGTTTGCTTAGATGTGTAAAAAAGCAATATAAATCGAATTTATCAGTTATAACAAACTTTTTATTTATTCAGGCCCCTGCACCTCGCCACAGCTCTGCTGTGGCACCTACCTGCCCCCGGAATACACTGCTGCCGCTTGAGAAGCTTTTAAGATCCTTCGATTGGCAAAACAACTTAGGCCCCACCGGAGCCCAGGACCTTGCTGTCTATGCGATCCGGATGATACTGCGCGTCTGAGCGTGCGAAAATAGGCCCCGACCCCCGTGGGCGTAACTCTAGCTTTTACAGAGACCCGCATGGGTTGCAAAGAAAAAACAAACATGTCGTTCTTAATAAAATATGAAAGCCATGTGCCCCTCTTACACAAACATGTCGCACCAATATCAAGCCTAACTGCATGACAGATAAATGTATGACAATGACCGTTCTTAGCCAGCAACCGCATCTCCCAGTGTTTAGCCCATACTGAATATTTCTCATAAGAGATATTAGACACATTTAGCAGTCAATATAAAGGGAATTCCGGGTACACCATTACCATACATATAGTGCATACTGATTACCCCTCCCCAGATAGGGAATAATGTCAGCCTGTTCTGATGCATCAAGTCTCCCCAGAAACAAATGACTGAACATACCTCAATGCTGCTTGTAGCATGACACGGTTCTCCACACTGAAGATGTTTTTTTACACTACCTTCAACTGCTCTGTAGGAACCAGCATGGATCTTAGATAACATTTGCTAAGATCATCAACATCAGGGCAGAAAAATAAAATGTCTCCACTCCTCTTGGGAAGTTATAGACTGACGATTTCTCCCTGAGGAAAATAGTACTCACTGGCACCATTTTAAAATAAAAAACTTCTTGATTGAAGAATCTAAAACTAACACCTCCCTTTACCTCTTCCTATCACTAACACAGGCAAAGAGAATGACCGGAGGGGGAGGGAAGGGAGGAGCTATATATACAGCTCTGCTGTGGTGCTCTTTGCCACTTCCTGCTAACAGGAGGTTTAATCCCACAAGTAAGGATGAAATCCGTGGACTCGCCATATCTTGCAAAAGAAATGCACTGAGATAAGAGGCGGCCTTCAAGGGCTTAGTAATTAGCAGATGCTCCTACCTAGGTTTATATTTCAGCAAAGAATACCAAGAGAACAAAGCAAATTTGATGCTAAAAGAAAATTACAAAGTTGTTTTAAATTGCATGTCCTATCTGAATCATAAAAGTTTAATTTTAACTAGACTGTCCCTTTAAAACACTAATGAGTACACCCATCTTAAGATAGGATTTTGTTTTGTTTTGTTTCCACATTTGAGGGATAAGCTTTTTCACAAAGTCAAGATTTGGAAAAAAGGGCATCCTAAAATTACAAGGGAGCTTTACTGAACCATCAAGCTGGCTTTCTACAACTGTTTCCATTCTATTGATAAACTTATCAAAGTACCCATAACCCACCTGAAATTTCCAGTTATGTCTCCTTCTCATATTCACTTCATCATCTGTCTGAGACATTTGGCAAGATCTGATGCAGGCAATGTGGTGTGGGCGATACCAACTTGTTAACTATTTTGCAATTGTCTCCTCTTTCTAATAAGGGTTTAGGTGTCAAATGTTTGTTACACAAATGGCAATAGACTGCATGCATATTGTTGGAGTGCCCGAATCGCCAAGGACGCAAAAATAATTTAAAATGTGAGGGCAAAAGCTCGGGTAGTTATTAGGTTATCATAATTGAAAAGGTGGTCACCTGATATGTGCATATGAAACATAACCCTACGAATTAGGTAGCCATTATCTCACCCCTAGAAGAATACACAGAGAAACATAAGATGTGCCATTTGAAAGAGGATACCAAGCTCGTTCAAACTAATTGTACTATGGCCAACCAGCTGCCAGGATATTGTCAGAGCAATGACAAATACCTATCTCTTCAAACCACAGAAATATTTCAAAAGATTCCTAATTTTAAAAAGAGTACCCCCCAATTAAAAAAGGATATTTCATATCAGTTTAGAGATCGCTTAAAGTTAATGTCAACTTTCACAAATGAAAGCCCTGTTTTTAAAAATACTATTAAAAACAGGGGCACTTTCATTCATTGAAGCCGTTCTTTTAAAATACTTACCTTTTATTCCTAGCAATCGTGGAACACCGAAGCAGCAATTCCCCTGCCTCCAGGTCGTCTCTTCTTACTTCAGAAATGATGAACCTGGCTTCCTCCAATCACGGCGTGGCCTCAGGCAATGTTTGCTCTGGGGGGGAAGCCGTTAATGGAGGAAGCCGGATGCGTCATTTATGACTTAAGAAGAGACTACCTGGAGGCGGGGGAATCGCTGCTCCGGTGTTTCACGCTTGCTAGGAATAAAAGGTAAGTATTTTAAAAGAACGGCTTCAATGTAAACTTTCGTGAATGAAAGTGCCCCTGCTTTTAATAGTGTTTTAAAAACATGGCTTTCATTCGTGAAAGTTGACATTCACGTTAAAGGGACATGAAACGAAAAAAATTTCTTTCATGATTTAGGTAGAATATACCATTTTAAACAACTTTCCAATTTACTTCTATTATCAAATTTGCTTCATTCTCGTGGTATCATTTGTTGAGCAGCAGTGCACGACTGGGAGCTAGATGAATAAATGGGAGAGCCAATGACAATCTGTATATACATGCAGCCACTAATCAGTAGCTAGAACCTAGGTTCTTTGCTGCTCTTCAGCTGTCCTGGATAAACCGTCCAGCAAAGGATAACAAGAGAAGGAAGCAAATTAAATAATAGAAGTAAATTGGAAAGTAGTTTAAAATTGTATGCTCTGTCTAAATCACGAATGTCTAATTATGACTGTACTGTCCCTTTAATCTTCAGAGTAATAGCAATCACCTGACAAGGTTTTGCCACAGTTTGTTTTATTCATTCTTGCTTTCTGCATAAAGTACAAAACACTGTAAAATGAGCAAGAAAAACTTTTTTTTTTTATCTTCTAATTCCCCATTACAAATTTATATTAAAAACCATAGCTACATCATCCTATAAACTGGGGTTTTGGGAGGATGAATTGATACTAAAGTGTTTCTAGAAATATAGAAAAATAATGACTCAAGCATTAAGCAATAAGATAAATTCCACTAATGAGAAAAAATACTTTTTTTTGCCATTATTATTCTTTGGTAGAACATGGTCTCCTAAAAAAGTATAAGAAAAAAGTGTAAAGCTTAAAAAAAAAAAAAAAGGTCCTAGCTGTGAGGCTATAATTTAAGCTAAAATAATTTAGAATGCAATAAATAAAATGTGTGACATACCATAAGTCATGTCCATTCCTCTTGGTGGCGCACAGTGACCAGCATGGCTGACTGCCCAAACTGGATATTTTTCATGTAAACCATAATAAAGGGACTGCATAAATGTCCTGTAAAACCCAACAATACCTGGGTTACCTGCAACAAAAAATGACAAATTAATAAAACAAATGTAAAACAAAAAAACAACAACATATATCACATAGACATACACATGAGCATATTCTGGAATTGGTCCCTGATTTAGATGCAAATTCTGTGCCCATCTAACATGTAACATGATACAGATACCATAATAATCAATTGTGTATTGTTTAGTGTACTTAAATAGCAACCAATGACAGAAAGACACACCTAGAGGCCACAGAGAGACTTATAGACTAAATTGTTTTTTATATTTTATGGAATAGAAAACACTTTGCATTGCGATTCATTGATTTTAATACCTAAGGCATGCATAATGTATAATGTATAAGAATAATTCAGAAAATGAGGGTTCTTAAACCCAATAAATAAAACTGTTTTCAGAAGTTTTGACCAAACATACTGTATATATTTTAAAAATTACAGAGTTTAATTAATTTTAAAATATAAATAGCAACAAAAGGTTCTAATAACAGATTTGACATTACATTTAATAACCAATTATTCTCTCCTTCATTTAAATCATAACATTTTGTATAACTAATTTACAAAACAAAAATGGGCTTGTACAGTGATGCCCTTTCATAATCTATACTAGGGATATCTAACTTTTTTCACAAGGGGCCACATCCACATCAGAAATGTTTTTTCTCTCCTAGTGCAGGTGAGCAAATGATAAAAACACTAAATAAAACATAAAAAATATATATACTATACTTATGTAAAAACCTAAAATAACTATTTAGAGGTGATTTAAATGTGTTGTTGGCATACTGCTATTATATGAAGAAAAGAAACACAAACTGAATGCACTAGTGGGCCACATTGAAGTGCTGCTTTTTTAAAAAAAAAAAAACTATGTTTTTTACATAAATATATTTTTAAAGGTTTAAATCTAGCTCTGATAAATGCATAACAAACATAAATAGGAGCCGAGAATCCTTCTAAAGTAAATGACTATGGTTGGGAAAACTCTAGTGCATTATATAGTAGAGTGATTATCATTAGTCTTGGAATAAAAATATAAATGTATTCTTACCTTATAAATTAATTTCTTTCATGGTGGTGAGAGTCCACAATCCATAAGTCCTGTTAATTATATTCTGGCCACTAGGAGGAGGCAAAGATCCCAAAACTCAGACTGGCCTCCCGCAAAACTCCAACAGCAGTGAGGTAAAACCAGGTGAGTTAGTTCCAAAAGTCTGTTGAACCATTAAACATAACGGATGATGGATAAATGATGGTTTGGCAGCAAGTAGTAAGATCAAAGCTTACTTTAATAACAATACAAAAATATCAATGCGTTTCTCAGCTAATACATAGCTATTTCATAAGGCTTAATAAAATGATAACAATTCACTTGCTATATATAATCAAACACATATTCAAGACAACCATCATCACCAGTGGGTGGGAGTGAAGCAATCCAAAAAAGTTATCATGACAACAAACAACAATATCAATGCACATAAGTAAAAAAACAATGTTTAAAAACAAAGTTAAAAAAACTATCAGATAAAATATATCTCAGAGATTGCATTAGCAACTGGAAATACTCCAGGTGACTTAACAGAGGCCTTAAAAATGAAATCCAACTGTTTGACAAACCTATTCTCAGAAACTATAGAATCCTGAACCCCTAAAGTACATAACACCTTTTAAAAGGGGAACAAAGGTGTTTAAGCTTAAACAAAAAAGAGAAAATTTGGTTTCCTTCATCCTCTGAAAACACTTCACCCTCAGAGGATAAAACAGAAGCACCAGGGCCTAGACCATTCATCCTAACAGACTTTGATTTACTCAAATAAGATACACTAGGAGAGGGATTATCAGAATCCACCTTCTTACACCTATTTGGAGGGTGGCATGGCAGTCAACATCTCTGATAAAGTAGAGTATATAAAATACTTAAATGCTGGAGCAAGATCTGAAGAACTTCCCTATGTAGAACAGACAGGGAGAAGACAGCTATCCTTAAAAGAAAAAGCATAATTAGACTGATCAGAATGCGTAAGATGATCCGTACATGACTTGCAAAGCTGAGCAGGAGGAATAATAGCAACCAGCTTGCAAAATACACACTTTAAATTAGTAGGAAAGTGTTCAATCTAGCTTCTGGGTTAATAATAATAAGAGAAGATGAGACGCCATTATAAAAAAAATAACAGGCAGGCAATAAGAAAGTCAAATTACAGATAAATAATGCAACCTTAAACAAAGACATCAAATAGAGCACCTACAGGAGTGTGCACGACAAGCGTAAGAAATAAAGGTGCGAAAAAATCTGACACACGTATAAGCTGATATGCACTAAACAGAGTGCAGAAAAAAACAAACCGCACAAAAAAATGGCGCTCACAAACATGCTAGTATGCTAACAATCCGACGCACAAAAGAAGCACGAAAAAAATAAGCCAACGTGCTAACAAATACGTAATGCATCTCAAGGCCTAAAATAGGGGGGAATAAGGTATCAATATACCCAAAACAAAGACATCAAATAGAGCACCTACAGGAGTGTGCACGACAAGCGTAAGAAATAAAGGTGCGAAAAAATCTGACACACGTATAAGCTGATATGCACTAAACAGAGTGCAGAAAAAAACAAACCGCACAAAAAAATGGCGCTCACAAACATGCTAGTATGCTAACAATCCGACGCACAAAAGAAGCACGAAAAAAATAAGCCAACGTGCTAACAAATACGTAATGCATCTCAAGGCCTAAAATAGGGGGGAATAAGGTATCAATATACCCAAACCTAAAAATGCCCATACTACTGTACTTACCTTAAGCAGCAGTAACTGCTTACAGCAGATAGCCAATCCAGTGCTGTACTCGTGACAATAGAGGATCTACATATAGAACCTACAGGAGGAGGCTAGGGACCAGTCCCTGCAACACCTGTGACAGGCCTGTGACTAACTCCCATAGGGTGTTCTTGTGCCACTACCCGTACTCCAAAGACACCCCTCTCTCCAAACAGTAGCTCCAAAATAGTTTGAGCATCTTTCCCACAAACATCTGGAAAGCCTCCCTTCTTCACCTTCCTCCTGCAAAGACAAGAATAGTTTCCAATAAGGTGGGAGGGGTTTTAAGGGCTCTTGGAGTTTCGGAATCTTTGTCTCCTCCTAGTGGCCAGGAGTAATGGATTGTGGACTCTTACCACCTTTATGAAAGAAATAACAAGGTTCTGTGCTTAAAAGAAATCAAACACAATATTTCTGTATGACTAGCTGTAACACATTTATTCAGTCTTCTCATATTTCAAGGGATGTCCTGGTGTAAAAATAAAATGTTCTATTTTGTTAGAAATTTTTATTTTTAAACACATTCCTTAATTTTACTATGTGTTTAATCCCTCCCTAGGAATAACATATTTGGTCAAGGTTGTGCTTCTGTGCCGCTACAGATGAGGAAATAAGAAGCAGGCATACATGAAACATGGAGGGTGTCAGGAATGCAGCTTTCAATATGTGTTTAACCATTTTGAAGGAAACAGAATTTATGTTTACCTGATAAATTTCTTTCTCCAACGGTGTGTCCGGTCCACGGCGTCATCCTTACTTGTGGGATATTCTCTTCCCCAACAGGAAATGGCAAAGAGCCCAGCAAAGCTGGTCACATGATCCCTCCTAGGCTCCGCCTACCCCAGTCATTCGACCGACGTTAAGGAGGAATATTTGCATAGGAGAAACCATATGGTACCGTGGTGACTGTAGTTAAAGAAAATAAAATATCAGACCTGATTAAAAAAACCAGGGCGGGCCGTGGACCGGACACACCGTTGGAGAAAGAAATTTATCAGGTAAACATAAATTCTGTTTTCTCCAACATAGGTGTGTCCGGTCCACGGCGTCATCCTTACTTGTGGGAACCAATACCAAAGCTTTAGGACACGGATGAAGGGAGGGAGCAAATCAGGTCACCTAAATGGAAGGCACCACGGCTTGCAAAACCTTTCTCCCAAAAATAGCCTCAGAAGAAGCAAAAGTATCAAACTTGTAAAATTTGGTAAAAGTGTGCAGTGAAGACCAAGTCGCTGCCCTACATATCTGATCAACAGAAGCCTCGTTCTTGAAGGCCCATGTGGAAGCCACAGCCCTAGTGGAATGAGCTGTGATTCTTTCGGGAGGCTGCCGTCCGGCAGTCTCGTAAGCCAATCTGATGATGCTTTTAATCCAAAAAGAGAGAGAGGTAGAAGTTGCTTTTTGACCTCTCCTTTTACCTGAATAAACAACAAACAAGGAAGATGTTTGTCTAAAATCCTTTGTAGCATCTAAATAGAATTTTAGAGCGCGAACAACATCCAAATTGTGCAACAAACGTTCCTTCTTTGAAACTGGTTTTGGACACAGAGAAGGTACGATAATCTCCTGGTTAATGTTTTTGTTAGAAACAACTTTTGGAAGAAAACCAGGTTTAGTACGTAAAACCACCTTATCTGCATGGAACACCAGATAAGGAGGAGAACACTGCAGAGCAGATAATTCTGAGACTCTTCTAGCAGAAGAAATCGCAACTAAAAACAAAACTTTCCAAGATAATAACTTAATATCAACGGAATGTAAGGGTTCAAACGGAACCCCCTGAAGAACTGAAAGAACTAAATTGAGACTCCAAGGAGGAGTCAAAGGTTTGTAAACAGGCTTGATTCTAACCAGAGCCTGAACAAAGGCTTGAATATCTGGCACAGCTGCCAGCTTTTTGTGAAGTAATACCGACAAGGCAGAAATCTGTCCCTTCAGGGAACTTGCAGATAATCCTTTTTCCAATCCTTCTTGAAGGAAGGATAGAATCCTAGGAATCTTAACCTTGTCCCAAGGGAATCCTTTAGATTCACACCAACAGATATATTTTTTCCAAATTTTGTGGTAAATCTTTCTAGTCACAGGCTTTCTGGCCTGAACAAGAGTATCGATAACAGAATCTGAGAATCCTCGCTTCGATAAAATCAAGCGTTCAATCTCCAAGCAGTCAGCTGGAGTGAAACCAGATTCGGATGTTCGAACGGACCCTGAACAAGAAGGTCTCGTCTCAAAGGTAGCTTCCAAGGTGGAGCCGATGACATATTCACCAGATCTGCATACCAAGTCCTGCGTGGCCACGCAGGAGCTATCAAGATCACCGACGCCCTCTCCTGCTTGATCCTGGCTATCAGCCTGGGGATGAGAGGAAATGGCGGGAACACATAAGCTAGTTTGAAGGTCCAAGGTGCTACTAGTGCATCCACTAGAGCCGCCTTGGGATCCCTGGATCTGGCCCCGTAGCAAGGAACTTTGAAGTTCTGACGAGAGGCCATCAGATCCATGTCTGGAATGCCCCACAGGTGAGTGACTTGGGCAAAGATTTCCGGATGGAGTTCCCACTCCCCCGGATGCAATGTCTGCCGACTCAGAAAATCCGCTTCCCAATTTTCCACTCCTGGGATGTGGATAGCAGACAGGTGGCAGGAGTGAGACTCCGCCCAAAGAATAATTTTGGTTACTTCTTCCATCGCTAGGGAACTCCTTGTTCCCCCCTGATGGTTGATGTACGCAACAGTCGTCATGTTGTCTGATTGAAACCGTATGAACCTGGTCCTCGCAAGCTGGGGCCAGGCCTGGAGAGCATTGAATATCGCTCTCAGTTCCAGAATATTTATCGGTAGAAGAGATTCTTCCCGAGACCAAAGACCCTGAGCTTTCAGGGATCCCCAGACCGCGCCCCAGCCTATCAGACTGGCGTCGGTCGTGACAATGACCCACTCTGGTCTGTGGAACATCATCCCTTGAGACAGATTGTCCAGGGACAGCCACCAACGGAGTGAGTCTCTGGTCCTCTGATTTACTTGTATCTTCGGAGACAAGTCTGTATAGTCCCCATTCCACTGACTGAGCATGCACAGTTGTAATGGTCTTAGATGAATGCGCGCAAAAGGAACTATGTCCATCGCCGCCACCATCAACCCGATCACTTCCATGCACTGAGCTATGGAAGGAAGAGGAACGGAATGAAGTATCCGACAAGAGTCCAGAAGCTTTGTTTTTCTGGCCTCTGTTAGAAAGATCCTCATTTCTAAGGAGTCTATAATTGTTCCCAAGAAGGGAACCCTTGTTGACGGGGATAGAGAACTCTTTTCCACGTTCACTTTCCAGCCGTGAGATCTGAGAAAGGCCAGGACAATGTCCGTGTGAGCCTTTGCTTGAGGAAGGGACGACGCTTGAATCAGAATGTCGTCCAGGTAAGGTACTACTGCAATGCCCCTTGGTCTTAGCACCGCTAGAAGGGACCCTAGTACCTTTGTGAAAATCCTTGGAGCAGTGGCTAATCCGAAAGGAAGCGCCACGAACTGGTAATGTTTGTCCAGGAATGCAAACCTTAGGAACCGATGATGTTCCTTGTGGATAGGAATATGTAGATACGCATCCTTTAAATCCACCGTGGTCATGAATTGACCTTCCTGGATGGAAGGAAGGATAGTTCGAATGGTTTCCATCTTGAACGATGGGACCTTGAGAAATTTGTTTAAGATCTTGAGATCTAGGATTGGTCTGAACGTTCCCTCTTTTTTGGGAACTATGAACAGATTGGAGTAGAACCCCATCCCTTGTTCTCTTAATGGAACAGGATGAATCACTCCCATTTTTAACAGGTCTTCTACACAATGTAAGAACGCTTGTCTTTTTATGTGGTCTGAAGACAACTGCGACCTGTGGAACCTCCCCCTTGGGGGAAGTCCCTTGAATTCCAGAAGATAACCCTGGGAGACTATTTCTAGCGCCCAAGGATCCAGAACATCTCTTGCCCAAGCCTGAGCGAAGAGAGAGAGTCTGCCCCCCACCAGATCCGGTCCCGGATCGGGGGCCAATATTTCATGCTGTCTTGGTAGCAGTGGCAGGTTTCTTGGCCTGCTTTCCCTTGTTCCAGCCTTGCATTGGTCTCCAAGCTGGCTTGGCCTGAGAAGTATTACCCTCTTGCTTAGAGGACGTAGCACCTTGGGCTGGTCCGTTTTTACGAAAGGGACGAAAATTAGGTCTATTTTTTGCCTTGAAAGGCCGATCCTGAGGAAGGGCGTGGCCCTTACCCCCAGTGATATCAGAGATAATCTCTTTCAAGTCAGGACCAAACAGCGTTTTCCCCTTGAAAGGAATGTTTAGTAGCTTGTTCTTGGAAGACGCATCAGCCGACCAAGATTTCAACCAAAGCGCTCTGCGCGCCACAATAGCAAACCCAGAGTTCTTAGCCGCTAACTTAGCCAATTGCAAAGAGGCGTCTAGAGTGAAAGAATTAGCCAATTTGAGAGCATTGATTCTGTCCATAATCTCCTCATAAGGAGGAGAGTCACTATCGAGCACCTTAAGCAGTTCATCAAACCAGAAATATGCGGCTGTAGTGACAGGGACAATGCATGAAATGGGTTGTAGAAGGTAACCCTGCTGAACAAACATCTTTTTAAGCAAACCTTCTAATTTTTTATCCATAGGATCTTTGAAAGCACAACTATCCTCTATGGGAATAGTGGTGCGTTTGTTTAAAGTAGAAACCGCTCCCTCGACCTTGGGGACTGACTGCCATAAGTCCTTTCTGGGGTCGACCATAGGAAACAATTTTTTAAATATGGGGGGAGAGACGAAAGGAATACCGGGCCTTTCCCATTCTTTATTAACAATGTCCGCCACCCGCTTGGGTATAGGAAAAGCTTCTGGGAGCCCCGGCACCTCTAGGAACTTGTCCATTTTACATAGTTTCTCTGGGATGACTAAATTTTCACAATCATCCAGAGTGGATAATACCTCCTTAAGCAAAATGCGGAGATGTTCCAATTTAAATTTAAATGTAATCACATCAGATTCAGCCTGCTGAGAAATGTTCCCTAAATCAGTAATTTCTCCCTCAGACAAAACCTCCCTGGCCCCCTCAGATTGGGTTAGGGGCCCTTCAGAGATATTAATATCAGCGTCGTCATGCTCTTCAGTAACTAAAACAGAGCAGCCACGCTTACGCTGACAAGGGTTCATTTTGGCTAAAATGTTTTTGACAGAATTATCCATTACAGCCGTTAATTGTTGCATAGTAAGGAGTATTGGCGCGCTAGATGTACTAGGGGCCTCCTGAGTGGGCAAGACTCGTGTAGACGAAGGAGGGAATGATGCAGTACCATGCTTACTCCCCTCACTTGAGGAATCATCTTGGGCATCATTGTCATTATCACATAAATCACATTTATTTAAATGAATAGGAATTCTGGCTTCCCCACATTCAGAACACAGTCTATCTGGTAGTTCAGACATGTTAAACAGGCATAAACTTGATAAGAAAGTACAAAAAACGTTTTAAAATAAAACCGTTACTGTCACTTTAAATTTTAAACTGAACACACTTTATTACTGCAATTGCGAAAAAACATGAAGGAATTGTTCAAAATTCACCAAATTTTCACCACAGCGTCTTAAAGCCTTGAAAATATTGCACACCAAATTTGGAAGCTTTAACCCTTAAAATAACGGAACCGGAGCCGTTTTAAGCTTTAAACCCCTTTACAGTCCCTGGTATCTGCTTTGCTGAGACCCAACCAAACCCAAAGGGGAATACGATACCAAATGACGCCTTCAGAAGTCTTTTATAAGTATCAGAGCTCCTCTCACATGCGACTGCATGCCATGCCTCTCAAAAACAAGTGCGCAACACCGGCGCGAAAATGAGACTCTGCCTATGCTTTGGGAAAGCCCCTAAAGAATAAGGTGTCTAAAACAGTGCCTGCCGATATTATTAAATCAAAATACCCAGAATAAATGATTCCTCAAGGCTAAATAAGTGTTAATATCAATCGATTTAGCCCAAAAAAAGTCTACAGTTTAAATAAGCCCTTGTGAAGCCCTTATTTACAATCGTAATAAACATGGCTTACCGGATCCCATAGGGAAAATGACAGCTTCCAGCATTACATCGTCTTGTTAGAATGTGTCATACCTCAAGCAGCAAGGGACTGCAAACTGTTCCCCCAACTGAAGTTAATTGCTCTCAACAGTCCTGTGTGGAACAGCCATGGATTTTAGTTACGGTTGCTAAAATCATTTTCCTCATACAAACAGAATTCTTCATCTCTTTTCTGTTTCTGAGTAAATAGTACGTACCAGCACTATTTGAAAATAACAAACTCTTGATTGAATAATGAAAAACTACAGTTAAACACTAAAAAACTCTAAGCCATCTCCGTGGAGATGTTGCCTGTACAACGGCAAAGAGAATGACTGGGGTAGGCGGAGCCTAGGAGGGATCATGTGACCAGCTTTGCTGGGCTCTTTGCCATTTCCTGTTGGGGAAGAGAATATCCCACAAGTAAGGATGACGCCGTGGACCGGACACACCTATGTTGGAGAAATTAAGCACATAGTAAAAGAAGAGAATCTGTGATTAAAAAAAAACAATACTCAAAAAAATTATATTTTTTAATTAAATGCCATAAAAAAGAATGGCAATATCCTGCTTTTTCTGCACATGAGACAAGATATCCCAGGTATATAATATAATATTATATTTTTTTTTTTTATTTTTTTTTTAACCCCTTAACGACCGAGGACGTGCAGGGTACGTCCTCAGAAAAAAGGCAGTTAATGCCTGAGAACGTACCCTGCACGTCCTCGGTTTGGAAAGCAGCTGGAAGCGATCCTGATCACTTCCAGCTGCTTTCCGGTTATTGCAGGATGCCTCGATAATAACAATTTTTGCCCCTCCGGTGCAGAGAGAGCCACTCTGTGGCCCTCTCTGCACCGGACATCGATGGCCGCATTCGTTGGTGGGTGGGAGCGTAAATGGGAGGTGGGTGGGCGGCCATCGATGGCTTCTTAGTCAGAGAGGGGGGCGGGATCGGGGGCGGGATCGCCGGGGGCGCGCACAGGCGCGTGCGCGTGCACAGGGGGCGGCGGGAGGGCGCGTGCACGGGGAGGGAGCGGGTGGGAACCGCTTACACTACAGAAACTTGTAAATATTTTTGTACAATATAATACAAAATATTAATAATAAAACGTAATGGAAGGGATCTGGGAGGGGGTGGGGGATTGATCTGGGGGGGGGGGGAGCTACACTACAGAAAAAACTAAAATAAATTAAAAAAAAACATTTTTATATGCAAACTGGGTACTGGCAGACAGCTGCCAGTACCCAAGATGGCCCCCAATAAGGCAGTGGGGGGGGGTAGAGAGCTGTTTTGGGGGGGATCAGAGAGGTTGGGGGCTAAGGGGGGATCCTACATAGCAGCATATGTAAATATGCTTAAAAAAAAAAGTAAAAAAAAAAAACCTTTTATTTTAGTACTGGCAGACTTTCTGCCAGTACTTAAGATGGCGGGGACAATTGTGGGGTGGGGGAGGGAAGAGAGCTCTATGGGAGGGATCAGGGGGTCTGATGTGTCAGGTGGGAAGCTGATCTCTACACTAAAGCTAAAATTAACCCTGCAAGCTCCCTACAAGCTACCTAATTAACCCCTTCACTGCTGGGCATAATTCACGTTTTGTGCGCAGTGGCATTTAGCGGCCTTTTAATTACCAAAAAGCAACACCAAAGCCATATATGTCTGCTATTTCTGAACAAAGGGGATCCCAGAGAATCATTTACAACCATTTGTACCATAATTGCACAAGTTGTTTCTAAATAATTTCAGTGAGAAACCTAAAGTTTGTGAAAAAGTTGACTATTTTTTTTAATTTAATCGTATTTGGCGGTGAAATGGTGGCCTGAAATATACCAAAATGGGCCTAGATCAATACTTGGGGTTGTCTACTACACTACACTAAAGCTAAAATTAACCCTACAAGCTCCCTACAAGTTCCCTAATTAACCCCTGCACTGCTGAGCATAATACACTTGTGGTGTGCAGCAGCATTTAGCGGACTTCTAATTACTTAAAAACAACGCCAAAGCGATATATGTCTGCTATTTCTGAACAAAGGGGATCCCAGAGAAGCATTTACAACCATTTGTGCCATAATTGCACAAAATATTTGTTAATGATTTCAGTGAGAAACCTAAAATTTGGAAAAATTTTACTTTTTTTTTTTATTTGATCGCATTTGGCGGTGAAATGGTGGCATGAAATATACCAAAATGGGCCTAGATCAATACTTTGGGATGTCTTCTAAAAAAATATATATACATGTCAAGGGATATTCAGGGATTCCTGAAAGATATCAGTGTTCCAATGTAACTAGCGCTAATTTTGAAAAAAAGTGGTTTGGAAATAGCAAAGTGCTACTTATATTTATGGCCCTATAACTTGCAAAAAGCAAAGAACATGTAAACATTGGGTATTTATAAACTCTGGACAAAATTTAGAAACTATTTAGCATGGGTGTTTTTTGGTGGTTGTAGATGTGTAACAGATTTTGGGGGTCAAAGTTAGAAAAAGTGTGTTTTTTTCCATTTTTTCCTAATATTTTATAATTTTTTTTATAGTAAATTATAAGATATGATGAAAATAATGGTATCTTTAGAAAGTCCATTTAATGGCGAAAAAAACGGTATATAATATGTGTGGGTACAGTAAATGAGTAAGAGGGAAATTACAGCTAAACACAAAGACCGCAAAAATGTAAAAATAGCCTTGGTCCCAAACGGACAGAAAATGGAAAAGTGCTGTGGTCATTAAGGGGTTAAAATGTAGCATAAGCCCACCTGACACAAAAGCATTAGCCTTACTATCAATTTGATAAGTTAATCTTTCAGGAGGGAAATACTTACCAAGTCAAATTCAAGCATACCACTGCACTCTACCTAAAATATTGCTAGAATTCCATTTCTTAAATTAACCTGTTAAAGGGCTGGAACACATCAGTATATACAGTGCATCGCTGCCTTCTGTAGAAGCCAATGGGTTAAACACATTTTGCCTGTAGTTTACACAGTAGGAGATGAGAATTACGCCATTGTTTGGATTGTAATATCCACAAACTAACTCACCCATTTCGCTTAAATTTAGTGCACTTTGTGGATTTGTTTTGGCTACATGCTATTTTTCTTAAAGGCCAGATGAGTACTCCTAAATCTTTTCAAGCATTCTGTAGGAAATGTTAGGCATTAAATTCTCATCATATGTATTTCATAGAACAGCTGTTACATTTTGTTGAATAGAAGCAAATGTTTTACCAAGCTGGCGGTAAGAGTGACTTCATGAAACGGTACAGCGATTTACAAATGATTGTTTTTGGAGGGAACTGATCCATACTTCTGTACAAGTGCATTAAACTGTTTACTGTCAACAGTTGACACTGACCTGCGAACAGCCTCTCATTTTCAACACTGCAATTACAATATCCACTTTCACACGGCCACAAAATTGTATTATCTTTCTGAACATAAAGTCCTCTCTAATTTCTAAGAGCAAACTGTGCACCCTAAGGAGCAGTAAAGACTGACATATTCCCAAGGCCTAGCATTCAGCTGCATCTTCAGTGAAAGTGCAGGAGTATTTACCAACCACCTGTCAGCCCTTGTGTTGAACTTTACAGCTTATGGCACCTGCGACTAATGACCTTCCAAACAAAAGGACTTTTTTTTCATTCTCTTCATCTGTGCAAATGGTGTGTTTTACCTGAGCTTTTATTTTAGGGCCAGAGATAAGGCCCATAATAATTGAAACAAAAAGACAACTCTTCCTAAACATCTGTTTGTGAACAAAAGGATACTGTGTAGTCATTTGCAAAAGGTTTCGCTGATGTGCACATACTAGCAACTTAATTGAACAAATATGTAACTTATATTTGCTAGTATATTACAGGATATATCATATATATACACATTATACATATATATATATATATATACACACACACACACACATACATATACACAAACACTAGGGCAAATAGAAGTTACATGTACTCAAAAATACAAAAGACAATAATACATATATTTTCAAGTATACAAAAGAGAGTTTCACAATCAATTTTGGAAATTTTATTTGAGTTAATTTAAACTATCACAATGAAATCTAGGAGGTTCACTTTTGTATTCTCTGAAGCAGATTTTATATAACTATAGAAGATAGTTTCTATTTAAGATACATTGTAATCTTAAAGTTATTAATCCTGACATATAGATTAGTTTTTCGTTATATAGCAAGATCCAGTATATTTATGGCTGTAATGTTTGTTTTTTTGGTGAATTCAATCCATTAAAGGGACATGAAATCCAATGTATTCGGGTTTATTGTCCCTTTAATCAATTTTCTCTTAATACCATTATATTTCAATTGAACATAATGTACATGTCCTGGATGTTTGTACACTTATAGAAGAAGTTTACACCAAATAGTAAGCACCATAAACAGTATTTAAAATTCATCAAGTTGTTTAAAAATGAAAATGTATTTTTCAAGCCAACTTTATTTAAAGTATACAAATCCACAATACACAAAGATTGTAGGTACTTTAAATTCAATATCTTATAATCCAAATGTGTAAAACGTTATAGCTCTTAAAGGGACATTAAAGACAAACTGTAAGCTACATGATAATGTACCTTTATAACTGAGAAGAATTTTGCAATGGATAATGCAGCTTTATTTTGTCAAATAAGCATATTGTTTATGGGTTGTTTTTTTTACTGATTTCCCTGTCCTCCTGGGCAAAAGAACCCTTACTAACCAATCACAAACTGATACGCAGATATAGCATAAATTATCTTATGCACATGGGCAGTTAAGGAAAGAGACTGGGGTAGCCTGCCCTTTTCTATTCCCTTAAAGGGACACTAAACCCAAAATAAAATTATTTTAGGATTCTGATAGAGCATGCAATTTTAAGCAACTTTCTAATTTACTCCTATTATCAATTTTTCTTCATTCTCTTGCTGTCTTTATTTAAAAAGCAGGAATGTGATGCATAGGAGCCGGCCCATTTTTGTTTGAAAACCTGGGTTATGCTTGCTTATTGATGGGTAAATATCAGCCTCCAATAAGCAAGCGCTATCCATGGTGCTGAACCTAAAATGGGCTGGCTGCTAAGATTTATATTCCTGCTTTTAACATAACGATAGCAAAAGAAGAAAGAAAAATTGATAATAGGAGTAAATTAGAAAGTTGCTTATAATGTCATGTTCTATCTGAATCATTAAAGCAAACATTTGGGTTCAGTGTCGCTTTAAGGCGGTTTAGCACTGATTCAGTTTAGTTACTTAGTAATAATTTATTTAATATATATAAAAAACAAATAGGTATATATTCCTTTCTAATCTCAATATAATAGCTAAATATAAATATATATTTATATGTACAAAATAAACTACTTAATATGCCCACTGCTATAACAAATACTTTCCCTTCTTGCTGCCTACTTAATAGAACAAATGCCAATAGAGAAGGTGAGGTAGGATGGGGTAAACAAAAGCTCACAGATAAATAAGCTAAAGATATTAACCCAATACTTCCTGTGAGAAAGTGGAACAAGTAAAAATTTCAGATGTATTTTACTGCAAAAGGAAGCAAAATAAATAATGAATGTATATGGCAATAATGTTTCACTTTTAATAATGGAACATTGTATTAGTTGTTGAAATGTTGAATTTAATGGTCCGTTAAAACAGAATTTATGTTTACCTGATAAATTACTTTCTCCAACGGTGTGTCCGGTCCACGGCATCATCCTTACTTGTGGGATATTCTCTTCCCCAACAGGAAATGGCAAAGAGCCCAGCAAAGCTGGTCACATGATCCCTCCTAGGCTCCGCCTACCCCAGTCATTCGACCGACGTTAAGGAGGAATATTTGCATAGGAGAAACCATATGATACCGTGGTGACTGTAGTTAAAGAAAATAAATTATCAGACCTGATTAAAAAACCAGGGCGGGCCGTGGACCGGACACACCGTTGGAGAAAGTAATTTATCAGGTAAACATAAATTCTGTTTTCTCCAACATAGGTGTGTCCGGTCCACGGCATCATCCTTACTTGTGGGAACCAATACCAAAGCTTTAGGACACGGATGATGGGAGGGAGCAAATCAGGTCACCTAGATGGAAGGCACCACGGCTTGCAAAACCTTTCTCCCAAAAATAGCCTCAGAAGAAGCAAAAGTATCAAACTTGTAAAATTTGGTAAAAGTGTGCAGTGAAGACCAAGTCGCTGCCCTACATATCTGATCAACAGAAGCCTCGTTCTTGAAGGCCCATGTGGAAGCCACAGCCCTAGTGGAATGAGCTGTGATTCTTTCGGGAGGCTGCCGTCCGGCAGTCTCGTAAGCCAATCTGATGATGCTTTTAATCCAAAAAGAGAGAGAGGTAGAAGTTGCTTTTTGACCTCTCCTTTTACCGGAATAAACAACAAACAAGGAAGATGTTTGTCTAAAATCCTTTGTAGCATCTAAATAGAATTTTAGAGCGCGAACAACATCCAAATTGTGCAACAAACGTTCCTTCTTCGAAACTGGTTTCGGACACAGAGAAGGTACGATAATCTCCTGGTTAATGTTTTTGTTAGAAACAACTTTTGGAAGAAAACCAGGTTTAGTACGTAAAACCACCTTATCTGCATGGAACACCAGATAAGGAGGAGAACACTGCAGAGCAGATAATTCTGAAACTCTTCTAGCAGAAGAAATTGCAACCAAAAACAAAACTTTCCAAGATAATAACTTAATATCAACGGAATGTAAGGGTTCAAACGGAACCCCCTGAAGAACTGAAAGAACTAAGTTGAGACTCCAAGGAGGAGTCAAAGGTTTGTAAACAGGCTTGATTCTAACCAGAGCCTGAACAAAGGCTTGAACATCTGGCACAGCTGCCAGCTTTTTGTGAAGTAACACAGACAAGGCAGAAATCTGTCCCTTCAGGGAACTTGCAGATAATCCTTTTTCCAATCCTTCTTGAAGGAAGGATAGAATCTTAGGAATCTTAACCTTGTCCCAAGGGAATCCTTTAGATTCACACCAACAGATATATTTTTTCCAAATTTTGTGGTAAATCTTTCTAGTTACAGGCTTTCTGGCCTGAACAAGAGTATCGATAACAGAATCTGAGAACCCTCGCTTCGATAAGATCAAGCGTTCAATCTCCAAGCAGTCAGCTGGAGTGAGACCAGATTCGGATGTTCGAACGGACCTTGAACAAGAAGGTCTCGTCTCAAAGGTAGCTTCCATGGTGGAGCCGATGACATATTCACCAGATCTGCATACCAAGTCCTGTGTGGCCACGCAGGAGCTATCAAGATCACCGACGCCCTTTCCTGATTGATCCTGGCTACCAGCCTGGGGATGAGAGGAAACGGCGGGAATACATAAGCTAGTTTGAAGGTCCAAGGTGCTACTAGTGCATCCACTAGAGCCGCCTTGGGATCCCTGGATCTGGACCCGTAGCAAGGAACTTTGAAGTTCTGACGAGAGGCCATCAGATCCATGTCTGGAATGCCCCACAGTTGAGTGACTTGGGCAAAGATTTCCGGATGGAGTTCCCACTCCCCCGGATGCAATGTCTGACGACTCAGAAAATCCGCTTCCCAATTTTCCACTCCTGGGATGTGGATAGCAGACAGGTGGCAGGAGTGAGACTCCGCCCATAGAATGATTTTGGTCACTTCTTCCATCGCCAGGGAACTCCTTGTTCCCCCCTGATGGTTGATGTACGCAACAGTTGTCATGTTGTCTGATTGAAACCGTATGAACTTGGCCCTCGCTAGCTGAGGCCAAGCCTTGAGAGCATTGAATATCGCTCTCAGTTCCAGAATATTTATCGGTAGAAGAGATTCTTCCCGAGACCAAAGACCCTGAGCTTTCAGGGATCCCCAGACCGCGCCCCAGCCCATCAGACTGGCGTCGGTCGTGACAATGACCCACTCTGGTCTGCGGAAGGTCATCCCTTGTGACAGGTTGTCCAGGGACAGCCACCAACGGAGTGAGTCTCTGGTCCTCTGATTTACTTGTATCCTCAGAGACAAGTTTGTATAGTCCCCATTCCACTGACTGAGCATGCACAGTTGTAATGGTCTTAGATGAATGCGCGCAAAAGGAACTATGTCCATTGCCGCTACCATCAAACCTATCACTTCCATGCACTGCGCTATGGAAGGAAGAGGAACTGAATGAAGTATCCGACAAGAGTCTAGAAGTTTTGTTTTTCTGGCCTCTGTCAGAAAAATCCTCATTTCTAAGGAGTCTATTATTGTCCCCAAGAAGGGAACCCTTGTTGACGGAGATAGAGAACTCTTTTCCACGTTCACTTTCCATCCGTGAGATCTGAGAAAGGCCAGGACAATGTCCGTGTGAGCCTTTGCTTGAGGAAGGGACGACGCTTGAATCAGAATGTCGTCCAAGTAAGGTACTACAGCAATGCCCCTTGGTCTTAGCACAGCTAGAAGGGACCCTAGTACCTTTGTGAAAATCCTTGGAGCAGTGGCTAATCCGAAAGGAAGCGCCACGAACTGGTAATGCTTGTCCAGGAATGCGAACCTTAGGAACCGATGATGTTCCTTGTGGATAGGAATATGTAGATACGCATCCTTTAAATCCACCGTGGTCATGAATTGACCTTCCTGGATGGAAGGAAGAATTGTTCGAATGGTTTCCATTTTGAACGATGGAACCTTGAGAAACTTGTTTAAGATCTTGAGATCTAAGATTGGTCTGAACGTTCCCTCTTTTTTGGGAACTATGAACAGATTGGAGTAGAACCCCATCCCTTGTTCTCCTAATGGAACAGGATGAATCACTCCCATTTTTAACAGGTCTTCTACACAACGTAAGAATGCCTGTCTTTTTATGTGGTCTGAAGACAACTGAGACCTGTGGAACCTCCCCCTTGGGGGAAGCCCCTTGAATTCCAGAAGATAACCTTGGGAGACTATTTCTAGCGCCCAAGGATCCAGAACATCTCTTGCCCAAGCCCGAGCGAAGAGAGAGAGTCTGCCCCCCACCAGATCCGGTCCCGGATCGGGGGCCAACATTTCATGCTGTCTTGGTAGTAGTGGCAGGTTTCTTGGCCTGCTTTCCCTTGTTCCAGCCTTGCATTGGTCTCCAAGCTGGCTTGGCTTGAGAAGTATTACCCTCTTGCTTAGAGGACGTAGCACTTTGGGCTGGTCCGTTTCTACGAAAGGGACGAAAATTAGGTTTATTTTTGGCCTTGAAAGGCCGATCCTGAGGAAGGGCATGGCCCTTACCCCCAGTGATATCAGAGATAATCTCTTTCAAGTCAGGGCCAAACAGCGTTTTCCCCTTGAAAGGAATGTTAAGTAGCTTGTTCTTGGAAGACGCATCAGCTGACCAAGATTTCAACCAAAGCGCTCTGCGCGCCACAATAGCAAACCCAGAATTCTTAGCCGCTAACCTAGTCAATTGCAAAGTGGCGTCTAGGGTGAAAGAATTAGCCAATTTGAGAGCATTGATTCTGTCCATAATCTCCTCATAAGGAGGAGAATCACTATCGACCGCCTTTACCAGCTCATCGAACCAGAAACACGCGGCTGTAGCGACAGGGACAATGCATGAAATTGGTTGTAGAAGGTAACCCTGCTGAACAAACATCTTTTTAAGTAAACCTTCTAATTTTTTATCCATAGGATCTTTGAAAGCACAACTATCTTCTATGGGTATAGTGGTGCGTTTGTTTAAAGTGGAAACCGCTCCCTCGACCTTGGGGACTGTCTGCCATAAGTCCTTTCTGGGGTCGACCATAGGAAACAATTTTTTAAATATGGGGGGAGGGACGAAAGGAATACCGGGCCTTTCCCATTCTTTATTTACAATGTCCGCCACCCGCTTGGGTATAGGAAAAGCTTCTGGGAGCCCCGGGACCTCTAGGAACTTGTCCATTTTACATAGTTTCTCTGGGATGACCAACTTGTCACAATCATCCAGAGTGGATAATACCTCCTTAAGCAGAATGCGGAGATGTTCCAACTTAAATTTAAACGTAATCACATCAGGTTCAGCTTGTTGAGAAATGTTCCCTGAATCAGTAATTTCTCCCTCAGACAAAACCTCCCTGGCCCCATCAGACTGGTTTAGGGGCCCTTCAGAACCATTATTATCAGCGTCGTCATGCTCTTCAGTATCTAAAACAGAGCAGTCGCGCTTACGCTGATAAGTGTGCATTTTGGCTAAAATGTTTTTAACAGAATTATCCATTACAGCCGTTAATTGTTGCATAGTAAGGAGTATTGGCGCACTAGATGTACTAGGGGCCTCCTGAGTGGGCAAGACTCGTGTAGACGAAGGAGGGAATGATGCAGTACCATGCTTACTCCCCTCACTTGAGGAATCATCTTGGGCATCATTGTCATTGTCACATAAATCACATTTATTTAAATGAGAAGGAACTCTGGCTTCCCCACATTCAGAACACAGTCTATCTGGTAGTTCAGACATGTTAAACAGGCATAAACTTGATAACAAAGTACAAAAAACGTTTTAAAATAAAACCGTTACTGTCACTTTAAATTTTAAACTGAACACACTTTATTACTGCAATTGCGAAAAAATATGAAGGAATTGTTCAAAATTCACCAAAATTTCACCACAGTGTCTTAAAGCCTTAAAAGTATTGCACCCCAAATTTGGAAGCTTTAACCCTTAAAATAACGGAACCGGAGCCGTTTTTAACTTTAACCCCTTTACAGTCCCTGGTGTCTGCTTTGCTGAGACCCAACCAAGCCCAAAGGGGAATACGATACCAAATGACGCCTTCAGAAAGTCTTTTCTATGTATCAGAGCTCCTCACACATGCGACTGCATGTCATGCCTCTCAAAAACAAGTGCGCAACACCGGCGCGAAAATGAGGCTCTGCCTATGATTTGGGAAAGCCCCTAAAGAGAAAGGTGTCTAAAAAAGTGCCTGCCGATATAAACTTATCAAAATACCCAGATTAAATGATTCCTCAAGGCTAAATATGTGTTAATAATGAATCGATTTAGCCCAGAAAAAGTCTACAGTCTTAATAAGCCCTTGTGAAGCCCTTATTTACAATCTTAATATACATGGCTTACCGGATCCCATAGGGAAAATGACAGCTTCCAGCATTACATCGTCTTGTTAGAATGTGTCATACCTCAAGCAGCAAGAGACTGCTCACTGTTCCCCCAACTGAAGTTAATTCCTCTCAACAGTCCTGTGTGGAACAGCCATGGATTTTAGTAACGGTTGCTAAAATCATTTTCCTCATACAAACAGAAATCTTCATCTCTTTTCTGTTTCTGAGTAAATAGTACATACCAGCACTATTTTAAAATAACAAACTCTTGATTGAATAATAAAAACTACAGTTAAACACTAAAAAACTCTAAGCCATCTCCGTGGAGATGTTGCCTGTACAACGGCAAAGAGAATGACTGGGGTAGGCGGAGCCTAGGAGGGATCATGTGACCAGCTTTGCTGGGCTCTTTGCCATTTCCTGTTGGGGAAGAGAATATCCCACAAGTAAGGATGATGCCGTGGACCGGACACACCTATGTTGGAGAAATAACGTTATCCTATAATATTATTGTAATACTAAATACAACTCAAGTTCTAATCATTGTTCCCACTTTCCTTTGAAATTTTAACAAACATTTCTTCTAGTTTTTCTAGCCAGATATTTTTTAATATTTTAAAAAAAGAAATTCAATCAATGTTTTCTAAATTCTACAATGGGGCCCATTTATCAAGCTCCGTATGGAGCTTGAAGGGCCGTGTTTCAGGCGAGCCTTCAGACTCGCCAGAAACACCAGTTATGAAGCAGCGGTCTAAAGACCGCTGATCCCTAACCTGTCCGCCTGCTCTTAGGCCACGGACAGAGATCGCGTGAAATCAACCCGATCCAATACGATTGGGTTGATTGACACCCCCTGCTAGTGGCCTATTGGCCGCGAATCTGCAGGGGGCGGCGTTGCACCAGCAGTTCACAAGAGCTGCTGGTGCAATGCTGAATGCGGAGAGCAAAATGTCGGACAGATATTTGTTAAATAGGCCCCAATGTCTCATTTATGATGCAATGTCTTATAATCTGTGATGTCAGTACTCATAATGCTGTTGATGTACAATTGTGTGCAAAGTGCATATTTTGTAAGTGACAAGAAGTCAATTCAACCTCTGTAGTGAACGTAAGCTCAACATTTTCTGCACATTTTACCGCAAAATAATGTTCCTACTGAGTAGCTTTGCAATAAAGAGAGACAATACAGAAGAAACATTAAAAATGCCAATTATAATACATCAGGCAAATTTTTAGTCAGTAAAATAAAACGGAGAGAGTCCAGGTCAAACATAGGCAGGCCATTTAAATACCAGCAAATGCGATCCAGCATAATAGATAGGTGGGAAAATCGTGACTATCCAGTAAACTATGTATCACAGAAGTCAGGAACTTAGCCAGGAAAGTATTCACAAAAGTTAATCTGATTAAACAGGATCACCAAGAGGGGCGTGGCTACAGTATGGGACTGTGAGTCTTACACCCAACAGCTACACAGTTACATAGCAGAGCCGAGGTGCAAACAACCACACAAAGGAACTCCTGTATTTCAATATCGGGAGTCATTAAAGGGATATGAATCCCACATTTTTTCTTTCAGGATTCAGATAGAGCATGCAATTTTATGAAACTTTCTAATTTACTCCAATTATATTTTTTTTGTTTTTTTTGTTTTGGTTCAGCACCTGGGTAAATAACAGGAGTAAATTAGAATGTTGATTACAATTGCATGTTCTATCTGAATCATGAAAGAAAAAAAAATTGGGTTTCATATCCCTTTAAATGCCCAGGTGACACAGAAGTTTTATATTTATATTTTACTTAGTTTTTAATGTACAGTGTATATCTTGTAAAAATAAAACATCTTTACCATACTTCACGATTGTAACATATACAAGCTGTGCAATCATTGAGCAATACATTTGATCTGAAAAAGTGTAATTCCAATTTAGTCTAATATATTTTCGGTAATCAATGCATAATACACCATATATGATTATCTTTGCACTGATACTTATACTCTTTACATTGTGATACATCACAGAATTTTGGTTGATCACTTAAATATATTTTTTAGCACTATTTGTAATATTTTTGTTTTTTTCCAGTAATTATATATATATATGTATATATATATATATATATATATATATATATATATATATACACACATACACTTTTTTGGAATGTGATCAAACAGGTGCTGAGGAAACAAATTGCCCCTTTTTAAAAAGTAAGCCCGCAATGAAACACCACCACGGTGGGTAAGTCTACATATGCAAAACACAAACGTATGCAGAGAATAGTAGGAGGTGGACATGCATATACTCAGGCAGAAGACTCAGAAGAACACACGCAGCAAATCAACAAGCTACAGAAGTAGGTATTTGTGATCCAGAGATTGAGTGAAAACTATTCTTATACCAGGTAAGGGAAGAGCATATGACAAGACTATTGTATAAAGGCTGTGACACACTGCAAGCGGAGCGGCGCGCAGCGTGTACATGCAGCTGTGTGCGCTCAGTGTGTCAGGTCGCGTAGCTAAGCGCTCAGAGATGAAATATTTGAACTTCATAAGAGATGCGACGCTGAGCGAAGCAGCTGCTTTGCCTCGCGCTGCATCGCTTGCAGTGTGTCACAGCCTTAAAGAGGGAGCCTAAGGCCGGTAGCAATAGGAGGAGCTGGGGATCACAGGAATAGGATAGACAGGCGAAAGAGATCCAGATGAGGTAACACTAATGAGTCAAGTAGCAAGAGGAAATTAAAAGGAGCAGAAAGAAATCAGTCTTCTCCAAACAGGCACTTCAAAAACTAGAGAGGTGGAAGAAGGGATTTCTTGCTGAAGCTTCTAAATATGTCCAAGTGCATGCCTTTTATAGAAGTATCTCCTACTAATAATGGTCATGCAAGAAATTAAAACATATAGTGTGTATACTACTGTAATGGTTTGCGGTTATAAAAAACAACAACAACAATAATAATAATAATTCTGGGCAACATAAATCTTCAGATTTTCAAAATCCATTTAAACTATGTAATTTGTTATGTACTGCAGTGCTTTATCTCAGTAATAGTAAACATGAGAATATGTCAAAACACATATGGCAATTTACACAAAAGATACAGGGCATTCACTGGCCAATGATGCAATATAGACATCTAAGTATTAAAGGGACATGAACACACATTGTGTGATTCAGATAGAGCATACAATTTTAAACAACTTTCCAATTTACTTCTATAATCACATTTTCTTCAATCTCTTGGTATCCTTTGTCGAAGAAGCATCAATGCTCTACTGGATGCTATTTGAACACATCTTGCGAGCCAATGACTAGAGGCACTTATGTGAATAAGCCAATTAACAGCTAGCTCCAAGTAGTGAACTTCTGTTCCTAAGCTTACACAGCTATGCTTTTCATCAAAGGAAACCAAGAGAATAAAGGTGATTAGATAATAGAAGTAAATTGGAAACTTGTTTATAATTGCATGCTCTGACTGAATCGTGAAAGAAACATTTTGGGTTTCATGTCCTTTTAATCTGTATGTATATTGCCAAACAATCCCAGAATCCTCTACAGCACCTGGCATTTTATTTGTATATATATATATTCCCTTAATACTTATATAATTGTTTAAACATAGGCTGTATCTGTACCTACAAAAAGACCAATACAGACTTGTATAAAATAAAATATTTTATTTTTATAGACCAAACTTCAACATAATATCTCAGCTTTTCAATTGAAAACTATTTATTGCACAGATGTGAACTAGAAACTGAGGTAACATGCAACTATGAAAGCAGACGTTCCTGACAACTTTGGATAAAAGTTGGATAAACCAAAGGAGCTTACAGTAAAAAAAACCAGTAACATCTGTAAGTTCTACTGCATAGCTATGACACTGTCAGAGGCTACAAGACAATACACTGCTAGGATTATATTTAAGTCACACTGAAGTGATGCAAATCCTTGCAAAGGGACTTTGAGACCCCAAAGCAGAATGTGGAGAATTTTTTACTGCACTAAAAATTTTCTGTTAAAATTTTTCCAGTATTGTAAACATACAATAGTAAATTTAAAAACATGTTGCACTATATTAATTCTAATGACATTGGTTTCACAAAACTATACATGTAATTTAAGCATTTCAACTAGGGATGATCAAATGCTAATAAAAAGAATCAATTCATAGAATAGAATGTTCCCTTTGTTTTAGACATACAATTGAATATTTCTATTCAATAAATTGATCACTAATTCTCTTTGCATGGCTAATTTGCTTTATTGAATATTCCAATACTCAAGGGTTAGGTGCTTTATTATTTATATACAGTATGTATAATTCAATTTAACACTAAAACATAACATTTATACTTACTTGATAAATGTCTTTCTTTCATGTTAGTGAGAGTCCACAAATCTTCACATGTGGGATATATTTTCTGTCCACTAGGAGGAAGCAAAACACCCCTAGATTGTAGAGTGTTGGTCCATACCATATCCAAGCATTCCCCTGACATTCTCAGTTACACATTTGGCAAAGCAGAGAAGAAAAGTAAGAAAACAGGAAAGATCCAAAGTGGGGCAAATTAAGGGCAGGACCTGACACCTATTTTAGGTTTTATATATATATATATATATATATATATATATACACACTCACCAGCCACTTTATTAGGTACACATGTTCAATTGCTTGGTAACACCAATTGCTAATCACATGGCAGCAACTAAATGCATTTAGGCATCTAGACGTGGTGAAGATGACTTGCCGAGCATCAGAACGGGGAAGAAAGGGGATTTAAGTGACTTTGAACGTGGCATGGTTGTTGGTGCCAGATGAGCTGGTGGAGTATTTCAAATACTGCTGATCTACTAGGATTTTCACACAAAACCATCTCTAGGGTTTAGAGAGAATGGTCCGAAATAGAGAAAATATCCAGTGAGCGGCAGTTGTGTGGACAAAAATGCCTTGTTGATGTCAGTGGAGAATGGGCAGACTGGTTCGAGATGATAGAAAGGCAACAGTAACTCAAATAACCTCTCGTTACAATTAAGCTATGCAGAATACCATCTCTAAACCCACAACACGTCAAACCTTGAAGCAGATGGGCTACAGCAGCAGAAAACCACACCAGGTGCCACTGCTGTCAGCTAAGAACAGGAAACTGAGGCTAAAATTTGCACAGGCTCACCAAAATTGGAGAATAGAAGATTGGAAAAATGTTGCCTGGTCTGATGAGTCTCGACTTCAGCTGTGACATTCAGATGGTAGGGTCAGAATTTTGCGTAAACATGAAAACCTTGTATCAATGGTTCAGGCTGGTGGTGTAATGGTGTGTAATGGTGTGGGGGATATTTTCTTGGCACACTTTGGGCCCTAAGTACCAATTGAGCATAATTTAAACGCCACAGCCTACCTGAGTATTGTTACTGACCATGTCCATCCATTTATGACTATAGTGTACCCATCTTCTGATGGCTACTTCCCGCAGGATAATGTCCATGTTACAAAGCTCAAATCATCTGAAACTGGTTTCTTTAACATGACAATGAGTTCACTGTACTTCAATGGTCTCCACAGTCACCAGATCTCAATCCAATAGAGCACCTTTGGGATATGATGGAACGGGAGATTCACATCATGGATGTGAAGCCGACAAATCTGCAACAACTGTGTGATGCTATCATGTCAATATGGACCAAAATCTCTGAGGAATGTTTCCAACACCTTGTAGAATCTATGCAACAAAGAATTAAGGCAGTTCTGAAGGCAAAAGGGGGTCCAATCTGGTACTAGCAAGGTGTACTTAAAGTGGCCGGTTAGTGTATATACTGTATATATAATATATATATATATATATATATATATATATATACACACACACACACATATATATATATATATATATACATACACACACATACACATATACATACTTCAGTTATGGCCAAAAATATTGGCACCCCTGAATTTCTGTCAGATAATGCACCACTTCACCAAGAATATTGTTGCAATAACAAATGCTTAAGCATTCTCATGTTTATTCATTTTGTTTGTATTGGTATGACACAAAAAAAGTGGGGGAAAAAAGCCAAATCTGACACATTCCACACAAAACTCCAAAAATGGACTGGACAAAATTATTGGCACCTTCACAAAATTGTAAGAAATAATTGCCTTCCAAGTTTGTGGTGCTCCTGTAAATTTTAATGAAACTCAACTGTATCAATTAACAGTTGCTTACAATATAGAAATCACACCGGCAACCAGTTAAGATGTTGAAAATGACTCAACCTTTCTGTTGTGTGTCTCTGTGTGCCCCACTGAGCATGGAGAAGAGAAAGAGCAGCAAAGAATTGTCTGAGGATTTGAGAACAAAAATTGTGGAAAAGCATGGACAATCTCAAGGTTACAAGTCCATCTCCAGAAATTATAATGTTCCTGTGTCCACTGTGCGCAACATTGCCAAGAAGTTTACAGCCATGCCACTGTAGCTAATCTCCCAGGACGTGGCTGAAAGAGAAAAAAAAAAAAAATTGCAACAAAGGATTGTTCGAATGGTGGATAAAGAACCTTGATCAACTTCCAGACAAATTCAAGCTGACCTTCAGCTCGCACTATACATCGCCAACGGAATGAAAATGGATGCTATGATAGGGACCCAGGAGGACCCCACTCTTGACAAATGCCAGATTGGAGTTTGCCAAAACTTACCTGAGGAAGCCAAAATCCTTTTGGGAGAATGTGCTGTGGACAGACGAAACAAAATAACAGATTTTTGGTAAAACCCATCAGTCTAATGTTTTCTGAAAAAGAAATGAGGCCTTTAAAGAAAAAAATACAGTCCCCACAGTCAAACATGGTGGAGGTTTACTGATGTTTTGGGGTTGCTTTGCTGCTTCAGGCACTGGATGTCTTGACTGTGTGCATGGCATTATGAAATCTGAAGACTACCAAAGAATTCTGTGATGCAATGTAGGGACCAGTGTCAGAAATTTGTCTCTCCGTCAGAGGTCATGGGTGTTACAGCAGGACAATAACCCAAAGCACACATCAAAAAGCACCCAGACAAAGCGCTGGAGAGTACTGAATTGGCCAGCAATGAGTCCAGATCTCAATCACATAGAGCACCTGTGGAGAGATCTCAAAACAGAAGTTGGGAAAAGGAACCCTTCCAATCTGAGACTTAGAGCAGTTGGCTAAAGAAGAATGGTCCAGAATTCCAGTAGAGAGGTGTAAAAAACTAATTGATGGTTACAGGAAGCGATTGATTTCAGTTATTTTTTCCAAGGGATGTGCTACCAAATATTACATTTAGGGTGCCAATAATTTTTTCCAGTCCATTTTTGGAGTTTTGCATGAAATGTGTCCGATCTGGCTTTTTTTCTCCACTTTTAAGTGTCATACTAATGCAAACAAAAGGAATAAACATGAGAATGCCTAAACTTTGTAATTGCGACAATTTTCTGGGCGAAGTGGTGCATTATCTGACAGAAATGCAGGGGTGCCAATATTTTTGGCCATGACTGTATATACACACACACAACACACAGAGGAAGTATGACATTCTCTTGCAAGTATCTGGCTAAACGGGTCAAGCCCAGGAACCACGTCAAGGTCTCTCCCATCCTAAATCCCTAATACAGCCAAACAATGCAATCTCTCAATCAAACAAACTGGGAACCACCCAAGGGTACACAGGCTTATGTAATCTCCCTAGATGCATACGAAACATGGAGGTGGACTGCACTCTCAAACTGGACCAGGTACAGATCCTATGACCCTGCAACATGTACAGCCGTGGGTGCTCAATTGCTGTAAGGCTTTAACCACTTAAGTTAGAGGTTAGTTATGGGTTTGTAGCTTCTCAAGTTATTAAATTCAATATTGAAGGATTGAACTTTGAAAAAGAGAATCATTTAGTCTCTAGATAAAATTAGGTTAAACGTAATCAGCACAAGCTGGGGAAAAGAGACTTGAATATATTAAGTAAATAATAGAGTGAATGTGATTCTTCAGCAATTGCAATCTGTAACAAAGTGTTCATAAAGTTCGTAGCATATACCTTGATGTTAAATTGTATTTAGAGAAAGCACAATAATGAATTAATGCAGTTATAAGTCAGTGTTATCAAGTTTACTTAATCCAAGTACCAAGATAAAGACTTCAATTCAGTTACAACATATTGTCCCAGATATATATGAATATGAACATATATAGCATTTCACAGTAAATACTTATTTCACTTTATGCGAAGAGAATGCAGAGTACCTGTATCAGATATACTGACTTGCTGCGACAGAGAGAAACTGTGTAAGTTGCGGCAGTGAGCAGAGTTGGAAGCGAGGCTCGTGACGTCAACACAACTTAGTTGTATTTCTGTGAATCGGATAAGACCGTAACAAAGTAGATTGAGTAGCAAAGGTAACTGAAAGTAAACTTGAGTCAATTTAGTATTTGGTAAACAGTTGAAAACAGTAAGTAAGCACATATGATGATGATCAATGCATATAACAATTCAAGTTGAAAAGGCAAACTTGTAGTAGCGAAGTGTCACACGAAGCAGAGAGGTAAACGACTCTAAGAGATCAGGATTCAAAGTAGACACATTCGACAGTGAGAGACAGATGCACTGAATACACACTACTAATTATCAAGCAAAGAGGAAGGGGAATGAACATACTTTTAGAGGTAGATGTGTAAGAGGAGATATCATCTTAAAAGGTACACAAGTACATAGGTACATAACATAGGGATATGGCAGATCCCCCTTCTCAAGGAATCCTCTACAAGGATTTTGGACAAGGTTTATGTGGGTAGGTTTTATGAAATTTAGAAACTAACTTAGGAGCATGAACATCCTGACTTGATACCCAGGAATCCTCTTCAGGATCGTAGCCCATCCATCGACCCAAGCACTCGAGACATTTTTTCCTATATCTTAAATCTAATAAGCTTTCAACTTGGTATTCAGAGTGAACATCAATAAATACTGGTGGTGGAGGTATTGAGGTTTGTTTGTGAAGACCGGAATCAGGAAAAAAAGTTTTCAAAACTGAAACGTTGAAAGAAGGATGAATCTTGTATGTGTTGGGTAACTTGAGGATAACTGCATTTGGATTTATGATTTTTGTGATAGGAAAAGGTCCAATAAACTGATTAGCTAGTTTTTTACTTGGCACATTCAGCTTGAGATTCCTTGTAGATAGCCAGACTAAGTCACCTTTTTGGTACGGATGATTTTGTCTTCTCTTTTGGTCGTAGTAGCACTTTTGTTTTACCTTGGCATCATTTAAATGTTTTTTAAGTAGTATTAAAGATGTCTTGATCCTATTAGAAAAAATTCATTGCAGCTGGTGTTGAAGAGGTTGTGAACAAGGTTGGAAAAGTTGAAGGGTGGTAACCATAGGTAGCCATGAAAGGACTAGATTTTATGGATGAGTTGAATGAGTTATTCTATGCAAACTCTGCAAGTGGAAGGATTTCTGACCAGTTTTCTTGTAAATGTGAAACATAACAACGGAGATACTGTTCTAATGTTTGATTTATTTTTTCAGTTGATCCATTGGTTTGAGGATGATAGGCTGTTGAGAACTTACAATCAATATTAAGTGTTCTACATATTTCTCTCCAGAATCTGGAGTAAACTGCGTACCTCTGTCTGAAATGATTGTAGATGGTAAACCATGTAGCTTTACAATATGATTGATGAAAATCTTTGCAGTAGTTAATGCGGAAAATAAATGTTTTAAGGGTACAAAATGTGCCAGTCTTGTGAGGTGATCAACAACCACAAAAATAGTGTTAAAATGATTGGAATTAGGTAAATCAACAATAAAGTCCATAGAGATTAAAGACCAATGAATATCTGGTGTTGGTAAAGGTTTTAATAAACCATAAGGTTTTTTGGTGATCAAGTTTGTTTCGGGCACAAATTTGACATGAGTGAACATACTTATATACATCTTGTGTCAAGTTTGGCCACCAGAAATATATCTTTGTATGAGTTCTTTTGTCTTGGAAATACCTGGATGGCCAGCAAAAGGAGTATTGTGAAATTGATGAAGAATTTGTTTTCTTCTGGATCCTGGTACATAAAGTTGATTTTTATGGTAGAATAATCCTGAAGATTCATTTCTTAGCATAGTGATGGGAATATTCTTGTCCTTCTTTATTGCTGACAAGATTTCTGACTTTAATGTTGTAAGAACAACAATACATCTTTCAGGTGGAAGAATGTGGGATGGTTTTTTCTGATATACTTTGAGATAGAGCATCAGCTTTAGCATTTTTTGAACCAGGTCGGTATGTTATCAGGAAATCGAACCTATCAAAAAATAGACTCCATCTCACCTGTCTTGAAGATACTGTCTTGTTATTTCTGAGATACTGTAAATTCTTGTGGACAGTATATATTAGAAAAGGTTTCTGTGTCCCTTCCAATAGGGAACGTCAAGTTTCAAGAGCGCATTTTATTGTAAGAAGTTCTTTATCTCCAAATGAGTAGTTGATCTCGGAAGGACTCAAAACTCTTGAGAAAAAGGCGATTGGATTTGAGGCAGAAGAGATAGATTTGCGCTGAGAGAGTATGGCACCAAGTCCTTTATTTGAAGCATCCACTTCAACTGTATATTGGAGGTCAGGATTTGGTAGTTGAAGTATTGGAGCAGAGACAAAATGTGATTTAAGGTTATCCAAAGCATCTTGAGATTCTTGTGTCCATTTAAACTTGAATTGAGTGCCTGTCAATTTAGTCAAGGGTTTTACTATTGTGGAAAAGTTATGAATTAACTTTCTGTAGAAGTTAGAAAACCCTAAAAATCGTTGTAGGGATTTGACTGAAGTAGGACAAGGCCAATTTAATATTGCTTGTACTTTTTCTGGATCCATTTAGATTCCTTCAGGAGAAATGCTATATCCTAAGAATTTTATTTCTTGAACATGAAACTGACATTTCATCTTTGCATATAAGTGATGTTCTCTAAGTCTGATAAGTCTGTTTAGAACCCAGTGGACGTGTTTTATGTGTTCTTCTTTATTTCGTGAATACATCAATATGTCATATAAATAAAACACGACACATACATCCATGAGATCTTTGAATATTTCATTTATAAAGAATTGGAAAGTAGCAGGAGCATTGCATAATCCAAACGGCATTACATTGTACTCAAATAAGCTGTTACGGGTTCTAAAAGCAGTCTTCCACTCATCCCCACTGCGTATCCTGATCTAATTGCAGGCTCCCTTAAGGTCTAGTTTTGTATAAATGGTAGCTTCGTTCAATCGTTCCAGAAGTTCAGGGATCAGGGGAAGAGGGTATTGGTTTTTAATAGTTATGGTATTTAACGCTCTGTAGTCGATGATGGGCCGAAGAGTTCCATCTTTATTTGTTACGAAGAAAATTCCTGATGAAACCTTTTCTCAAGTTTTCATCTAAGTATTCTCGAAGATGCTGTAATTCAGACAATGGAAATATTCTTCCAAAAGGAATCTTGGCATCAGATTTTGTCTCAATAGGGCAGTTGCAAGTTCTATGTGGTGGCAGATTTTCAGCCTCTTTGAGATTGAATACATCAGTAAAATCTTGATACTCTGCTGGCAATTGTCGTTCTGTTTGAGCTATAGCTGTAAAAGGAAAACAAATTGTGGAACAAAAAGTTGAACTGAAAGTCAATTTGTTATCCACCCAATCAATAGAAGGATTGTGTTTTAACAACCATGGATACCCTAATATAATAGGATGTAGAGAGCTGTGTATCATATCAAAAGATAAATATTCTGTATGGCCATCTTTTGTAGTGATGTGTAGAGGTATGGTATGATGTGTGATAGGACGCTTTAAAAATAAGATCCATCAATAACCTTTACATGGATAGGCATTGTTTTTTCAATATAAGGAATTTGTTCTGCTTTTACAATTTTCTCATCCATAAAAACTCCAAAAGCTCCGGAGTCAATCATAGCCTCTGTCTGAAACTGAAGCTGTTCCCACTGTAAGGATAACATAACAGAGAGATGAGTTTTGTGTTTATTATGGCTTAAAGAGAGATTAGATTTTATCTTACCCTTTCTTTGTCGATTCAAAATATGACAAGTTGAAAGTGAATGATCCTTTTGTCCACAATACATGCAGAGGTTTGATATACGTCTCCTAAATTTTTCTTCCTGAGATAGTGGACCTCTGAATGGTCCTATTTCCATAGGTGTTGAATTATTGGGAATCTTATCCACATGAGTAGGTGTAGGTCTCTTGTAATTGGAATTATGCAATGACCTTTCTGTTCTTCTCTCCCTGTATCTCCTGTCCATGTTTTATACAGACCTTAATGAGGTTCTCTAAGGTCTCTAGCATCTCAATTCTAGATAGTTCATTTTTCAAATTTTCTGACAAGCCCAATCTGAATTGATTTTTAAGACTAACTGCGTTCCATAGTGAGTCTGTTGCCCATAATTGGAAATCAGTTATGTAGTCCTCTACAGGTCTTTTACCCTGTTTTAAAGCCCGTAGATTATTTTCTGCAGTGTTCTGTTTATTAGTGTCTTCATATAGGATAGCCATAGCAGAGAAAAATATAATCCAAGATTATATCATTAGTTTCAAAAAATCTATTGGCCCATGATCTGGGTTCTCCACACAAATAAGAAATTGTAGTGCAAATTTTAAATTTTTTCATTATAATAAGTTTGAGGCTTTAGAGAAAAAAATAAGTAACATGCGTTTTTAAAACTTCTAAATTCAGAACGAACACCTGAAAACATTGAGGGTGGATTAATATGTGGTTCAGGATGATCTGATGTCTTATGTGTTATTATGTCATTAAGCAAACCTTTTAATGTTGTATTCTCTGTTTGTAATGTGGTAATAGCTTGTGCTAAAATATCTACCTTTTGGTTTAGGTTTTGAACCTGACTTGTTATTTGCATCCATGTCCACACTTTCCCTTTAAGGTAATAGGCTTGATAATTATGTAAGGCTTTAACCACTTTAGTTAGAGGTTAGTTATGGGTTTGTAGCTTCTAAAGTTATTACATTCAATATTGAAAAAGAAAAGCATTTAGTATCTAGATAAAATTAGGTTAAACGTAATCAGCACAAGCTGGGTTTAACAAGAAGTTGGGGAAAAAAGAGACTTGAATATATTAAGTAAATAATAGAGTGAATGTGATTCTTCAGCAATTGCAATCTGTAACAAAGTGTTGATAAAGTTCATAGCTTATATCTTGATGTCAGATTGTATTTAGAGAAAGCACAATAATGAATTAATGCAGTTCTAAGTCCTTGTTATCAAGTTTACTTAATCCAAGTACCAAGATAAAAACTTCAATTCAGTTACAACGTATTGTCCCAGATATATATGAATATGAACATAAATAGTATTTCACAGTAAATACTTATTTCACTTTATGCGAAGAGAATGCAGAGTACCTGTATCTGATGTACTGACTTGCTGCGACAGAGAGAAACTGTGTAAGTTGCGGCAGTGAGCGGAGTTGGAAGCGAGGCTCGTGACGTCAACACAACTTAGTTGTATTTCTGTGAATCGGATAAGACCGTAACAAAGTAGATTGAGTAGCAAAGGTAACTGAAAGTAAACTTGATTCAATTTAGTATTTGGTAAACAGCTGAAAACAGTAAGTAAGCACATATGATGATGATCAATGCATATATCAATTCAAGTTGAAAAGGCAAACTTGTAGTAGCAAAGTGTCCCACGAAGCAGAGAGATAAACGTCTCCAAGAGATCAGGATTCAAAGTAGAATTGAATTTTATAGGATTTTGCAGACAGAAATCACTCCTATATTAAATAAATTATTTAATATGTATTTTCAAAATTATTTTAAATGCTCGGCCGTACTTTGCGGCCGCCAATATATCTCTGATTCCAAAAAAATATAAAGATCCGGAACTAAAGTCTTCGTACAGGCCAATATCAGTGTTGAACGCTGATTACAAGCTATTAACTTCAATTATAGCAAATAGATTAAAGCCCCATCTAGGTCTAATCATACATGAAAATCAATCCGGTTTTATGGCTGGGAGGAACCCGGTTAAAAATATGCGTAAGGTATTGACACTGCTTGAATTTTTTTGGAATAAATTTAAGGTAACTAGGCATAGTGATATCACGGATTTGGCATTATTGACGGTGGAAGCAGAAAAAGCCTTCGATCGGATTTCCTGGAAGCATCTCTTTTTTTCTTTAGACCAATTTGGTTTGACCGGTCATTTTAATAATTTTATTTGTTTAATATATACCTCACCAACTTCTGCCCTTATCATTAATGGTGAGATCTCACAACGGTTAGTTTTACAAAGGGGCACCAGACAAGGCTGCCCACTCTCTCCTTTACTTTTCAATATTTCTTTAGAACCATTGGCGATCTATCTCCGACAACAACTTGAGGGCATTCATTTAAAGAATCGCAAATTGGTTTTGTTACTTTATGCCGATGATTTATTACTGTTTTTGAGTAACGTTAAGAAAACTTTACCATTTCTTCTAGATACTGCAACAATATTTGGTCACATTTCTGGCTATAAAATTAATTTGTCTAAATCGGAACTTATGTGGTTGCATAAAAAGGACCACAGTATTAAACATCCATTTCTTGAAACCTCTCAGATTAACTATTTAGGGATTAGACTAGGTCCGAACCCTCAAGAGTGGTATAACTTGAATTTTCCGAGATGCTTCGATAATTGTAGGAGAAAGATGGAGGATTGGGTTAAGCTTCCTATTTCATTAACAGCACGTGTTATGTTGATCAAGACTTTACTGTTTCCAAAATTATATTATTTAATACAGAATATCCCGGTCAATATACATAAATCTGATATAATAAAATATAATAAATGTTGTTCCAAGTTCATATGGAAAGGGACTAAAGCACGTATTGCGGTGCATCGTCTTATGATGCCCAAATCTGCTGCTGGTTTAGCTTTACCAAACATTCAATCTTACTGTCTTGCGGCGCGTGTCAAGATCGCGATAGATTGGGTTACTGAGCAGGAACAGGTATCTTCCCTGTCATGGGAAGCATCACTAGTGAAGCCCTTTCAACTGAACGCTATTCTGCATTGCCCTATAACCGCGTTGCCTTTTCCAGTCTATGAACTAATAACAATGAAAAATATTATTATAGTGTGGCAGAAAGTTTGTGTCGAGGTAGGCTGTTCTCCATATATGTCAAAATTCTTATCCATTACAGGCAACCCTAATTTTGCTCCCGGGTTAACAAACAATGTATTCAGACAATGGGCTAATAAAGGCTTGAAATAGGTCATACAAATTTTTAACTCAGACTATTTTCCACTAGCTTTTTCTGATTTACGGCAACAATATGGGCTTGGTAATCAAGATTTTTATGCATATTTACATTTAAGGCATTATTGTACGGAATTAAGACAAAATTTTGGCTTAGATTGGTCGCTTGCAGACCTTCAGAGTAGAATTAATTTATATCAATTAGGTATTTACTCAATTTTGTCTCTCTATGTATTACTTAATCAACGAGTCTCTTTGCAGCAATTGGAACTTATAGCTTTCAAATGGACAAGGTTCTTCCCTAACATTGATACACAAGTAATAACTGAAACGTTTAAAATAATTGAGAAAGCCTGGGTCCCGACGTCATGGAGAGAATCCCAGATTAAGATCAGCTTAATGACGAATTTAACACCAGATAAATTATCTAGTTGGTATAGGAAAAGTATTGTATGTTCCAGATGTAGTGCGTCCAGTGCAGATCTTTTTCACTGTTTCTGGGCATGCCCTAAAATCAATTTTGGGCTAAAGTGTCGTATTGGATGAATACAACTTTATTGTTGGATTTCCTTTCATTGGCAATATTTTTTCTAGCAAAATTTCAAGGAATTTATAAAAACTTTAAGTTAATTAATAGGATTATATTTTTAGGACGGAATCTTATTCTAAGATCCTGGAAAGCAGAAGCAGAACCTAGATTTACAGATCTTAAAAAGGCCCTGACTGCGCAATTTTTGTCAGAGCAGTGTAATTTACAGAATCCGACCGATGCCCAATTAGGGGTATTTCTGAATCATTGAAAAGTGTATATTTTATCACTTCCGGAGGCGGAGCAAATTTCTTTAGTTAGACCTTTAATAAAATCAGCAAACGTCCAAATGCAGATATATGCTGGGCACCTACCCAGGATTTGGCTGTTATCTTAATTTGAGTGCGGTGAGAGGGTTGGAGGTGAACTGGGGAGGGGGTCCGTCCTTCCCCTTTGTGTTTTTTTTTTTTTTGTAGTTTTAGGCTTATGAGTATGTTTTTTTATGTAATAGATAAAACGCCCACAGTAAAGAATGATATTTTTGATCAATGACAAATGTTTTGTGTAGCTCTTATTGGGTCCTGCGTGACGCCGTAACGCTTGGATTATTTCTGTTTCTGAATATAAAGTATTGTTTATCTCTACTGATGGTTAAATAAAGATTTTAAAAAAAGGATTCAAAGTAGACACATTCGGCTCAGAGAGCAGTGAGAGACAGATGCACTGAATACACACTAATTATCAAGCAAAGAGGAAGGGGAATTAACATCATTTTAAAGGTAGATGTGTAGGAGGAGATATCATCTTAAAGGTGCATAGGTACATAACATGGGGATATGACAATAGCACTCACAGGTAGCCGCACAATCCACAGATTTCCCACAGACAGGTCTGGGTGCAGAGCCCATAAGGAAAATTACAAAACAAATTAACACAACAAACAGAGGAAGTCTGGCACTCGCTTGCAAGCACACAGATAAGATTAATAGCAAAAATGGAAGAGTTTGTTACCGCATCTGGCCAAATGGGACAAGCCCAGGAACCATGTCAAGAATATGTACTCAGTCCAGTTTGAGAGCGCAGTCCACTTCCGTGTTTTGTATGTGTCTAGGGAGATTACATAACCCTGTGCATTCTTGGGTGGTTCCCAGTTTGTTTGATTGAGAGAATGTGATGTTTGGCTGTATTAGGGACCCAGGATAGGAGAGACCTTGATGTGGTTCCTGGGCTTCCCTTTTTGGCCAGATGCGGTAACCAACTCTTCCTGTTTTTGATTGATTGCTTTACATATATTAAACGCAGGGGAAAAAAAAGTTATTCTCCAGAGACAAAAAACATAATTTATGCTTACCTGATAAATTTATTTCTCTTGTAGTGTATCCAGTCCACGGATCATCCATTACTTGTGGGATATTCTCCTTCCCAACAGGAAGTTGCAAGAGGATCACCCACAGCAGAGCTGCTATATAGCTCCTCCCCTAACTGCCATATCCAGTCATTCGACCGAAACAAGCCGAGAAAAGAGAAACCATAGGGTGCAGTGGCGACTGAAGTTTAATTAAAATTTAGACCTGCCTTAAAAGGACAGGGCAGGCCGTGGACTGGATACACTACAAGAGAAATAAATTTATCAGGTAAGCATAAATTATGTTTTCTCTTGTTAAGTGTATCCAGTCCACGGATCATCCATTACTTGTGGGATACCAATACCAAAGCTTAAGTACACGGATGATGGGAGGGACAAGGCAGGAACTTAAATGGAAGGAAACACTGCCTGTAGAACCTTTCTCCCAAAAACAGCCTCCAAAGAAGCAAAAGTATCAAATTTGTAAAATTTTGAAAAGGTATGAAGCGAAGACCAAGTCGCAGCCTTGCAAATCTGTTCAACAGAGGTCTCATTTTTAAAGGCCCAGGTGGAAGCCACAGCTCTAGTAGAATGAGCTGTAATTCTTTCAGGGGGCTGCTGTCCAGCAGTCTCATATGCTAAACGGATTATACTCCGAAGCCAAAAAGAAAGAGAGGTTGCCGAGGCCTTTTGACCTCTCCTCTGTCCAGAGTAAATAACAAACAGGTGAGATGTTTGGCGAAAATCTTTAGTAGCCTGCAAGTAAAACTTCAATGCACGGACTACGTCTAGATTATGCAAAAGACGTTCCTTCTTTGAAGAAGGATTAGGGCATAATGATGGAACAACAATCTCTTGATTGAAACCACCTTAGGTAAAAACCCAGGTTTTGTACGCAGAACTACTTTATCTGAATGAAAGATCAGATAAGGAGAATCACAATGTAAGGCAGATAGCTCAGAGACTCTTCGAGCCGAGGAAATAGCCATAAGAAAAAGAACTTTCCATGATAGAAGTTTGATATCAATAGAATGAAGGGGTTCAAACGAAACCCCTTGAAGAACTTTAAGAACCAAGTTTAATCTCCATGGGGGAGCAACAGGTTTAAACACAGGCTTAATTCTAACTAAAGCCTGACAAAATGCCTGAACGTCTGGAACTTCTGCCAGACGCTTGTGTAAAAGAATAGACAGAGCAGAAATCTGTCCCTTTAAAGAACTAGCTGATAGTCCTTTGTCCAAACCCTCTTGGAGTAAGGACAATATCCTAGGAATCCTAACCCTACTCCATGAGTAATTCTTGGATTCACACCAATGAAGATATTTACGCCAAATCTTGTGGTACATTTTGCTGGCTTTCGTGCCTGTATTAAGGTATCAATTACTGACTCGGAGAAGCCACGCTTTGATAGGATCAAGCGTTCAATATCCATGCAGTCAGTCTCAGAGAAAGTAGATTTGGATGATTGAAAGGACCTTGTATTAGAAGGTCTTGTCTCAGAGGCAGAGTCCATGGTGGAAAGGATGACATGTCCACTAGGTCTGCATACCAGGTCCTGCGTGGCCACGCAGGCGCTATCAATATCACCGATGCTCTCTCCTGTTTGATTTTGGCAATCAGACGAGGGAGCAGAGGAAACGGTGGAAACACATAGGCCAGGTTGAAGAACCAAGGCACTGCTAGAGCATCTATCAGTGCCGCTTCTGGGTCCCTGGACCTGGATCCGTAACAAGGAAGCTTGGCGTTCTGGCGAGACGCCATGAGATCCAGTTCTGGTTTGCCCCAACAGAGAACCAATTGAGCAAACACCTCCGGATGGAGTTCCCACTCCCCCGGATGAAAAGTCTGACGACTTAGAAAATCCGCCTCCCAGTTCTCTACCCCTGGGATATGAATCGCTGATAGGTGGCAAGAGTGAGTCTCTTCCCAGCGAATTATCTTGGAGACTTCTGACATCGCTAGGGAACTCCTGGTCCCCCCTTGATGGATGATGTAAGCCACAGTCGTGATGTTGTCCGACTGAAATCTGATGAACCTCAGTGTTGCTAACTGAGGCCAAGCTAGAAGAGCATTGAATATTGCTCTTAACTCCAGAATATTTATTGGGAGGAGTTTCTCCTCCTGAGTCCATGAACCCTGAGCCTTCAGGGAGTTAAAGACTGCACCCACACCTAGAAGGCTGGCGTCTGTTGTTACAATGGTCCAATCTGGCCTGCGAAAGGTCATACGTTTGGACAGATGGACCCGAGATAACCACCAGAGAAGAGTATCTCTGGTTTCCTGATCCAGATTTAGTAGAGGGGACAAATCTGTGTAATCCCCATTCCACTGAATTGAGCATGCATAATTGCAGCGGTCTGAGATGCAGGCGCGTAAATGGCACTATGTCCATCGCCGCTACCATTAAGCCGATTACTTCCATGCACTGAGCCACAGTGGGGCGCGGAATGGAGTGAAGAACACGGCAAGCATTTAGAAGTTTTGATAACCTGGACTCAGTCAGGTAAATTTTCATTTCTATAGAATCTATCAGAGTCCCTAGGAAGGAAACCCTTGTGAGAGGAGATAGAGAACTCTTTTCTTCGTTCACTTTCCACCCATGCGACCTCAGAAATGCCAGAACTATCTCTGTATGAGACTTGGCAATTTGAAAGCTTGACGCCAGTATCAGGATGTCGTCTAGGTAAGGAGCCACCGCTATGCCTCGCGGTCTTAGAACCGCCAGAAGTGAGCCCAGAACCTTTGTAAAAATTCTTGGGGCTGTAGCCAACCCGAATGGAAGAGCTACAAACTGGTAATGCCTGTCTAGAAAGGCAAACCTCAGGAACCGATGATGATTCTTGTGGATTGGAATGTGAAGGTAGGCATCCTTTAAGTCCACTGTGGTCATGTACTGACCCTCTTGGATCATGGGTAAAATGGTTCGAATAGTTTCCATCTTGAATGATGGAACTCTGAGGAATTTGTTTAGGATCTTTAGATCCAAAATTGGTCTGAAGGTTCCCTCTTTTTTGGGAACCACAAACAGATTTGAATAAAACCCCTGTCCTTGTTCCGTCCGCGGAACTGGATGGATCACTCCCATTACAAGGAGGTCTTGCACGCAGCTTAGGAATGCCTCTTTCTTTATCTGGTTTTCAGATAATCTTGAAAGGTGAAATCTCCCTTGTGGGGGAGAAGCTTTGAAGTCCAGAAGATATCCCTGAGATATGATCTCCAACGCCCAGGGATCCTGAACATCTCTTGCCCACGCCTGGGTGAAGAGAGAGAGTCTGCCCCCTACTAGATCTGTTGTTGGATAGGGGGCCGCTCCTTCATGCTGTCTTGGAGGCAGCAACAGGCTTTCGGCCTGCTTGCCCTTGTTCCAGGACTGGGTAGGTTTCCAGGCCTGCTTAGATTGAGGAAAAGTTCCCTCTTGTTTTGAAGTAGAGGGAGCTGATCCTGCACCTGCCTTGAAATTTCAAAAGGCACGAAAATTAGACTGTTTGGCCCTTGATTTGGCCCTGTCCTGAGGAAGGGTATGACCCTTACCTCCAGTAATGTCAGCAATAATTTCTTTCAAACCAGGCCCGAATAAGGTCTGCCCCTTGAAAAGAATGTTAAGTAATTTAGACTTTGAAGTCACATCAGCTGACCAGGAATTAAGCCATAGCGCCCTACGCGCCTGGATGGCGAATCCGGAATTCTTAGCCGTTAGTTTAGTCAAATGAACAATGGCATCAGAAACAAATGAGTTAGCTAGCTTAAGTGTTCTAAGCTTGTCAATAATTTCAGTCAATGGAGCTGTATGGATGGCCTCTTCCAGGGCCTCAAACCAGAACGCCGCCGCAGCAGTGACAGGCGCAATGCATGCAAGGGGCTGTAAAATAAAAACCTTGTTGAATAAACATTTTCTTAAGGTAACCCTCTAATTTTTTATCCATTGGATCTGAAAAAGCACAACTGTCCTCAACCGGGATAGTGGTACGCTTTGCTAAAGTAGAAACTGCTCCCTCCACCTTAGGGACTGTCTGCCATAAGTCCCGTGTAGTGGCATCTATTGGAAACATTTTTCTAAATATAGGAGGTGGGGAAAAGGGCACACCGGGTCTATCCCACTCCTTACTAATAATTTCTGTAAGCCTTTTAGGTATTGGAAAAACATCAGTACTCACCGGCACTGCATAGTATTTATCCAGCCTACACAATTTCTCTGGCACTGCAATTGTGTCACAGTCATTCAGAGCAGCTAATACCTCCCCAAGTAACACACGGAGGTTCTCAAGCTTAAATTTAAAATTAGAAATCTCTGAATCAGGTCTCCCCGAATGAAGCTCTCCGTCCTCAGGTTCTGCATATTGTGACGCAGTATCAGACATGGCTCTTACAGCATCTACGCGCTCTGTATCTCGTCTAACCCCAGAGCTATCGCGCTTGCCTCTCAATTCAGGCAATCTGGCTAATACCTGTGACAGGGTATTATTCATGATTGCAGCCATGTCCTGCAAAGTAATCGCTATGGGCATCCCTGATGTACTTGGCGCCATATTAGCGTGCGTCCCTCGAGCGGGAGGCGAAGGGTCCGACACGTGGGGAGAGTTAGTCGGCATAACTTCCCCCTCGACAGACCCCTCTGGTGACAATTCTTTTATAGATAAAGACTGATTTTTACTGTTTAAGGTGAAATCAATACATTTAGTACACATTCTCCTATGGGGCTCCACCATGGCTTTTAAACATAATGAACAAGTAGTTTCCTCTGTGTCAGACATGTTTGTACAGACTAGCAATGAGACTAGCAAGCTTGGAAAACACTTTAAACAAAGTTAACAAGCAATATAAAAAACGTTACTGTGCCTTTAAGAGAAACAAATTTTGGCAAAATTTGAAATAACAGTGAAAAAAGGCAGTTACACTAACAAAGTTTTTACAGTGTATGTAACAAGTTAGCAGAGCATTGCACCCACTTGCAAGGGGATGATTAACCCCTTAATACAAAAAACAGATTAACAAAATGAAAAATATGTTTTTTAAACAGTCATAACAACTGCCACAGCTCCTACTTTTGAAGCCTTTTGAGCCCATCAGAGATGTCCTATAGCATGCAGGGGACTGCTGAGGGAAGCTGAATGTCACAGTTTGTAATTTTAACTGCACCAACTGTAACTTTTATACTATAACAGTGGAAAGCCTCTGTTTCTAGGCAAAAATAAAGCCAGCCATGTGGAAAAAACTAGGCCCCAATAAGTTTTATCACCAAAGCATATATAAAAACGATTAAACATGCCAGCAAACGTTTTATATTACACTTTTATAAGAGTATGTATCTCTGTTAATAAGCCTGATACCAGTCGCTATTAAATCACTGCATTTAGGCTTAACTTACATTAATCCGGTATCAGCAGCATTTTTCTAGCAAGTTCCATCCCTAGAAATATGTTTACTGCACATACCTTATTGCAGGAAAACCTGCACGCCATTCCCTCTCTGAAGTTACCTCACTCCTCAGAATATGTGAGAACGGCAATGGATCTTAGTTACTTCTGCTAAGATCATAGAAATCACAGGCAGATTCTTCTTCTAATGCTGCCTTTGATAAAACAGTACACTCCGGTACCATTTAAAAATAACAAACTTTTGATTGAAGTTAAGAAACTAACTATAATACACCACTCTCCTCTTACGTCCATCTTTGTTGAGACTTGCAAGAGAATGACTGGATATGGCAGTTAGGGGAGGAGCTATATAGCAGCTCTGCTGTGGGTGATCCTCTTGCAACTTCCTGTTGGGAAGGAGAATATCCCACAAGTAATGGATGATCCGTGGACTGGATACACTTAACAAGAGAAATAAAATTTATGCTTACCTGATAAATTAATTTCCTTCTTGGCAGTGAGAGTCCACAAAAACATTCTTAACCTATAGGAATTACTCTACCTGGCCACCAGGAGGAGGCAAATACACCCCAAACAAAACTATTAATATCCCTCTTACTTCACCTACCATCCAGTAGTTCAGCTGAAGATAAAGAAAAATGAAGAGAGATACAAGGGGTACAGAGGTGCAAAAAAACAACCACTACACATTTAGTATCTGGACAGAGTCATGGACTCTCACTGCCAAGAAGGAAATTAATTTATCAGGTAAGCATAAATTTTAATGTTCCTTCTTTTGGCAGCGAGAGTCCATGGAAACATTCTTAACCCATGGGAAACCAATATCCAAGCTGTGAAGTTCACAAATGTTCGGAAGGGAAAGGTAGGGAAGGCAGTCCTATTTACTAGGCACCACTGCTTGCAGAACCCTTCTCCCAAAAGCTGCCTCCACAAAAATATAAAATTTATAGAACTTTGTGAAAGTGTGCTACGAAGACCAGGTTGCAGCCTTACATATTTGATCAACTGAGGCCACCACAAGAGTGGAATGAGCTGTGATTCTCGAAGGGGGGTATTGACCCGCTTCCTGATATGCCATGCAAAAAAGACCCCTGAACCAAAAGGAAATGGTTACAGCTTAGGCCTTCTGCACCTTGCACCTACCAGTATGCAGGAAGAATAAGGAAGAAGATTGACTAAATTCCATACTAGCCTGAACATCCAAATAATGTAACAATCTCTCCTTGGAGGATGATGGATTAGGACAAAGTGAAGGAACCACAATCTCCTGGTTGATGTTGTGAATATTCACTACCTTAGGAAGAATGCCTAGTTGAATCATCAACACAGCCTTATCCTGATAGATCACCAGATATAGAGGATCACACATCAAAGCTGAAAGCTCTGATACTCTGCGAGCAGAGGAAATAGCCAATAGGAAAACCAGCGTATAAGTGAGTGATCTGTAACTAACAGACTGGAATAATGCCTTATATTATGAAGATCTAGCAATGATTAAGGTTACATAAACATGTATTTACAATATAAATTACAATTTATTGTATGTGAAGAACAATGGAATGTGAAATATTAATGACTTCTGTAGGGTTAGCGCACAAGTGATACGATTTTTTCTTCTGCACTCTACATTGAAGTCTATGGGGAGCATAAAGTCCTTTGGTTAGCAGGCACGCACAATCTGTTTACTTTCAACTTGTAATACGCGATATCCGATGCGCACAAAAAGCTCACTTCTAGCGAAGTGTACGCTTGAGCGTAAATACCGCTCCACTTGTAATCTAACCTTTACTGAGCTTGTGTGAATACATTTTCTGAAGCACAAGAAATAACTGTCTCAAAAAATTATCAATGAAATAAAAAAAAATGCAAATAGCCTTGAAGATCAAGAATTTTAATACTTAAAAATCTGTCGGCAAGATTACAAGTCGCGCGCGGACTTCAGTGAGCGTGCGATATGTTTTTTCTTTAGGCTCCCTCGAGCGTCTTCAGCCTCTCTAGCCTCACCAGTTCTTATGTTATTAAATACTATTTAAGTATTTAACTATTTAAGTTTAAACATGGTTTAGCAACCCAGTAATGGGTTCTGACCTGTGGTTTGAAGAATCTTAGTTTTATATTAAAAAAATAATGATTATTTCAGGTGCTGTGACTATTTCTCTTTTAACTCAATTGCGGTTTGGTAACTACTATGCTCTGTGTATTGTGCACGAAGAATGACTATAAGCCAGAGACCACAAAAGTGCACTTAGCGCATGAATAGGGTGCCTATATATTAAAAAAGGTAGCCTTTTTCACATGCTATTAACTTCCATGTTCCTTTAAATTGAAAGAAATAAAAGAGAAAATCTGTTAATTGTAAATATGTACTGCTAACAAGAGCGTTTATTCCAATCATAAGAGCCGTACAAAGTCCTTTGAATGCCTTTTCATATTGTTTTCAAATTTAAGGCCACACCAATCTATTAGAAAATCTCTTGGAAACACAGTTATGTGATTTTCCAGTGGCTTCTTTTTTTATTTTAATATTATAAATTTGCTATAATAGTGAAAGAAGTATGTGATTTTCATAAAAGAACATAATGTACAGAAAGAGATGTTTTTGCAGTATGTGCCAAATATGCACTGATGAATAAGAAAGTACAGCTATAGATATTCAAGTAATAGATTGAATTAAGACCACCTGTTTCAATTAGATTGCATCTAAAGTAGCAGAACCTTGTGATATGTGATAAGCAACATCTTTTTATACTCTATTACCTAGTTTCTCAACCTGTGGTACGTGTACCCCTGGGGGTACTTGTGGCATTGGTAAGGGGTACTCCAGGGATTGGCCTTCATTTTTTGTCCTGATGTAGCTATTGCATACATGACATATCAATGAAAGCTGTTTCTAATTTCTACCCTTGAGTATTCCTAACAGGGCAGAGTGCGAGTATTTCCCTGCCTAGGTCAGACCACTGCTTATTCTCTAATTCCCCTTAAACTGGTAAAACCTAAGATTCTGGCTTGTTAGTGACATATGAGGGCTGGAGTGGAGCTTCACTGATGTGAACAGAGAAAGTGTATTACTGTGACCAGGTGGCAGATAATTGTGCCACTGTAAAATAGGTAAATTGCATCATACTGAAGTGTGCAACAGTAAACCAAACAGATAAACTGTGTATGATATGGTTATTAAAAATAGAAAGATAGTACTATAAATATTAATTTCCTCATCATGCAGAAAAGTTAATTTTCAGCTATTTTAATGTAAGAAGCACATTAAAGGGACAGTATACACCAATTTTCATTTAACTGCATGTAATAGACACTACTATAAAGAATAATATGAACAGATGCCGATCTAAAAATCCAGCATGAAACCGTTTAAAAACTTACTTAGAAGCTCCCAGTTTAGCACTGTTGATAAGCTTAGCTGGAACACCCACTGAAAGTGGGTGTATAGCAATAAAAAAGCAGACACTCCCCCCTTCCTCTGCATATGAAAAGACTCTTTACACAAACAGGAGCAAGCTGGAGTAGGTATACATCAGTATACTTTAAAACTTTTGGGCTTGGTTAGGAGTCTGAAAATCAGTGCAATGTTATTTAATATATATATACCTACACACTATATATATATATATATATATACACACACACACACACACCATTAATATATCTGATACAAGCTTGCGAAACCAAGTAATACACGATTTCCATTTTTGCTCATGTAAAATATCAAAAACCTTTGTGCTACACTTGGGGTACATAGAAAACAAGTGTATGCCTACAGGGGTACTTGCTACAAAAAGGTTGAGAAACACTGCTCTATCAGATTGCTACACCACAGTTTCTGCTTATATGAAAAACAAAAGATTATGTAAATCTTTTAAATGGCGCCATCTTCTGGCATATCTGATCAGCATTATAGTGACATTATAGTGACATTATAGTGACATTATAGTGACATTTGTAACCTTTGTCCCTACAGGTATACGTTTTAAATAAAATTTACTGCAACATAAATACTAAGGTGAAACAACACTATAAGGAACAAAAGGAATACTAAATAGTAAATATTTATTTATTTGAAGTCCATAATTACAGAGGCTGCAAACCTGCCTTTTGTGAAACATAACAATTAAGTGCATAACACTACAAAAAAGCATCCATCTTTTCTTTATGACCTCACAATTTTATGGCCCCACAAAGAACCACGTTTAAGCCTATCTCTGTACTGAAGTCTGTTGTATTTTATTTTTGTCCTGTGCTAATAAAGTTATGTAACTACAAATTTCATGCAGAAAAATCCAGTCTAGAGTGGTATTCTGTGCTATCTGACCTTACCTGAAAAGCTATCATTCTAAAGCAAAACAATCTACAGACATATAAGTATAGATTGAATTCCCGTTATAAACATACCCAGAAAAAACAAAACTTCTACAAACATTGCAGGTGATCACAATCTTTTAGAAATGCTTATATAATCATTTTCTACAAAATACACTTGAAGTATATGTGGATTTTCATTGATAAATCATCTAATACGTTTTGCAAACACTGCTGACATTTACTGCACACTGAGGGCCTAAAACCCTACCTAGGTTTTCTCTTTAACAAAAGGATTTTCAAGAGAACAAAGCAAATATGATAATAAAAGTAAGATGTACATGCGCTATCTAAACCATGGGAGTTTAACTTTGACTTTACAGTCCTCTTAAGTTAAGAACTGTAATGATCTCTAACTAACAGATTGGAATAATGTCTTATATTATGAAGAACCATAACCAAACTTAAAGCCACAGATGACAAGCATAAGTATATCATTGTGATTTTACGGAACATCTGATGAGATCCAGCTATGATTAAAGTTGCAAGGTGTCCAGTATTCAACTGGACATTCCAGTATATGTCAACTAAAATTTCCTGATTGTTAATTAAATGTAAAAAGGCTTCCTATGTCTCACATGAAAAACGTATTCACTTCACCTTAAATTTTTGCAGTTAGAAAAGTAATAGAATTTTTCTTTTAAATTTGAGTAATTGGGCCGGACAACAATTTTTTTTAAAGGCACCTAATTACCAAACACTGCTGCCTGAAGGACATATTCCTACCAAACTCATCAAAGTGGTCAAATTTAGAGAAAGTATGTTCCTGCCTTGGAAATGTATTAAATTTAAGCCTCATTCTCGAAAATCCAAGAAGAAACTGATCTAGAAAAAAGGGCATTTTTGAAAAAGACTATTCCGCCTCCAAGGGCAGTATTTGAAGTGAACTTACACAATACAGACTGTGCGTTCACTGATTTTTTTTTTATATATACGCCATGTCTGTAATCTACCTTGCTAATAAAGGCAAAAAACAACAACTTTCCATTAAACCTATAGGAGCTGTATATACAATATTTTATTTATATGTATTTGTAGTTATATGTATTTTTTTATCATGATATTAATGTTATAGAATACTTTATAGTTTTACATAACTGCATTATGTTGTATCCCTTAAAGGGATAGTAAACCCAAAAAACTTTTAAAATCTTTTTTAAAACTTCATTATGTATATGAAATATTTCCAATAATGTTTTCACCCGTTTTCTAGTTATTCCACATTTAAAATCTTTATTTTGCCAAATCCAATTTTATTTCATTATGTGGACCCTACAATGATGTTCTACCTAGGTAGAAACATCATGGTGGCTCGCATGTGCAAATAATTATTTTAAGAGTGACGAACCAAGCGTCACTATGCTGGCACAGGAAGCAGGGCGGACTTAATCATAGTGGCATCAACATTGGTGGGCGTGGTGCACCAGAGTGCTGAAGATTCATGGAACACAAGCATGGGGGAATAATCTGTGTTACTTTGCTCAAGGTAAGTATAATAAGTACCCCTAGGCTAATGAGCAGGTTGATTTGATCTTAGTAAAAGGAAGTTAACCCCCAGACTAACTAGCATTTTTTTTAACCCCTAGAAAAAAATGTTGTTTTTTTTCCTTAGGATAAGGCAGACAACCAATATTGTGAGTAACCAGCAATTATTTTTAACCCCTAGACTAACAAGCAAGTTGTTTTGTTCTTACAATGAATTAAAATATTAAAAGCAACAGTAACTTCAGATGTTAATATTTAATTTTAGTCGTATCTGAAGAAGTTGCTGTTGCTTTTAATCTTTGTACCTCCTGCAATGAATCCATTGTAAGAACAAAACAACTTGCTCGTTAGACTAGGAGTTAAAAATAATTGCTGGTTAGTCAATATATGGGTTGTCTGCCTTATAAGAAAAAAAAACATGCTCATTTTTCTAGAGGTTAAAAAAATGCTCGTTAGTCTAGATGGTTAACTTCCTTTTACTAAGATCAAATCAAATTGCTTGTTAGTCTAGGGGTACTTATTATACTTAACATGAGCAAAGTAAAGTATAAGCTCCTGTAGTATGTGGACACTACTGACATTTTCATTCGGTTTGCGCATGCGATGGAGCAAAATTTCAATCATCTGAAGAGTTTTGATAGTATTGCCCATGCAGTGTGCATGCAAAGTTTCAATAAAGAACGTCCTTTAAATATTTAAATGAAATGGGCGGAAACACTTGCCTATTGGATGTGGATGATCAATTCATCTTGCATAAACTCTGCTTATTTTATGGAAGGTCATTACTGCTCGTTGTATATAGATTTTAAAGGTAAATTAAAGATATTTAAAAGCTTTGTTTCAGGAAAAACTAAATTTATGCTTACCTGATAAATTTATTTCTCTTGTGGTGTATCCAGTCCACGGATCATCCATTACTTGTGGGATAGTCTCCTTCCCAACAGGAAGCTGCAAGAGGATCACCCACAGCAGAGCTGTCTATATAGCTCCTCCCCTAACTGCCACCTATCAGTTATTCGACCGAAGACAAGCAAGAGAAAGGAGAAACTATAGGGTGCAGTGGTGACTGTAGTTTAAAAATAAAAAACACCTGCCTTAAAATGACAGGGCGGGCCGTGGACTGAATACACCACAAGAGAAATAAATTTATCAGGTAAGCATAAATTTTGTTTTCTCTTGTAAGGTGTATCCAGTCCACGGATCATCCATTACTTGTGGGATACCAATACCAAAGCTATAGGACACGGATGAAGGGAGGGACAAGGCAGGAGCTTAAACGGAAGGCACCACTGCCTGTAAGACCTTTCTCCCAAAAATAGCCCCCGAAGAAGCAAAAGTATCAAATTTATAGAATTTAGAAAAAGTATGAAGCGAAGACCAAGTCGCTGCCTTACAAATCTGTTCAACAGAAGCCTCATTCTTAAAAGCCCATGTGGAAGCTACCGCTCTTGTAGAATGAGCTGTAATTCTTTCAGGAGGCTGCTGGCCAGCAGTCTCATAAGCTAAGCGGATTATACTTCTTAGCCAAAAAGATAGAGAAGTTGCCGAAGCCTATTGGCCTCTCCTCTGTCCAGAGTAGACAACAAACAATGCAGATGTTTGACGAAAATCTTTAGTAGCTTGTAAATAAAACTTTAAAAGCGCGAACCACGTCAAGATTGTGTAAGAAGGATTAGGACACAGTGACGGAACAACAATCTCCTGATTGATATTTTTATTAGATACCACCTTAGGCAGAAAACCAGGTTTGGTACGTAACACTACCTTATCTGCATGGAAAATGAGATAAGGGGAATCACATTGTAAAGCAGATAACTCCGGATCTCTTCAAGCCGAGGATATAGCTACTAAAAACAGAACTTTCCAAGCTTAATATCTATGGAATGCAAAGGTTCAAACAGAACCCCTTGAAGAACTTTAAGAACTAAATTTAAACTCCATGGCGGAGCAACAGGTTTAAAAACAGGCTTGATTCTAACCAGAGCCTGACAAAACGCCTGAACATCTGGAACCTCAGCCAGACGTTTGTGCAAAAGAATAAACAGAGCAGAAATCTGTCCCTTTAAGGAACTAGCTGATAAACCCTTCTCCAATCCTTCTTGGAGAAAAGATAATATCCTAGGAATCCTGACTTTACTCCATGAGCAACCCTTGGATTCACACCAATGAAGATATTTACACGATATCTTATGATAGATTTTCCTGGTGACAGGCTTTCGCGCCTGTATTAAGGTATCAATGACCGACTCGGAGAAACCACGCTTGGATAAAATCAAGCGTTCAATCTCCAAGCAGTCAGACGCAGAAAAATTAGATTTGGATGGTTGAAAGGACCCTGAAGTAGAAGGTCCTGTCTCAGAGGCAGAGTCCATGGTGGAGAGGATGACATGTCCACCAGATCTGCATACCAAGTCCTGCGAAGCCACGCAGGTGCTATCAAAATTACCGAAGCTCTCTCCTGTTTGATCTTGGCAATCAGACGAGGGAGCAGAGGAAACAGTGGAAACACATAAGCCAGGTTGAAGGACCAAGGCACTGCTAGAGCATCTATCAGTGCTGCCTTGGGATCCCTGGACCTGGAACCGTAACAAGGAAGCTTGGCGTTCTGACGAGACGCCATGAGATCCAGTTCTGGTTTGCCCCAAAGTTGAATCAACTGTGCAAATACCTCCGGATGGAGCTCCCACTCCCCCAGATGAAAAGTCTGTCGACTTAGAAAATCTGCCTCCCAGTTCTCTACTCCTGGGATATGGACAGCTGATAGATGGCAAGAGTGAATCTCTGCCCATCGATTATCTTTGAAACCTCCAACATTGCTAGGGAACTCCTTGTTCCCCCTTGATGGTTGATGTAAGCTACAGTCGTGATGTTGTCCGACTGAAATCTGATGAACCTGACCGCAGCTAGCTGAGGCCAAGCCTGAAGAGCATTGAATATCGCTCTTAGTTCAAGAATGTTTATCGGAAGGAGTGCTTCCTCCTGAGTCCACGATCCCTGAGCCTTCAGGGAGTTCCAGACTGCACCCCAGCCCAGAAGGCTGGCATCTGTTGTTACTATTGTCCAATCTGGCCTGCGGAAGGTCATACCTTTCGACAGATGGACCCGAGATAGCCACCAGAGAAGAGAATCCCTGGTCTCTTGATCCAGATTTAGTAGAGGGGACAAATCTGTGTAATCCCCATTCCACTGACTGAGCATGCAGAGTTGCAGCGGTCTGAGATGTAGGGGGGCAAACGGCACTATGTCCATTGCCGCTACCATTAAGCCGATTACTTCCATACACTGAGCCACTGAAGGGCGAGAAGTAGAATAAAGAACACGGCAGGAATTTAGAAGTTTTGACAACCTGGCCTCTGTCAGGTAAATCTTCATTTCTACAGAATCTATCAGAGTTCCCAGGAAGGAAACTCTTGTGAGAGGGGATAGAGAACTCTTCTTTTCGTTCACTTTCCACCCATGAGACCTCAGGAATGCCAGAACAATGTCCGTATGGGACTTGGCAATTTGGAAATTCGACGCCTGTATCAGAATGTCGTCTAAGTAAGGGGCTACTGCTATGCCCCGCGGCCTTAGGACCGCCAGAAGTGACCCCAGAACCTTCGTAAAGATTCTTGGTGCCGTAGCTAACCCAAAGGGAAGAGCCACAAACTGGTAATGCCCGTCTAGGAAGGCGAACCTGAGAAACCGATGATGATCTTTGTGTATTGGAATGTGAAGATAAGCATCCTTTAAGTCCACGGTAGTCATGTATTGACCCTCCTGGATCATAGGTAGGATGGTTCGAATAGTCTCCATCTTGAAAGATGGGACCCTGAGAAATTTGTTTAGGATCTTGAGATCTAAGATTGGTCTGAAGGTTCCCTCTTTCTTGGGAACCACAAAGAGATTTGAATAGAAGCCTTGCCCCTGTTCCTCCTTTGGAACTGGGTGGATCACTCCCATAACTAGGAGGTCTTGAACACAATGTAAGAATGCCTCTCTCTTTATCTGGTCTGCAGATAAATTGTGAGAGGTGAAATCTTCCTTTTGGGGAAGAAGCTTTGAAGTCCAGAAGATATCCCTGGGACACAATTTCCAACGCCCAGGGATCCTGGACATCTCTTGCCCAAGCCTGGGCGAAGAAAGTCTGCCCCCTACTAGATCCATTACCGGATCGGGGGCTGATCCTTCATGCTGTCTTAGAGGCAGCAGCAGGCTTCTTGGCCTGCTTACCTTTGTTCCAGGCCTGGTTAGGTCTCCAGACTGGACTGGGCAAAATTTCCCTCTTGTTTTGCATTAGAGGGAGTTGATGCCGCGCTCGTCTTAAAGTTTCGAAAGGCACGAAAATTAGTTTGTTTGGTCCTTAATTTATTAGACCTATCCTGAGGAAGGGCATGACCTTTTCCTCCAGTAATATCAGAAATGATCTCCTTCAGTCCAGGCCCGAATAGGGTCTGCCCCTTGAAGGGAATGTTGAGAAGCTTAGACGTTGAAGTAACGTCAGCTGACCAGGATTTAAGCCATAGCGCCCTACGCGCCTGTATAGCAAAACCTGAGTTCTTAGCCGTTAGTTTGGTTAAATGAACAACGGCGTCAGAAACAAATGAATTGGCTAGCTTAAGCGCTTTAAGCTTGTCAAGTATATCATCCAATGGAGTTTCTACCTGTAAGGCCTCTTCCAGAGACTCAAACCAGAAGGCCGCAGCAGCAGTGACCAGGGCAATGCATGCAAGAGGCTGGAGAATAAAACCTTGTTGAATAAACATTTTCTTAAGGTAACCCTCTAACTTTTTATCCATTGGATCTAGGAAAGCACAACTGTCCTCGGCGGGAATAGTTGTACGCTTAGCTAGAGTAGAAACTGCTCCCTCCACCTTAGGGACCGTTTGCCATAAGTCCCGTGTAGCGGCATCTATTGGAAACATTTTCTTAAAAATGGGAGGGGGAGAGAACGGTACACCTGGTCTATCCCATTCCTTAGTAATAATTTCTGAAAACCTTTTAGGTATTGGAGAAACATCAGTGTAAACAGGCACTGCATAGTATTTATCCAATCTACACAATTTCTCTGGCACTATAATGGTGTCACAGTCATCCAGAGTAGCTAAAACCTCCCTGAGCAACACGCGGAGGTGTTCAAGCTTAAATTTAAATGTAGACATATCAGAATCAGGTTGAAGCATCTTCCCTGAGTCAGAAAAATCACCCACAGAAAGAAGCTCTCCTGCCTCAGCATCTGCATATTGTGAGGGGATATCAGACATAGCTACTAAAGCGTCAGAGAGCTCTGTATTTTTTCTAGTCCCAGAGCTGTCTCGCTTTCCTTGTAACCCTGGTAGTTTGGACAATACCGCTGTAAGGGTATGATCCATAACTGCCGCCATGTCTTGTAAAGTAAACGCCATGGGCGCGCTAGATGTACTTGGCACCACTTGAGCGGGAGTCAAAGGTTCTGACACGTGGGGCGAGTTAGTCGGCATAACTTCCCCCTTGTCAATTTCCTCTGGTGATAAATCTTTTGAAGACAGAATATGATCTTTATAACTTAAAGTAAAATCAGTACATTTGGTACACATTCTAAGAGGGGGTTCCACAATGGCTTCTAAACATAATGGACAAGGAGTTTCCTCTATATCAGACATGTTTAAACAGACTAGCAATGAGACCAGCAAGCTTGGAAAACACTTTGATAAATGTAAACAAGCAAAAAATAAAAACGGTACTGTGCCTTTAAGAGAAATAAATTTTGTCAGAAATTGAAAAACAGTGATAAAAAGCAGTAAATCTTACGAAATGTTTACAGTGTGTATAATAGACTAACAGAGCATTGCACCCACTTGCAAATGGATGATTAACCCCTTAGTTTTAAAACCGGATCAAATAAACGATATAAACGTTTTTTAACAGTAACAACAAACTGCCACAGCTCTGCTGTGACCCTACCTGCCCATACAACGACTTTTGAAGGCACAAAAACCCTTTGTAGAGGTCCTAAGTGTTCAGGGGACTACTAGGGAAGCTGGAAGTCTCAAGCTGCAAAAACTACTGCACGATTTAGGCCTGAAATTAGGCCCCTCCCAACCTGTACTCACAGTGAGAGGGCCATAAAAAACTATCCCTAGGCAAAATCTAGCCAGCCATGTGGAAAAAACTGGGCCTCAAAAAAGTTTTATCACCAACATGTAGAAAAAAACGTTTAAACACTTCCAGCAAACGTTATCTTATTTTCAGTAATGTGAGAAAGTAATAAGAATATTACCTTTTACAGCAAGCATGATACTAGTCGTTATTAAGTCACTGTAATCAGGCTTACCTTAAATAAACATATTAACAGCATTTTCTAGCATATTCATTTCTCTAGAAAAATGTAAACTGCACATACCTCATAGCAGGAGACCCTGCACGCCATTCCCCAGCTGAAGTTACCTCATCTCTTCAGTTATGTGTGAGAACAGCAATGGATCTTAGTTACAACCTGCTAAGATCATCAAAAACCACAGGCAGACTCTTCTTTAACGTTCTGCCTGAGGCTAAAACAGTACAACTCCGGTACCATTTGAAAATAACAAACTTTTGATTGAAGATAAACTACATAAATTCACCACATCTCTCTAGCTACTTCCTATCTTGTCGAGAGCTGTAAGAGAATGACTAGTAGGTGGCAGTTAGGGGAGGAGCTATATAGACAGCTCTGCTGTGGGTGATCCTCTTGCAGCTTCCTGTTGGGAAGGAGAATATCCCACAAGTAATGGATGATCCGTGGACTGGATACACCTTACAAGAGAAAAAGTAAGTTGATTTTATTGCATATATATTGATAATTATAGTAATGTATTTTATTTTGGTAACATTTGGCAAAGATTTCTAACCCTTTAATGACCAGCGATGTACAGGGTCTTTCTATTGGGGGGGGGGGGGTTTAATAGAGTGGTCGTACAGGGTACATCACGGTCGTTAAGGGGTTAACATTGAAAAGTTAAATAAATGCAGTTGTTTAAAAATGTAAAGTCACCGCTATTGTCTTCTATAACATATTAATATCACGACTAATAAATATAATTCTTAAACAAACAGGAAAAAAAATTATTTACAATAATTTAAATAAAAAGCATTCTACAAGAAAATATATATAAATAAAACTTATACATAGTGTGCCTTCTCACTGTTAACCCTTTAGGCACTCTCAGCCCCACTGTACAATAAACCACTACACTATTAACCCCTTACACTACGTCACCCCCACCAAACCCTAACCCCACTACACTATTTACCCATTACACGCTTTCACACCCACCACAACCTAACCAAATTAAACTAAATTTAAAAAAAACAACAACTAGTAAATAAACAAACAACAAAATATGATAAAATAAACAAACCCTAACACAATACAAACAAATAAACAAACCCTAACACAATACCACAAAACAACATAGCAAAAAAAAAAAAAAATACAAAAAAATAAACATTTAAAGCAAAAAAACAATCCAAAAGCACAATAATAAAAAAAAAACAATAAAAAGCACAATGAGCAACAAATCTTTTTTACTAACCATCCTGAAGTCTTCATTAGATGTAATCCACGATCCATCCGGGGGGGAAAAAATACAGTGCTAAAAAAAAATCCACAATAAAAAAAAAAATACAATGATCCTCTTTTCTTCATCAAATGTAATCCATGATCATGGCGGCGAAAAAAAACTCGAAAAAATGAAGGGCTAAAAAAATAAAAATAAAATGATTTTCTTCATCACATGTAGTCAACAATCCTGGCGGCGGTGGCTTCTGTGGTCCTCAGAGACGGCAATTTTGGTCCTTTTCCGGATGTCAGCTCCTCCTCTGCAGCGGTGTATCTCCTTCTTCGAAGTAATCTTCATGCTGTCCGGTATCACACTAATATTGGGGTGTGCTGGCTTTCCTATAGCCTGATTTTTCAAAATGTTTCAAAATCAACCAATAGAAAGATGTCTAAGTTTTGTTCATTAGTGAAAATAATTTACATTTCTCCTATTGGCTAATTTAAAAAACATAATTTATGTAAGAACTTACCTGATAAATTCATTTCTTTCATATTGGCAAGAGTCCATGAGCTAGTGACGTATGGGATATACAATCCTACCAGTAGGGGCAAAGTTTCCCAAACCTCAAAATGCCTATAAATACACCCCTCACCACACCCACAATTCAGTTTAACGAACAGCCAAGTAGTGGGGTGAAAAAGCATACAAAAAGGAACTGGAAATAAAATTGTGCTTTTTATACAAAAATCATAACCACCATAAAAAAGGGTGGGCCTCATGGGCTCTTGCCAATATGAAAGAAATGAATTTATCAGGTAAGTTCTTACATAAATTATGTTTTCTTTCATGTAAATGGCAAGAGCCCATGAGCTAGTGACGTATGGGATAGAAATACCCAAGATGTGGGAGACCACAGAAGAGTCACTAGAAAGGGAGGGATAAAATAAAAACAGCTATTTCCACTGAAAAAATGAAATCCACAAAAAAATTAAATCTTATAAATTTCACATAAATTTCAAGAAAAAAACTTAAATCATAAGCAGAAGAATCAAACTGAAACAGCTGCCTGAAGAACTTTTCTACCAAAGACTGCTTCAGAAGAAGCAAATACATCAAAATGGCAAAATGTAGTAAATGTATGCAAAGAAGACCAAGTTGCTGCTTTGCAAATCTGATCAACCGAAGCTTCATTCTTAAAAGCCCAAGAAGTGGCGAATGATCTAGTAGAATGAGCTGTAATTCTCTGAGGCGGAGACTGTCCCGCCTTTAAATAAGCCTTGTCAATTAAAAACTTTAACCACGATGCCAAAGAAATGGCAGAGGCTTTCTGACCTTTTCTAGGACCAGAAAAAACAACAAATAGACTAGAAGTCTTCCTGAAATCTTTAGTAGCTTCGACATAATATTTCAAACCTCTTACAACATCCAAAGAATGTAAAGATCTTTCAAGAGTATTCTAGGATTCAGACACAAGGAAGGAACAACAATTTCCCTACTAATGTTGCTAGAATTCACAACTTTAGGAAGAAATTTAAACGAAGTCTGCAAAACAGCCTTATCCTGATGGAAAATCAGAAAGGGAGACTCACAAGAGAGAGCAGACAATTCAGAAACTCTTGTAGCTGAAGAAATAGCCAAAAGAAACAACACTTTCCAAGAAAGTAGTTTAATATCCAAAGAATGCATAGGCTCAAAAGGAGGAGCCTGCAAAGCCTTCAAAACCAAATTAAGACTCCAAGGAGGAGAGATTGATTTAATAACAGGCTTGATACGAACCAAAACCTGAACAAAACAGTGAATATCAGAAAGTTTAGCAATCTTTCTGTGAAATAAAACAGAGCAGAGATTTGTCCCTTCAAAGTACTTGCAGACAAACCTTTATCCAAACCATCCTGAAGAAACTGTAAAATTCTAGGAATTCTAAAAGAAGAGAATTTTAGAGAAAAACACAATGAAATATAGGTTTTCCAAACCCGATAATAAATCTTTCTTGAAACAGACTTACAAGCCTGTAGCATAGTATTAATCACTGAGTCAGAGAAACCTCTATGACTAAGGACAAAGCGTTCAATTTCTATACCTTCAAATTCAGCGATTTGAGATCCTGATGGAAAAACGGCCCTTGAGACAGAAGGTATGGCCTTAAAGGAAGTGGTCAAGGTTGGAAACCGGACAAGATCTGCATACCAAAACCAGTGAGGCCATGCTGGTGCTATCAGAAACACATGCGATTGTTCCAATATGATCTTGGAGATCACTCTTGGAAGAAGAACTAGAGGCGGAAAAATCTAAGCAGGTTGGTAAAACCAAGGAACAGCTAACGCATCCACCATCTCCGCATGAGGATTCCTGGACCTGGAAAGGTACCTGGGAAGCTTCTTGTTTGGATGGGAAGCTATCAGATCTATTTCGGAAAGACCCCACATCTGTACAATCTGACAAAATACATCTGGATGGAGAGACCACTCCCCTGGATGTAAAGACTGATGACTGAGGCAATCCGCTTCCCTATTGTCTACACCTGGAATATGTATCGCAGAAATTAGACAGGAGTTGGATTCCGCCCAAGAACGTATCCAAGATACTTCTTTCATCGCTAAAGGACTGCGAGTCCCCCCTTGATGATTGACATATGCCACAGTTGTGATATTGTCTGTCTGAAAATGAATTAATAATTCTCTCTTTAATAGCGGCCAAGCCAGAAGAGCCCTGAAAATAGCACGAAGTTCTAAAATATTCATTGGTAACCTCGCCTCTTGAGGATTCCAAACTTCTTGTGCTGTCAGAGACCCCCAGACAGCTCCCCAACCTGTGAGACTTGCATCTGTTGAAATCACAGTCCAGGCAGGACGAACAAAAGAGGCCCCTTGAATAATCCGATGATGGACTAACCACCAGGACAGAGAGAGTTGAATGTTGGGATTTAAGTATATTAACTGTGAAATCCGAGTATAATTCCTGCATCATTGATTCAGCATGCAAGCTGCAGAAGTCTCATATGAAAACGAGCAAAGGGGATCACGTCCGATGCTGCAGTCATGAGACCTAAAACTTCCATGCACATAGCCAGTGAAGGGAATGATCGAGACTGAATGTTTCGACAGGCAGAAACCAATTTCATTCATCTCTTGTCTGTTAAAGACAAAGTCATGGACACAATCTATCTGGAAAAGTAAAAAGGTGAACCTTGTCTGAGGAATCAAGGAACTCTTTGGTAAATTGATACTCCAACCATGTCTTTGAAGAAACAACACAAGTTGATAAGTGTGAGATTCTGCTAAATGAAAAGATTGAGCCAGTACCAAGATATTGATAATGAAAATGATTGAGCCAGTACCAAATAAGGAAACACTGCAATACCCTGCTCTCTGATTACAGATAGAAGGGCACCGATAACCTTCGAAAAGATTCTTGGAGCTGTTGCTAAGCCAAATGGAAGAGCAACAAACTGGTAATGCTTGTCTAGAAAAGAAAATCTCAGAAACTGATAGTGGTCTGGATGAATCGGAAAATGAAGATACACATCCTGTAAGTCTATTGAAGACACGTAATGACCTTGCTGAACAAAAAGGCAGAATAGTCCTTATAGTCAGTATGGTCACTGAGGAAGTAATGTAACATATATGAAACGCGTTTGACCTGCTGTCTAATTGCCAGTCTGATTACCTTTACTTTTGCTGTTGACGTTTTGATTGGTCAGATATCTTTGCAAACGCATCAGAGCCTTTGTTCCTTTTTTTGGTTCTTATTCCTTACAGCTGCTGGGTGCATTGGACATAGCTTATTTTAGTCCTTATAGTCACCATCTTGAAAGTTGGGACCCTTACAAATTAATTCAAAAACTTTAGATCCAGAACTGGTCTGAAAGAATTTTCCTGCTTCCGAACAATGAATAGATTTGAATAAAAATCCAGACCCTCTTCCAGAATTGGAACTGGTACAATCACTCCTGAAAGATCTAGATCTGAAACACACTTCAGAAAAGCCTGAGCTTTCACAGGATTTGTTGGAACGTGAGAGAGAACAAATCTTCTCACAGGAGGTCTTATTCTGAAACCTATTCGATACCCCTGGGAGACAATATTCTGAATCCAATGATTCTGAATGGAACCTGCCCAAACGTCTTGAAATAATTTCAATATGCCTCCCACCAGCAGAACTGGATAGAGGGCCGCACCTTCATGCAGTCTTTGGGGACTGGCTTTGGTTTCTTGTAAGGCTTGGATTTATTCCAACTCGAGGATGGCTTCCAATTGGAGCCAGAGTCTTTAGGGGAAGGAATGGTTTTCTGTTCTCTATTCTGACGAAATGAACAAAAATGATTAGAAGCTTTAGATTTGCCTTTAGACTTTATCTTAAGGCAAAAAACTCCCTTCCCCCCAGTAATAGTGGAAAAAATTTAATCCAACTGGGAACCAAACCAATTATTACCCTGGAATGAACGAGATAGTAACCTAGATTTAGATACCATGTCAGCATTCCATGATTTGAGCCATAAAGCTCTTCTAGCTAAAATAGCCAAAGACATAGATTTAACATTAATCTTGATGATATCAAAAACATCATCACAGATAAAATGATTAGCATGTTGAAGCAAACGAACAATGCTATGCAAATCAGAGTCTTTTTCCTGTTGTGCTAAGCTATCCAACCAAAAAGTTGATGCAGCAGCAACATCAGCCATATAAATGGCAGGTTTGAGCATTTAGCCAGAATGCAAATAAGCTTTCCTTAGATAAGATTCAATCTTCCTATCTAAAGGATCCTTAAAAGAGGTACTATCTTCCATAGGAATAGTAGTACGTTTAGCAAGAGTAGAAATAGCCCCATCAACCTTAGGGACTTTTTCCCAAAACTCTAATTTAGCCACTGGCAAAGGATACAACTTTTTAAACCTTGAAGAAGGAACAAAAGAAGTACCCGGCTTAGACCATTCCTTAGCAATCAAATCAGAAATAGCATCAGGAACAGGAAAAACCTCAGGAGTAGTCACAGGACGTTTATAAACAGAATTGAAATCTTTACTGGATTTATTATCAAGAGGACCAGACTCCTCAATATCCAAAGTTATTAACACTTCTTTTAACAAAGAATGAATATACTCAATCTTAAAAAGATAAGTAGATTTATCAGTGTCAATGTCTGAAGTAGGATCTTCTGAGTCAGAGATGATCAGTATGTTGCCGGTCATTACAAATTTCATTAGTATTATGAGAAGTTTTAAGACCTTTTACGTTTATTTGAAGGCGGTATAGCAGCCATAGCCTTCTGTATCGCATCAGCAATATAATTTTTCATATCAACAGGGATATCATGTACTTTAGATGTTGAAGGAACAACAGATACTGTACTAGCACTAATAGAAACATTTTCTGCATACAAAAGCTTATAATAACAACTGTTACATACCACAGCTGGAGATATAATATCCACTAGTTTACAACAGATACACTTAGCTTTGGTAGAACTGTGTTCAGGCAGCATGGTTTCTACAGCAGCTTCTGAGACAGGATCAGAGACATCTTGTAAAATATAAAAAAAGAAAAAAGGAAATTTATGCTTACCTGATAAATTGATTTCTTCTACGATACGACGAGTCCACAGATTCATCCTTACTTGTGGGATATTATCCTCCTGCTAACAGGAAGTGGCAAAGAGCACCACAGCAGAGCTGTATGTATATATAGCTCCTCCCTTCTCTCCACCCCCAGTCATTCGATTCGACCGAAGGTATAGGAAGAGAAAAGAAAAGCTAAAAGGTGCAGAGGTGACTGAAGTTTTGAAAACAAAAATACAATCTGTCTAAAATGACAGGGAGGGTCGTGGACTCGCCGTATCGTAGAAGAAATCAATTTATCAGGTAAGCATAAATTTCCTTTTCTTCTACTAGATACGACGAGTCCACGGATTCATCCTTACTTGTGGGATACAATACCAAAGCAACAGGACACGGATGAACGGGAGGGACAAGACAGATACCGGGAGGGACAAGACAGAAGGCACCGCTGCTTGAAGAACTTTTCTCCCAAAAATAGCCTCCGAAGAAGCAAAAGTATCAAATTTGTAAAATTTGGAAATGGTATGAAGGGAGGTCCAAGTCGCACCCTTACAAATCTGTTCAACAGATGCATGCGTTTTTAAAAGCCCATGTAGAAGCCACCGCTCTAGTAGAATGAGCCGTAATCTTTTCAGGAGGCTGCTGTCCAGCAGTCTCGTATGCCAAACGGATGATGCTTTTCAGCCAAAAAGAAAGAGAGGTAGCCGTAGCTTTTTTACCCCTACGCTTTCCAGAATAAACAACAAATAGAGAAGATGTTTGACGGAAATCCTTGGTCGCTTGTAAGTAAAACTTCAAGGCCCGAACCACGTCCAAATTATGTAACAGACGTTCCTTCTTAGACGAAGGATTAGGACACAAGGAAGGAACCACAATTTCCTGATTAATATTCTTATTTGAAACAACCTTAGGAAGGAATCCAGGTTTAGTACGCAAAACCACCTTATCAGAATGGAATATAAGATAAGGCGAATCACATTGTAACGCAGAAAGCTCAGACACCCTTCGAGCAGAAGAGATAGCAACTAAGAACAAAACTTTCCAGGATAAAAGCTTAATATCCTTGGAATGCATAGGTTTAAACGGAACCCCTTGAAAAACATTGAGAACTAAATTCAAACTCCATGGCGAAGCAACAGGTTTAAACACAGGCTTGATTCTGACTAAAGCCTGACAAAAAGACTGAACGTCTGGGACATCCGCCAGACGCTTGTGTAGTAAAATTGACAAAGCAGAAATTTTTCCCTTTAAGGAACTAGCTGATAAACCCTTCTCCAATCCTTCTTGGAGAAAAGACAAAATTCTAGGAATCCTAACCCTACTCCATGAGTAGCCTTTGGATTCGCACCAATAAAGATATTTACGCCATATCTTATGGTAAATTTTCCTAGTGACAGGCTTCCGAGCCTGAATCAAGTTATCAATGACCGACTCAGAGAATCCCCGCTTAGATAAAATCAAGCGTTCAATCTCCAGGCAGTCAGCTGCAGAGAATTTAGATTTGGATGTTGGAACGGACCTTGGATGAGAAGGTCCTGTCTCAATGACAGTTTCCACGGTGGCAGAGATGACATGTCCACTAGATCTGCATACCAAGTCCTGGGTGGCCACGCAGGCGCTATCAGGATTACTGACGCCCTCTCCTGTTTGATTCTTGCAATCAGACGAGGAAGGAGAGGAAATGGAGGAAACACATAAGCCAGGTTGAACGACCAAGGTACTGCTAGAGCATCTATCAGTACGGCTTGGGGATCCCTTGATCTGGACCCGTAACAAGGAAGTTTGGCATTCTGCCGAGATGCCATCAGATCCAATTCCGGTGTGCCCCATTGACGGATCAATGCAGCAAACACCTCCGGATGGAGCTCTCACTCCCCCGGATGAAAAGTCTGACGACTTAGAAAATCCGCTTCCCAGTTCTCTACTCCTGGGATATAGATTGCTGATAGATGGCAAGAGTGAGCCTCCGTCCATCGGATTATCTTTGAAACCTCTATCATCACTAGAGAACTCCTTGTTCCCCCTTGATGATTGATGTATGCTACAGTCGTGATATTGTCCGACTGGAATCTTATGAATTTGGCCAGAGCCAACTGAGGCCACGCCTGAAGCGCGTTGAATATTGCTCTCAGTTCCAGAATAGTGATTGGAAGGAGAGACTCCTCTTGAGTCCAAAAACCCTGAGCCTTCAGGGAATTCCAGACTGCACCCCAGCCCAAGAGGCTGGTGTCCGTCATCACTATTACCCATGCTGGCCTGCGGAAGCACATGCCCTGGGACAGATGATCCTGTGACAACCACCAAAGAAGAGAGTCTCTGGTCTCTTGATCCAGATCTATCGGAGGAGATAAATTCGCATAATCCCCATTACACTGTGTGTGCATGCACAGCTGCAGTGGCCTGAGATGAAAGCGTGCAAACGGAACGATGTCCATTGCCGCTACCATTAATCCAATGACCTCCATACACTGAGCCACTGATGGCCGAAGAAGAGGCTGAAGCAAGTATTTAGAATCTTTAACTTTCTGACCTCTGTCAGAGATATTTTCATGTCTACCGAGTCTATCAGAGTTCCCAGAAAAGGAACTCTTGTTAGTGGAACTAGTGAACTCTTTTCTATATTCACTTTCCAACCGTGAGTTCTTAGAAAAGCCAACACAATGTCCGTGTGAGATTTGGTTAGATGGTAAGTTGACGCCTGAATCAAAATATCGTCCAGATAGGGCGCCACTGCTATGCCCCACGGCCTTAGAACCGCCAGAAGGGACCTTAGCACCTTTGTGAAGATTCTGGGAGCTGTGGCCAACCCGAAAGGAAGGGCCACAAACTGGTAGTGTTTGTCCAGGTAGGGAAACCTGAGAAACTGGTGATGATCCTTGTGGATAGGAATGTGAAGATACGCATCCTTCAAGTCCACGGTGGTCATATATTGACCCTCCTGGATCAGTGTTAAAATTGTTCGTATGGTCTCCATCTTGAACGATGGGACTCTGAGAAATTTGTTTAGACATTTGAGATCTAAAATCGGTCTGAAGGTTCCCTCTTTTTTGGGAACCACGAACAGATTTGAATAAAACCCCTGCCCCTGTTCTAGTTTTGGAACTGGACAAATTCCACCCATGGTATAGAGGTCTTTTACACAGCGTAAGAACGCCTCTCTTTTTGTCTGATCTACAGACAAACGTGATAGATGAAATCTCCCTCTTGGGAGAAAATCCTTGAATTCTAGTCGATACCCCTGGGTCACAATTTCTAATGCCCAGGGATCCTGAACATCCCTTGCCCAAGCCTGAGCGGAGAGAGAAAGTCTGCCCCCTACTAAGTCCGGTCCCGGATCGGGGGCTGCCCCTTCATGCTGTCTTGGTAGCAGCAGCGGGCTTCTTAGCCTGTTTAACTTTATTCCAGGTCTTGTTAGGTCTCCAGACTGACTTGGATTGTGCAAAATTCCCCTCTTGCTTTGTGGCGGAGGAGGGAGTAGAGGGTCCACCTTTAACGTTTCGAAAGAAACGAAAATTATTTTGTTTAGCCCTCAACTTAACAGTCTTGTCCTGAGGAAGGGCATGACCTTTACCTCCAGTAATGTCTGAAATGATTTCCATTAGTTCAGGCCCGAATAGGGTCTTACCTTTAAAAGGAATCGCTAAAAGCTTAGATTTTGATGACACATCAGCAGACCAAGACTTAAGCCATAACGATCTACGCGCTAAAATGGCAAAGCCTGCATTTTTTGCCGCTAATTTAGCCATCAGTAATAAAAGAATTGGCTAGCTTGAGAGCCTTAATTCTATCCAAAATATCATCAAACGGGGTCTCAACATAGGATCTTTGAAATCAAAACTGTCCTCAATAGGTATAGTTGTACGCTTAGCCAGGGTAGAAATAGCTCCCTCCACCTTAGGGACCGTCTGCCAGGAATCCTGAATGGTGTCAGATATGGGAAACATTTTCTTAAAAGTAGGAGGGGGAGAGAACGGATTGCCTGGTCTGTCCCATTCCTTAGTAACAATGTCCGAAATCCTTTTAGGGACTTGAAAAACATTAGTGTAAGTAGGGACCTCTAGATATTTATCGATTTTACACAATTTCTCTGGTGGTATTACAATAGGGTCACAATCATCCAGAGTCGCTTAAACCTCCCGGAGTAACAGGCGGAGGTGTTCCAGCTTAAATTTAAAGGCCGTCACGTCCAAGTCTGTTTGAGGGAACACCTTTCCCGAGCCTGAAAGCTCTCCCTCAGACAGCAATTCCCCTACCCCCAACTCAGAACACTATGAGGGTACATCGGAGAAGGCCAATAAAGCATTAGAGGGCTCAGCATGTACTCTAATACCGGACCTACTGCGCTTATCCTGTAAACCTGGCAGTTTAGATAATACCTCTGTAAGGGTAGTAGACATAACTGCAGCCATATCTTGCAGGGTAAAAGAATTAGATGCACTAGTAGTACTTGGTGTCGCTTGAGTGGGCGTTAAAGGTTGTGACACTTGGGGAGAATTGGATGGCATAACCTGATTCTCTTCAGACTGAGAATCATCCCTAGACATACTTTTATCACCTAAAATATGTTCTTTGCAATGTAAGGCCCTTTCAGTACATGAGGGACACAATGTAAGTGGAAGTTCAACAATGGCATCTAAACACATAGAGCATTGACTTTCCTCAATGTCAGACATGTTGAAGAGGCTAGTAATAACCACAAAATGTCTTGAAAACACTTTATTTAATAAAAAAAACAACAATCTGAAAAACGGTACTGCGCTTTTAAGAGTAAAAAAGCGTACAATTTTTCCAAAACTGCTTTAAAATGTTATAAATCTCACAATTTTTGCATATATGTGTCTTATCTTGTAATCTAAGATTGCACCACAAGTAAGGGACAATTAACCCTCAATGAGAAAAAACATTACCCAAAAACGTTATGAAAAATAGAATAGCTCTGCTGTGGCGCCTACCTGCCCTCAGGGGTCTGAGAAATCTCACTATCACTTCGTTGGGCTATATCTTCAGCTTAGGCCCACCGGAGCTGGAGCTTCCTGCCTTTATATGAAATTCAACTGCGCATCTGAGGCGCGAAATTAGGCCCCGCCCATCCTACGATGTCTCTCTGCCTAGTAAAAAAACGCTGTAAAGCGGTATAGGAAACTAGCCATGTGGGTTTTTCATATTCCCAATATAGTACTACAAGCCATGTGAAACCCTCCAGTGCCATCAAACATAAAAACGTTTGCTCAAAAAACGTTATGTTGCCCTCAAACATAAAACCGTTTCTCATCAAAACATTATGTTACCAGTGTCAACCAATTTTTAGCCCATAATATACAGGTCCCAGTAATACCCCTTCATTACATGTAGGATTACTGCTTACCCCTTCCCTCATGGGAATTATGTCAGCCAGTTCTGAAATACCACAGTCTCTCCAGAAAAAAATTACTGAACATACCTCAATGCTTGTAGCATGAAAAACGTTCCCCACACTGAAGCTTCTCAAGTACTCCTCAGCCATTCTGTGGGAACTCCTCTGGATCTTAGTGACAACTGCTAAGATCATCAGCCTCCAGGCAGAAATCTTCATCCATCTGCTGCCTGAGGAAAAATGGCACTCACCGGTACCATTTAAAATAAAAGTCTTGCTTGAAGAAAATAAAAACTATCATTTTATCACCTCTTTCACTTTACCTCTTCCTATTACTAGTATAGGCAAAGAGAATGACTGGGGGTGGAGAGAAGGGAGGAGCTATATATACAGCTCTGCTGTGGTGCTCTTTGCCACTTCCTGTTAGCAGGAGGATAATATCCCACAAGTAAGGATGAATCCGTGGACTCGTCGTATCTAGTAGAAGAAAATAACATTAAACAGAAATATCTTATTTCCACATATAGCAGTTTCAGGAAATGGGAAAAAATGCAAATGCTAAAATTGGCAAAAAAAAGCAAATAGCATAGCCCTCTTAGCATAAAGAAGGCAAGGAGCATATAGGAAGTGAGGTAAAATAAAACTACATTTTTTGGCACCAAGTATGATGCACAACGTAAAAGGAAGCTGAGAAATTTTTTGGCGCGAACAAACATCCGTAAATGACGCAACTCGCATCATAACAAACACAATTTTGCGCCAAGGAACCTAGCGTCAACTAAGACGCAGGAAATTACGAACTTGCATCATGACAGACGCACAATGGCGCCCAAAAAAATTCTCGCAACAAGAATGACGTAATAAATAACAGCATTTGGCGCCCTCGCGAGCCTAATTTGCCCACAAGTTTTCCAAAAAAAAACAAGTCAAATTGAAAAAAAGACTATACCCCAGGTAAGACAAACTTCCTAAACATGATTCCCATAACAAAACTGCTGGACTGCAAAGGGAAATACACATAGACCTGACTCATGGCAAATATAAGTAAAATACATATATTTAAAACTTTATATTAATACATAAAGCGCCAAACCATAGCTGAGAGTGTCTTAAAATAATGATACATACTTACCGAAAGACACTCATCCACATATAGCAGATAGCCAAACCAGTACTGAAAGCTATCAGCAGAGGTAATGGTATATAAGAGTATATCGTCAATCTGAAAAGGGAGGTAGGAGATGAATCCCTTGAAAAGATTTCCTGCGAGGAAAACCATAAAATCAATAGGCGATACTCCCTTCACATCCCTCTGACAAACACTGTACTCTGAGAGGAATTGGGCTTCAGAATGCTTAGAAGCGCTTATCACAGAAGAATTTATAAAAATCACGCACAAACTTTCTTCACCAAAATTTGTAAAACTGAATTGTGGGTGTGGTGAGGGGTGTATTTATAGGCATTTTGAGGTTTGGGAAACTTTGCCCCTCCTGGTAGGATTGTATATCCCATACGTCACTAGCTCATGGACTCTAGCCAATTACATGAAAGAAACAAAGACATCTTTATATTGGCTGATTTAAAAAAAATTCTGGACAACATGAAGATAACTTGGGAGAAAAAGAGGATCCTCTGCCGCAGAGGAGGAGCTGGAGCCGATCAGAGGAGTCCCCAACGACCAGAGGACAGGAGGAGCTGCCACCAGGATTGTGGATTATATCTGATGAAGAAAAGACAACGATCCTTGTTTTTGATTTTTTGGGAATCTTCATTTATTTATTTTTTCACAGCCAGGATCTTTGATTACATCTGATGAAGAAAACAAGAGGATCCTTATTTTTGTTTTTCCATCATGTTTTAACACTGGATTTTTGTTTGTTTGTTTTTCACCTGGAACATGGATTAAATCCGATGAAGACTTCCGGATTTGAGTATAAAATATTTGTTGCACATTGTGCTTTTTTATTGTGCTTTCGGATTGTTGTTTTATTGCTTTAAATCAGGGCTCGACAAATATGTTTAAAATCTAGGAGCCAGCTCAAAAATCTAGGAGCCAGAATGTTTAGGTGCCTAGAATTATATTTTATATGTATTCAGACACCCGTATATATAAATAAGCACACACACATAAATATAAATAGTACAGAACCAATACTTCAGAGCACATAAATCTGTTTCCTTAAAGGGACATGAAACCAAACATTTTTCTTTCATTATTCTGACATAAGTAAATTGGAAACATTTTTTAAAAATTGTATTGTATTCTCTATTATCACATTTACTTTCGTCTAATGTTTTTCTTTGTTAAAGATTTCTGAAGCATTACATGGCAGGGAACAGTGCTGCCATCGAGTGCTCTTGCTAATGTATAACACTATTGCAAAACTGCTGTCATATGGTGTTGCAGACACGTGCACACTAACTACATATTAAGTCAGCAATCATGAGATATTAAAAAGAAGTCAGCAGTATATGCAGGTGAATATAGTAAATATTGTTAGCCCCTTACATTGGCCCCTCACATATGAAAAGGAACGTCAGTAATTCATAAGCAGTTCTCTTAGATTACCAAAAAGACGGTCTATTTATCACTTACAATGGATGGGCAGCATTGTTAAGGGTGCTTGTAATATGGCTGTGATTGGCGAACAACCCTGTGATGCGGTTTTAAAAAATAAATTCTGCATCTGACAGGTAGGCTATTAAGTGGAAAAGTTCTGGGTGCCAAAATCTGGGTAAAAATGGCTGCAGAAAAGGTGAGAGTACCCTGCTCTTTAATTATTCACATACTGCAGCAGGATGATGAGCAGGAGCTTCAGCAGAGTTCTTTTATTATTGCCCCGCTCACCCTGCCATGTCTGCAGATCGGCAAGAGCCAGCTGCTCATCGCTGCTGCATAATTTTCTCACCTTCTTTCTCATGGGTAAATCCACTATAGGTTGCAGCAGGCGGCTTAGTGGTAAAAACTCCATCTTTAAGAGTAGACGTTCCTCCACCTATGTCCTGCGGTCTCGCTTGATGATCTAGACAAGCTGTACTTTCTACTAATAAGCCACCCGCCGCAACCTATAGTGGACTCAGAATGTAATCCTCTTAAAATGTTTAATAAAGGTAATATAATTAATTATGTTGTCTGCTTTTGTTGTGAAATACCATTGAAAAGGCTTTAATGTCTCCACCATCGTACTTGATTATGGCTAAATGTGACTGACCCTACAACATTCTGTGTTGTGACCGCTTTGATATAAACTGGTAATTAGATTGGTCCTTTATTAGTTGTATTTGTCTATTCTATTTGCTTAACATGTGCTGTGCAATATTGTTCGTTCAAGAGCCCCAGTTTCTTACTATTAAAAGGAACATAAAACTCAATTTTTTTCTTTTATGATTCAGGTAGAACCTTAAATTTTAAACAACTTTCCTGTATACTTCTATTATTAAATTTTCTTCCATTTCTTGTTATCCTTTGTTGAAAAACAGGGATTATAATCTTCCACTGCTGACTAACTACTAGAGGGCTCCGTCTCCTTGTTATTCTCTTGCGCCAAAAACAAAGAAGCTCCGCCTGAAAGCTTTATACATGCTCCAAACAGTGTGCACGTATAAGCAAAGGACTTGTGGGTGTTGTAGTTATTTTTTACTGCATGAGTGCTCACGGCCCAATTTAATTACATTACAGTGAGCATCCATGCTGTAAAACGAACAGGCAGCATGGCGGTAGTATAGGGCAGGGGTCAGCAACCTTGGGCCCCCAGATGTTTTGGAACTACATTTCCCATGATGCTCAGACAGTCTAAAGAGTGTCTCAGCATCATGGGAAATGTAGTTCCGAAACATCTGGAGGCCCAAGGTTGCTGACCCCTGGTATAGGGGATGGTAATGGGGATAATTATACCTTAAAATCTAGGCACAAAAATTAAGGCGCCACGGGCGACCAGGAACTTTGAGCTCTGCTTTAAATGTTTATTTTGTCTTTTTTGTTTTTTTTGTGGGTGTAAATACAGCGGCATCAGAGTCAAAGGCACTGTTTTAAATTTTCAAATGTTTCAATATTGGTTAAAAAATACATATGGGAAGGGAGAATCCTATTATTTTTTTACTATGGTTGATTTGTAGTAGTGTTTTTTAGTTTTTTTTGTGATATTATGTTAGGGTTTGTTTATTTTGCAGTATTGTGTTAGGGTTTGTTTATTTTGCAGTATTGTGTTAGGGTTTGTTTATTTTGCAGTATTGTCTTAGGGTTTGTTTATTTTGCAGTATTGTCTTAGGGTTTGTTTATTTTGCAGTATTGTCTTAGGGTTTGTTTATTTTGCAGTATTGTCTTAGGGTTTGTTTATTTTGCAGTATTGTCTTAGGGTTTGTTTATTTTGCAGTATTGTCTTAGGGTTTGTTTATTTTTTTATTTTAATAGTGTAGGGCTGTGTAGCAGGTTTGTTGGGATGCTGTTTTTGCATTATAAGAATAAGGACAAAATAAATATATAACAAAAATTGAAATAAAAAAATTGTCCCGAAAAATAAATCTTGCAATGCTGGCGATTATAATCAAAGCAGCATCGCCACCTACATTTAATATGTAAAGTAAAAGATCCCCTTTACATATATGAAACAATGTATTATTGAAAACCGTTAATACATGTATTTTTTGTTTTATATATATATATATATATATATATATATATATATATATATATATATATATATATATATATATATATAGCAGCTAGTTTGCCAAACATGTTAAAAAAAAATTATTATTGCACTTTTGCGTGTAAATAACTATGGGCGAGATTACGAGTGGAACACTTACTGTTACACTCGTAATCCGCTTGTTGAAAGTAAATGTGATCGCTTGAGCGCAATCGTGATGTTCACTAGAATGATTACGGCGTCCTCAGAGCTCTGGTTAACTGTTTCGCAAAACAAAAAAGTGTCACAAAACACATCAAAAATAAATTACAAAGTACAGTTACACTCATAATAACACTAGTCAAAATTATTTAAAAACAAAATGTAACGAAAAAGTTAGAAGGGTTCAGATATGAATTTACATGTGTTAGGGAAAGAAAAGTCAGGCAAAGGGCTTTAACATAGAGATACATACATATACATGTCTAAAGATGTACATGTGTATGTATATATATACACACACACAGTATCTCACAAAAGTGAGTACACCCCTCACATTTTTGTAAATATTTTATTATATCTTTTCATGTGACAACACTGAAGAAATGAAACTTTGCTCAAAATAACTCAACACACAGCCATTAATGTCTAAACCGTTGGCAACAAAAGTGAGTACACCCCTAAGTGGAAATGTCCAAATTGGGCACAAAGTGTTAATATTTTGTGTGGCCACTATTATTTTCCAGCACTGCCATAACCCTCTTGGGCATGGAGTTCACCAGAGCTTCACAGGTTGCCTCTGGAGTCCTCTTCCACTCATTTATGACAACATCACAGAGCTTGTGGATGTTAGAGACCTTGTGCTCCCCAACCTTCCATTTGAGGATGCACCACAGATGCTCAATAGGGTATAGGTCTGGAGACATGCTTGGCCAGTCCATCAACTTTACCCTTCAACTTCTTTAGCAAGGCAGTGATCATCTTGGAGGTGTGTTTGGGGTCGTTATCATGTTGGAAACTGCCCTGCGGCCCAGTCTCCGAAGGGAGGGGATCATGCTCTGCTTCAGTATGTCACAGTACATGTTGACATTCATGGTTACCTCAATGAACTCCCCAGTGCCGACAGCACTCATTCAGGCCCAGACCATGACACTCCCACCACCATTATTGACTGTAGGCAAGACACACTTGTCTTTGTACTCCTCACCTGGTTGCCGCCACATACGCTTGACACCATCTGAACCAAGTAAGTTTATCTTGGTCTCATCAGACCACAGGACATCGTTTCAGCAATCCATGTCCTTAGTCTGCTTGTCTTCAGTAAACTGTTTGCGGGCTTTCTTGTGCATCATCTTTAGAAGAGGCTTCTTTCTGTGACAACAGCCATGCAGACCAATGTGATGCACTGTGCAGCGTATGGTCTGAGCACTGACAGGCTGACCCCCCACCCCTTCAACCTCTCCAGCAATGCTGGCAGCACTCATACGTCTATTTCACAAAGACAACCTCTGGATATGATGCTGAGCATGTGCACTCAACTTCTTTGGTCGACCATTGCGAGGTCTGTTCTGAGTGGAACCTGTCCTGTGAAACCGTTGTATGGTCTTGCCCACCGTGCTGCAGCTCATTTGCAGGGTCTTGGCAATCTTCTTTAAGCCTAGGCCATCTTTATGTAGAGCAACAATTCTTTTTTTCAGATCCTCAGAGAATTCTTTGCCATGAGATGTCATGTTGAACTTCCAGAGACCAGTATGAGAAAGTGTGAGAGCGAAAACACCAAATTTAACACACCTGCTCCCCATTCACACCTGAGACCTTGTAACATTAACGAGTCACATGACACCGGGGAGGGAAAATGGCTAATTGGGCCCAATTTAGACATTGCCACTTAGGGGTGTACTCACTTTTTTTGCCAACGGATTAGACATTAATGGCTGTGTGTTCAGTTATTTTGAGGGGACAGCAAATTTACACTGTTATACAGGCTGTACACTCACTACTTTACATTGTAGCAAAGTATAATTTCTTCAGTGTTGTCACATGAAAAGATATAATAAACTATTTACAAAAATGTGAGGGTGTACTCACTTTTGTGAGATACTGTATGTATATATATATATATATATATATATATATATATATATATATATATATATATATATATATATATATACAAAACACAGAAAGGAACTGCACTCTCATACCGGACCAGGTACACATCCCATGACCCTGCAACATGCTCAGCCCTGGGTGCCACTGGCACTCACAGGAAGCTGTGTTGTCCCCAGAGCCACAAGCAGTTAACCCAGACAGGTCTGGGTGCAAGAACCATAGGGAAAATTACAAAACAAATTAATACAACACACAGAGAAAACCCAGCACTCACTTACAAGCTCTCAGCTAAGATTTAAAAGCAAAAATGGAAAGGTTAGTCACCGCATCTGGCCAAATGGGACAAGCTCAGGCACCACGTCAAGGTCCTCTCCAATACCTGAGACCCTAAAACAGCCACACAATGCAAGCTTTCAAATCCAAACAAACTGAAAACAAGGGAAGGGTGCACAGGAATATGTAACCACCCTAGACATATACAAAACACGGAAGGGAACTGCACTCTCATACCGGACCGGGTACACATCCCATGACCCTGCAACATGCTCAGCCCTGGGTGCCACTGGCTGAGAGCTTGTAAGTGAGTGCTGGGTTTTCTCTGTGTGTTGTATTAATTTGTTTTGTAATTTTCCCTATGGTTCTTGCACCCAGACCTGTCTGGGGTTAACTGCTTGTGGGTCTGGGGACAACACAGCTTCCTGTGAGTGCCAGTGGCACCCAGGGCTGAGCATGTTGCAGGGTCATAGGATGTGTACCCGGTCCGGTATGAGAGTGGAGTTCCCTTCCATGTTTTGTATATGTCTGTGCACCCTTCCCTTGTTTTCAGTTTGTTTGGATTTGAAAGCTTGCATTGTGTGGCTGTTTTAGGGTCTCAGGTATTGGAGAGGACCTTGACGTGGTGCCTGAGCTTGTCCCATTTGGCCAGATGCGGTGACTAACCTTTCCATTTTTGCTTTTAAATCTTAGCTGAGAGCTTGTAAGTGAGTGCTGGGTTTTCTCTGTGTGTTATATATATATATATATATATATATATATATATATATATATATATATATATATATATATGTGTGTGTGTGTGTGTGTGTGTGTGTGTGTGTGTGTGTGTGTGTGTGTGTGTGTGTGTGTGTACAAACACAATAGCAGAATCCGCCCTCCAGGGTCAGCCACCTGTGTTTCTACTCAAATAACATAACCCACACAAACAGTGAAGTCACAGGATTTTCTCAGCAAAAGTAAAAGTTTAATTGATGTTTCGGGGATATATTCTCCCTTTCTTCAGAACACAAATATGGTGCACAAAACACACTTAAATACTATAACAAATGATCCCACAATACCTCAAACCCTGTAAAAAAGCGCCAAATACACATATGAATGCTCAAAATCGTCAAACCGGAAGTACAATATCACATCACTTCCGGTCCGACGATACACATCAGTAAAACACTATATATATCAGTTTAACGTATAGCTAAGAAGTGAGGTGTAAAAAATGAGTAAGATAAAGCCATAAAAAAGGAACAGGAAAAAATATGTGCTCTGTTAAAAAAACAACCCATAATAGGGAGAGGACCTCATGGACTCTCGCCACCATGAAAGAAATAAATTTATCAGGTAAGCAAACGAGTGTTGCTATGAAAACGAGCAAAGGGGATTGTGTCCGATGCTGCAATAATTGAGCCTAACACCTCTATGCACATAGCCACTGAAGGGTATGATAGAGACTGAAGGTTCAAACAAGCTGAAACTAATTTTGTCTCTTTTCTGTTAGAGAAAGAGTCATGGAAACTGAGTCTATTTGGAATCCTAAATAAGTGACCTTTGTCTGAGGAATCAAGAAACTCTTTAGAAAATTGATCCTCCAAACATGATTTTGAAGAAACAATTATAGTTGAGTTGTGTGAGATTCTGCTAAATGAAAAGATTGAGCTAGAACCAAGATATCATCCAAAAAAGGAAATACCGCAATACCCTTCTCTCTGATTACAGATAGAAGGGCACCGAGAACCTTTGAAAATATTATTGGTGCTGTTGCTAGGCCAAACGGAAGAGCAACAAACTGAAAATGATTTTCTTGAAAAGAGAATTTCAGAAATTGAAAAGGGTCTGGATGAATAGGGATGTGAAGATAAGCATCCTGTAAGTCTATTGTGGACATATAATGACCTTGCTGAACAAAAGGTAGAATAGTCCTTATAGTTTCCATCTTGAAAGTTGGAATTCTTACAAATTTGTTTAGTGTTTTCAGATCTAAAATTGGTCTGAAGGAATTCTTCTTCTTTGGTACAATGAATAGATTTGAGTAAAAACCCTTTCCTTGTTCCCGTAGAGCAGTGCTTTCCAAACTGTGTGTCGTGACACATTAGTGTTTCAGCAGCAGTACGTAGGTGTGTCCCTGCTTCAGCACAAATTTTTTTTAATTACAAAAATGGTTGACATGTGATTGATACCTGTCAGGGTTTTTTCCCTGTTTTGTTTGACATGTGCTGCTGGCAGCCACTTTACTCACCTCTCTTGCTGACTATGGTGCATTGTGGGGGATGCTGCTCATTTCCTGCACTTCCTTTTATGGCCAGACTGGTGTGCATCATCTGTGTGAGACAGGATGCAGTCTCAGAATTGTGATGTCATCACTTATTATTTAAAGGGCCTCTGTTCAGTATGCTTTGCCTTTGCGTTGTCTCAGACCGGTTTGTGAGAGTTCCTGTGTATTACTTGGCTGTCTGACGTCCTTCCTGGTTCCTGATCCCTGGCTTGTTCCTGACTCTGCTGTTTTTCTTGTTCCTGATTCCGGCTCGTCTGACTATTCGCTTTGGCTCCTGACTCGGCTCGTCTGACTACCAGCTCTGGTTTTGACTCCTGGCTTGTTATTTAACTTGTGGACTTTTTATTATTTTTTTGTTATTAATAAAGGTGTGATTATTTTTGCACTTCTCGTCTCAGTCTGATTCCTGGCACCCTGACAATACCTAGTGGGTCACAGATCATCTTAACATATTGACGCAGCTCAGTGGGAATTGAAACTATTCCCATTGGCGGCACATTAGCTCCTGACTGCATGTGTAGTCTCCTCAATCGGCTCGTGACTGCATGTGTAGTCAGTGAGTGGGACAGCAGTGTGTTTGCAGCACAGGCAGTAGTCAGTCGAACTCACAGAGCTGAGGGCGGCAGCTTAAATGCTGAGCTGAAGTCAGAAGTCAAAGTGTTTTTTTTTTGCAGCTAGCTCCTAGTAGTGAATTACTGCTCCTGCTCTTGATATATGGATAGGAAGTACAAGCTTAAAATGCTTGATGATGAAATACGAGTATCTTTATCTAATATTCCACCAAATATTCAGAAACTGTGTTCATCCCATCAACCTCATACATCCCATTAAAATACTAAGTAGCTATTGGTGCTATTAAACTTCTTTTTAATTCTTGCACATACTTACTTACTGTTACTTGTAAATACATTTTGTTATTATATAATTTATGTGTGTCCGTATCTCTAAAAGCAAGTTAGTTTAACCTCCTGTTTGCTAGTACAACTGAATTACTGTGTCGCGAAATGATGTAGGTCTAAAAAGTGTGTCACCAACATGAAAAATTTGGAAAGCTCTGCCGTAGAGGAACTGGAACAATCACTCCCATCAATTCCAGATGTGAGACACATGTTAGAAAAGCCTGAGCTTTTGCTGGATGTTTTGGAACATGAGTTAAATAAAACCGTCCCCTTGGGGGTTTGATTTTGAAACCATTTTGATTACCCTGAGAGATTATATTCTGAATGCAAGGATTTTGGACAGATTCTGACCAAAGTTTCGGAAAAAGTTTTAATCTGCCCCCCTACCAAAAGAACTGGATTGCGGGCCGCACCTTCATGCTGTTTTTGGGACAGGATTAGATTTCTTGAATTGTTTAGATTTTTTTCCAATTGGAAGAAGGTCTCCAGTTAGAGCCAGTGGCTTAAGGCTTCTGATCTTTGTTACGAAAAGAACAAAAACGATTTGGAGCTTTGAACTTTCCTTTAGATCTATAATCTGAATTGAGCCAAAAAAAAATGATTTACCTCCAGTAATGGAAGAAATGATAGAATCCAATTGTGAACCAAATAGATTCTTACCCTGAAAAGAAAGAGATAGTTATCTCATCTTGGAAACCATATCAGCATTCCAAGTTTTAATCCATAAAGCTCTTTTTGAAAGAATAGCTAAAGACTAAGGCCTAGATTTAGAGTTCGGCGGTAGCCGTGAAAACCAGCGTTAGAGGCTCCTAACGCTGGTTTTGGCCGCCCGCTGGTATTTGGAGTCAGTTATTAAAGGGTCTAACGCTCACTTTTCAGCCGCGACTTTTCCATACCGCAGATCCCCTTACGTCAATTGCGTATCCTATCTTTTCAATGGGATCTTTCTAACGCCGGTATTTAGAGTCGTTTCTGAAGTGAGCGTTAGAGCTCTAACGACAAAACTCCAGGCGCCTGAAAATAGCAGGAGTTAAGAGCTTTCTGGGCTAACGCCGGTTCCTAAAGCTCTTAACTACTGTACCCTAAAGTACACTAACACCCATAAACTACCTATGTACCCCTAAACCGAGGTCCCCCCACATCGCCGCTACTCGATTAAAATTTTTTAACCCCTAATCTGCCGACCGCCACCTACGTTATACTTATGTACCCCTAATCTGCTGCCCCTAACCCCGCCGACCCCTGTATTACATTTATTAAACCCTAACCTGCCCCCCACAACGTCGCCGCCAGCTACTTACAATAATTAACCCCTAATCTGCCGACCGCAAAGCGCCGCCACCTACGTTATCCTTATGTACCCCTAATCTGCTGCCCCTAACACCGCCGACCCCTATATTATATTTATTAACCCCTAATCTGCCCCCCTCAACGTCGCCGACACCTGCCTACACTTATTAACCCCTAATCTGCCGAGCGGACCTGAGCGCTACTATAATAAAGTTATTAACCCCTAATCCGCCTCACTAACCCTATCATAAATAGTATTAACCCCTAATCTGCCCTCCCTAACATCGCCGACACCTAACTTCAATTATTAACCCCTAATCTGCCGACCGGAGCTCATCGCTACTATAATAAATGGATTAACCCTAACACTAACACCCCCCTAAGTTAAATATAATTTACATCTAACGAAATAAATTAACTCTTATTAAATAACTTATTCCTATTTAAAGCTAAATACTTACCTGTAAAATAAATCCTAATATAGCTACAATATAAATTATAATTATATTATAGCTATTTTAGGATTAATATTTATTTTACAGGCAACTTTGTAATTATTTTAACCAGGTACAATAGCTATTAAATAGTTAAGAACTATTTAATAGTTACCTAGTTAAAATAATAACAAATTTACCTGTAAAATAAATCCTAACCTAAGATATAATTAAACCTAACACTACCCTATCAATAAATTAATTAAATAAACTACCTACAATTACCTACAATTAACCTAACACTACACTATCAATAAATAAATTAAATACAATTGCTACAAATAACTACAATGAAATAAACTAACTAAAGTACAAAAAATAAAAAAGAACTAAGTTACAAAAAATAAAAAAATATTTACAAACATAAGAAAATTATTACAACAATTTTAAACTAATTACACCTACTCTAAGCCCCCTAATAAAATAACAAAGACCCCCAAAATAATAAATGCCCTACCCTATTCTAAATTAAAAAAGTTAAAAGCTCTTTTACCTTACCAGCCCTGAACAGGGCCCTTTGCGGGGCATGCCCCAAGAATTTCAGCTCTTTTGCCTGTAAAAAAAAACCATACAATACCCCCCCCAACATTACAACCCACCACCCACATACCCCTAATCTAACCCAAACCCCCCTTAAATAAACCTAACACTAATCCCCTGAAGATCTTCCTACCTTGTCTTCACCATCCAGGTATCACCGATCTGTCCTGGCTCCAACATCTTCATCCAACCCAAGCGGGGGTTGGCGATCCATCATCCGGTGGCTGAAGAGGTCCAGAAGAGGCTCCAAAGTCTTCCTCCTATCCGGCAAGAAGAGGACATCCGGACCGGCAAACATCTTCTTCCAAGCGGCATCTTCTATCTTCTTCCATCCGGTGCGGAGCGGGTCCATCTTGAAGCAGCCGACGCGGATCCATCCTCTTCTTTCGGCGTCTCCCGACGAATGACGGTTCCTTTAAGGGACGTCATCCAAGATGGCGTCCCTCGAATTCCGATTGGCTGATAGGATTCTATCAGCCAATCGGAATTAAGGTAAGAATATTCTGATTGGCTGATGGAATCAGCCAATCAGAATCAAGTTCAATCCGATTGGCTGATCCAATCAGCCAATCAGATTGAGCTCGCATTCTATTGGCTGATCGGAACAGCCAATAGAATGCGAGCTCAATCTGATTGGCTGATTGGATCAGCCAATCGGATTGAACTTGATTCTGATTGGCTGATTCCATCAGCCAATCAGAATTTTCCTACCTTAATTCCGATTGGCTGATAGAATCCTATCAGCCAATCGGAATTCAAGGGACGCCATCTTGGATGACGTCCCTTAAAGGAACCGTCATTCGTCGGGAGACAACGGAAGAAGAGGATTTATCCGCGTCGCCTGCTTCAAGATGGACCCGCTCCGCACCGGATGCAAGAAGATCGAAGATGCCGCTTGGAGAAGATGTTTGCCGGTCCGGATGTCCTCTTCTTGCCGGATAGGAGGAAGACTTTGGAGCCTCTTCTGGACCTCTTCAGCCACCGGATGATGGATCGCCAACCCCCGCTTGGGTTGGATGAAGATGTTGGAGCCAGGACGGATCGGTGATACCTGGATGGTGAAGACAAGGTAGGAAGATCTTCAGGGGATTAGTGTTAGGTTTATTTAAGGGGGGTTTGGGTTAGATTAGGGGTATGTAATGTTGGGGGGGGGGTATTGTATGTTTTTTTTTTACAGGCAAAAGAGCTGAAATTCTTGGGGCATGCCCCGCAAAGGGCCCTGTTCAGGGCTGGTAAGGTAAAAGAGCTTTTAACTTTTTTAATTTAGAATAGGGTAGGGCATTTATTATTTTGGGGGTCTTTGTTATTTTATTAGGGGGCTTAGAGTAGGTGTAATTAGTTTAAAATTGTTGTAATAATTTTCTTATGTTTGTAAATATTTTTTTATTTTTTGTAAATTAGTTCTTTTTTATTTTTTGTACTTTAGTTAGTTTATTTCATTGTAGTTATTTGTAGCAATTGTATTTAATTTATTTATTGATAGTGTAGTGTTAGGTTAATTGTAGGTAATTGTAGGTAGTTTATTTAATTAATTTATTGATAGGGTAGTGTTAGGTTTAATTATAACTTAGGTTAGGATTTATTTTACAGGTAAATTTGTTATTATTTTAACTAGGTAACTATTTAATAGCTATTGTACCTGGTTAAAATAATTACAAAGTTGCCTGTAAAATAAATATTAATCCTAAAATAGCTATAATATAATTATAATTTATATTGTAGCTATATTAGGATTTATTTTACAGGTAAGTATTTAGCTTTAAATAGGAATAAGTTATTTAATAAGAGTTAATTTATTTCGTTAGATGTAAATTATATTTAACTTAGGGGGGTGTTAGTGTTAGGGTTAGACTTAGCTTTAGGGGTTAATACATTTATTAGAATAGCGGTGAGCTCCAGTCGGCAGATTAGGGGTTAATAATTGAAGTTAGGTGTCGGCGATGTTAGGGAGGGCAGATTAGGGGTTAATACTATTTATGATAGGGTTAGTGAGGCGGATTAGGGGTTAATTACTTTATTATAGTAGCGCTCAGGTCCGCTCGGCAGATTAGGGGTTAATAAGTGTAGGCAGGTGTCGGCGACGTTGAGGGGGGCAGATTAGGGGTTAATAAATATAATATAGGGGTCGGCGGTGTTAGGGGCAGCAGATTAGGGGTACATAGGGATAACGTAGGTTGCGGCGGTTTACGGAGCGGCAGATTAGGGGTTAAAAATAATATGCAGGAGTCAGCGATAGCGGGGGCGGCAGATTAGGGGTTAATAAGTGTAAGGTTAGGGGTGTTTAGACTCGGGGTACATCTTAGAGTGTTAGGTGCAGACGTAGGAAGTGTTTCCCCATAGGAAACAATGGGGCTGCGTTAGGAGCTGAACGCTGCTTTTTTGCAGGTGTTAGGTTTTTTTCAGCTCAAACAGCCCCATTGTTTCCTATGGGGATATCGTGCACGAGCACGTTTTTGAGGCTGGCCGCGTCCGTAAGCAACTCTGGTATCGAGAGTTGCATTTGCGGTAAAAATGCTCTACGCTCCTTTTTTGGAGCCTAACGCAGCATTTGTTTGAACTCTCGATACCAGAGTTAAATTTATGGTGCGGCCAGAAAAAAGCCCGCGGAGCGTTAACAGCCCTTCTACCGCCAAACTCCAAATCTAGGCCATAGTTTTAGTGTTAATCTTGACAATGTCAAATACTGCATCACATATAAAAATATTTGCTTCTTGTAGTAAATGTATCACATTACAGCATTCAGGGTCTGAAGAAAATTGCTGAGCAAGATTTGAAAGCCAAAAAGTAGAAGCGGTTGCTACATCAGCAAACAATATGGCTGGCCTAAGAACATAGCCAGTATGTAAATACACCCTTCACAAAAAGGATTCAAGTTTCCTATCTAAAGGATCTTTGAAAGAAGTGCTATCTTCTAACGGAATTGTAGTACGTTTAGCTAGAGGAGAAATAGCCCTATCTACCTTAGGGATAGTTTCCCATAGTTCTAGATTAGCAACAGGTAAAGGATACAATTTTTTAAACCTAGAAGAAAGATTTAAAGAAGTACCAGGTTTAGACCATTCTTTAGAGATAATATTAGAGACTGCATTAGGAACAGGAAAAATCTCTGTAATAACAATGTGAGACTTAAAACCTTCTAAACCTTCTTTTAAAAGAGAACAAATGTGCTCAATTTTAAATAAAAAAGAAGATTTATCTGGTTCTGTATCAGATAAAGGAGCCTCAGTATCAGAGGAATTATCATCATGAGAAGATATGTCAGTATTAGTCTGATCAGTACAGATTTTACTTGATAAAGTTAAAACATGTGCTGATCTCTTACTCTTATTTGAAGGCGGAAATTCAGTCCGGGCCTTCCAAATTGAAGCAGCAATACATTTCTTCATTGCTGGGGGTACACCATCTACATCCATCTATGAAATTGGAACAGAAGGAGTATTTGAAACCATAGGAACATGTAGGAACAGTAGGTCGTGATAAAAACAAAATACACAAGTCACATAAATTTGCTGAAGATGGCACTTCAGTAGTTTTGCAAAAGATACACAGACTCAGGTCCTATGGTAATTTCAGGGACAGAAGTAGGTTGTTCCATTATGGCAGAGAAAAACAAAATATTTTGGAAAAATAGTAAAAATTTATTACAATTTTAGAAAAATCTATTTGCTTAAAAGACTTTGAGGATTTGAAAAAAATCTTTGCTTAGTAAATAAATAGTTGATAAAAACACTTATTTAAAGAGCTTTAAGAAGTATATGTAACAGCATAAAGCCCCAAAGTAAAATGTGAGGCATCTGAAGGATGCAAAGAGCGGCTTTTTAAAGCTAAAAAAATTTGCGAAAATCACGGCAAAAAAGTGCGCAAAGAAATGGCATGAAAATGACATCATAGGGGGGCGGGTTTAAAAGAGACGCTATGTGGCAGCGCGCTTATCAATTTTAAACAAACCGGCTAAAGGTAAGTAATACATAGCGCATATCAGTGTTTATTCCATCCTCAAACCATCTAAAACAAAGCAATATTTACAAATGTCCCTGGGCTGCAAAATATAAGAATAATTATGCAAGAAACCATTTAAAATAAAAAGTGCACAATTAGCTATGAATGCCTTTAGAAAAAAGACAAATACTTTCCTGAATTTTGAGAGACACTCGTCCACTAATGCAGACAGGCCAAACCAGTGCTTAAAACGTATCAGCAGAGGAACAAATATAGAAGTATGTTGAACCATAAAGGGAGGCAGGAGATGAATCCCTGCGACCGATTTACAGATATCCCAAAGAAGGTTTTAAACAGGGGTAATAACCTTAGGCAAACTCACCTCACATCTCTCTGACAAACACTGTACTCTGAGGGGAAAAATGGACTTCAAAATACACTGAAGCACCTATAACTTAACCACATCATACTTTAACCATCTCCAAAGGAGGCAAAGTTTAAACTGAGTGAGGTGGGTGGGATATGTAAAGGCTTTGAGGTTTGGGAAACTTTGCCTCCTCCTGGTAGGACTGTATATCCCATATGTAACAAATCCTGGACTCTCGCCACCTAAATGAAAGAAATATATATACTGTGTGTGTACATATATATATATATATATACACACACACACATACACACACACTATATATACACAAATACACAGTATCTCACAAAAGTGAGTACACCCCTCAGATTTTTGCAAATATTTTATTATATCTTTTCCTGTGGCAACACTGAAGAAATGACACTTTGCTACAATGTAAAGTAGTGAGTGTACAGCCTGTATAACAGTGTATATTTGCTGTACCCTCAAAATAACTCAACACACAGCCATTAATGTCTAAACCGTTGGCAACATAAGTGAGTACACCCCTAAGTGGAAATGTCCAAATTGGGCCCAAAGTGTCAATATTTTGTTTAGCCACAATTTTCCAGCACTGCCTTAACCCTCTTAAGCATGGAGTTCACCAGAGCTTCCCAGGTTGCCACTGGAGTCCTCTTCCACTCCTCCATGATGACATCACAGAGCTGGTGGATGTTAGAGACCTTGCACTCCCCCACCTTTCATTTGAGTATGCCCCAAAGATACTCAATAGGATTTAGGTCTGGAGACAGGCTTGGCCAGTCCATCACCTTTACCCTTAGCTTCTTTAGCAAGGCAGTGGTCATCTTCAAGGTGTGTTTGGGGTCGTTATGTTGGAAAACCGCCATGCGGCCCAGTCTCCAAAGGGAAGGGATCATGCTCTGCTTCAGTATGTCACAGTACATGTTGGCATTCATGGTTCCCTCAATAAACTGCAGCTCCCCAGTGCCGGCAGCACTCATGCAGGCCCAGACCATGACACTCCCACCACCATGATTGACTATAGGCAAGACACACATCTTTGTACTCCTCACCTGGTTGCCGCCACACACGTTTGACACCATCTGAACAAAATAAGTTTATCTTGGTCTCATCGGACCACAGGACATGGTTTTAGTAATCCATGTCCTTAGTCTGCTTGTCTTCAGCAAACTGTTTGCAGGCTTTCTTGTGCATCATCTTTAGAAGAGGCTTCCTTCTGAGACGACAGCCATGCAGACCAATTTCATGCAGTGTGCGGCGTATGGTCTGAGCACTGACAGGCTGCAGAATTTTAAGTGCATAGGGGAGCACAAAACCTAAATACGCCACTGGTAACAAGATAAAGTTTGTCTTCAGGAAATCCACTATAGGAAGCACATCCGGCAATCAACAAATCGTCAAGGAGAGAAGAAACGGATCCATAAATAGACGTCTGATTTGTGCCAAAATGTATGCTAAAAAGACTCAACAAGCACAGCAACAAATTACACCACAGGAGTAACGGGGAGCCAAAAAAAAGGACAACAATGTAAACAAAGAACCTGGATGTGCATCAAAAATAGACGTGAGTGAAAAACGTGACAGTTAATTTTTGCACTTTTAGATTTCTATAAATTTAAATTAAAGGGATGCTAAACCCAATTTTTTTTCTTTCATGATTTTTTTCATGATGATAGAGCATGCCATTTTAATTGACTTTCTAATTTACTCCTATTATCCATGTGTCTTCGTTCTCTTGCTATCTTTAATTGAAAAGGAGGAATGCAAAACTTGGGAGCCGGACCATTTTAGGTTCAGCACTTGGGTTGCACTTGCTGATTGGTGGCTAAATGTAGCCACCAATAAGCAAGCGCTATCTAGGGTTCTGAATCTAAAATGGGCCGGCTTTCAAGTTTTGCATTCCTGCATTTCACAAGAACGAAGAAAAATTGATAATAGGAGTAAATTAGAAAGTTGCTTAAAATTGCATGCTCTATCTGAATCATGAAAGAAAATATTTGGGCTAAGTATCCCTTTAAGCATAAATACAACAATAATAATAATAATCATAATAATAATCATAATAATATACAGATTCTGTTATAACGTAGTTTTGTTCTAAAAATGTATGCAGCTGATATTTATTGAATACAGAGTATATCTATTTCTTATATATAGTCTCCAAAATTTCAGAACCTGTATATTTATTTAAACTAAACTAGTAAACCAACATATCATCTCAACATAGCAATTTTAGTATGTTTTTAAAGATTTGACTGGACTTGCAGTTTATATTAAAAACAATATCTCTATATCAGTAATTCCAAATGAAAGGTCATTTTACTTCAGTTAAAAATCAAGAAAGAAAAACAAAAATAAAAATAATATGTTAGGACATCTCTTTTATGAAGATCTTGAAACTCAAGCTTCTAATAACACTGAAGACAGTACCAATTTCCTCTCAAAATGTGTCACTGAGTTCCAATTAGCCAGAAGCGATCCAAGTGCTATCAGTTAAAGCAGGAATACTGGCAAATGGAAGAAAATCTGCAAATAAAAGCCAACATAATAAACTATATAAAAAAAAAAAAAAAAAAGAAAAAACGACTTAAATTGTTAGTCAAAATTTGCGAAACCAGCTATACCACAGAAAATGTTATGCTTTACATCACACATTATCAAATATAAACTAAAAGTTATGGTTAAAAACCACAGGGAAAAAAATACAAAAGGGACTTGTTTACACCGTAATACGAAAACTAAAATACCAGATATTAAGATACAGTACTGCGTTCCTATGCTTAAATGTAAGAAAAACAGTGGGGAAGTTATTTTACATATCAAAGTAGTGGCGCAAAGTCGTACCATATTTTCTCAAGCTTTAATAGCAACAAGCAAAGAATATATACAAAACCATATGAGAAACACACCACGGTAATTATATGCAGGGATTTTATTCTTCAAGAAATCTGGTCACATGGCAAGAGGAATATATTAGCTATAAATCTTAGGTTGTATGCCTCAATGAACAGACAAATGTTTCACATAAAAAGCAAAACGGATGCATGTTCCTATACAAAAACTTGTAAATTTCTCACACTAAAGGGATACCTAACCCATTAAAAGGACACTTCTTTTTTTTCTTTTTACAAATTGAAGTAACAAAATCATAGTTTTTTTTTTATATAACTTTTACTCAGTGAACTTCTCTGTGACATAGTTTGGTTGATATAAATAGAGACAAAAGATCTACCTACATTTTTGTTGACCAAAGAAATATGTCACCATAAAAACAAAAAAACACAGAATAGCATTTGAATCTGCTTATTACCATAACTTGAGTCCAATATACCTGTAAATGATTTGTGTATAGCAAATTCTAGTTTTTAATACTTCTTTAAACAGAAAGTTTTTGGTGTCAGATAACAATAAAAGAATAGAGGAAGGCATGTGGGAATGTGGGAACAAATTATTCCATTTTCTCTATATAAAATTATCTGTTGAGTTATAATGTTGCGGTCAATCATTCCTGGGGAACACAGGTACTTTGAATACAAAATCTATGGTTCATCAACAGGCCCCTAACCAAAAAAAATTTCTTTCGTCTGACAAAAATATAATTTGCCATGTAAATTGTTTAAAGGCCAAATAAATCTGTAAGCAGACACCTGTGAAAGTATACTGGACAGATCTATTTTCCTTTGATTCTAGAAAATATACTGCTGATATTTTATGGCTGATAAATGTGTCTGACATTTGTGCTACTGATCAGGCCAACTCAACACAGCTTCCGTTCTTCTTTTCACCTTCAAAGAATGATACGCTCATCTAAGGCTGCCTTCGATTGATCACATGGTTGATTTTCATTTTACATGATTATATAGAAAATTTCTTGATGCTGTACAAGATCTTCTCAAAGAGTTTTCCCTCAAAATACAAAAACATTATGTTCCTGGTCTGCATGAGTTCACTGACACATTTAAAGTACTGTTAATCCCTATTGGTGGTTGATGTTTTGGTTTAATCCTTTTTTAAAGGTATAAATCCTAAAGGATAAATAATCCATTCAAATAATCATAGCTAACCATGTTTTCCTTTACAGAGTTTCTGCTGAGAAATGTCTATTATTATTTAAAGAGGGCAATCAAGACAAAAGATTAACCTAAACCAAGAGTTTTTCACTTTTTGGATATAAACCCAGTTTTCAATGTATTTTTTTGACCACGGTCAAATTGACCATTCCACTCTCTGGATCACCGCAGCACACTAAAGTTGAATGCAAGGTACCCATTTTAAAATGGCTTACCTTGCATTCCTATTGGCTGATTTGATTCTTCAAATTCAAATCAGTCAATAGGATGAGAGCTTCTGAAATCCTATTGGCTGTTCAAAACAACCAATAGGATGAGAGCTACCTAGGACATACTTGAAAACGAGAGAAATCTCAATGTATCCTTCCTGGTAAAATATTTTATAAATAAATAAATTTCCCCACAACGTTTAAGGGCTATTGGTAGTTTATTGTAGGTTAGGATTTTAGTAGACATGTGCGTTTCGTTCCGAATTTAAATTAGGACTAATTTGTCAAATTCGGAGATTCGGATCGATTGGATTTTCCGAATTACCGTAGCACCGAATCTAACGAATAAATCTGAATTAGTTTGGATAAATTCGTAACATTCGGATGGCCATGGACTAATAACAATTACACTAGTATTGTACTGTATATTAGGTTATATCACTCTGCTATGGGTTACACCTAATATTACAGTACATAATACTAGTCTAATACACAGCACATCCCACCAAACACATACCGAACTTCCGAATTTACGAATCGAATCCGAACCGAATACATCCGAATTTATTCGAATCCGAATGAATCCGAAACGAATGCATTCGAATGTATCCGAATTCGAATCGATCAGAAATTCAAAAACATCCAAATCGATCCGAAACTAAACAAATTTTTTCGCCGCGCACAAGTCTAGCTTTTAGGCTTTTTTATTTTTATAGGGCTATTAGATTAGGTGTAATTGTTTTTATTTTTGATAATTTCGTTTATTATTTTTCATAATTTTAGTGTTTATTATTTTTTGTAATCTTAGATTTTTTTTTATTTTTTCATAGTATTTTTTTTTAGGTTTTTGATTTGTATTTTATTTTTACATTTTATTAGAATAGTTATGTTAGGTTAATTTATAGTTTAAACTTAGTTTTTTTTTTCTTTCACAGGTAAGTTTTTATTTATTTAAAGTTAGTTATATTGTAATTTTAATTTAAAGTTAGGGGGGTGTCAGGTTTAGGGGTTAATAGTTTAATTGTGTTTTGCGATGTGGGGGGCCGGTGGTTTAGGGGTTAATAAGTTTAGTTTAGTAGTTACAATGTGGGGAGCTGGAGGTTTAGCGGTTAATATTTTATTATAGTGTTTGCGATGTAGGGGGATGGTGGCTTAGGGGTAAATAGGTTTATTTAGTGTTGGCGATGTCAGGGGGCGGCGGATTAGGGGTAATAGGTTTATTTAATAGTCGCAATGTGGATGGGTGGCAGATTAGGAGTTAATAGGTTTAATATAGTGTTTGCAATGCGGGGGGTGGCGGTTTAGGAGTTAATAGGTAGTTTATGGATGTTAGTGTACTTTGTAACATTTTAGTTATGAGTTTTGTGAAACATTTTTGTTTTGCAAAATCCATAACTACTGGTGTAGACAAAGAGTGTGATAATAGTGCGCTGGTGTCAAATGTGGGGTATCAAACTCCTTACAGAAACGATTAGATCCTTCAATCTAAACAATTGGTGAAAAGAAAAAGTGGGTGTAGTAAGGGCGCTAGCTGCTAAAGATACCAAGAAGTTCTGTTATTTGAGGAATAAATTGATGTGAGAAAAATCTATATAGACCTATGATAAAGGCATGAAATTATTTAATTTGTATAAAAATATTTAATTTCACATAAACATAACACCATCATATAACTAGACATAAAATGTATAACACAACATTTAATAGAGACGTCTCTAACATAAAACCACTATAATTAATTATTCGGGATGTACTTATTAGATTGCTACGGAGTGGACAGAAAATAGAGATACTTTGTACCTTTTCAGAGGCTTAATCTGTTTTGGTTGTTAGATACAATAGTATAAATTAATCAAATACTATTTTCTGTGTTCTCTGTATATTGAGTTGTATTCCTTACGAGAAAACATATAAAAATACAAATAAGAACACCTTGACAAAATGGCTTTCCTATTTTGTTAGTGTTTACATAAAAATCAATATTAAAAACAATTAGAGAATGTTCATCAATGAGCTCATTTTTATGGAAAAAAGTCTGTTTCAGCTGACAATAAGGTATAAAGTGTTAAGTTTGGCAAGTTCTTAATAGTGAAGCAGTGCAATATTAGCTAACAACAAGATTCTTGTCAAGGATCTACCTTTAAGCTTGTTTATCCAAGGCAGCAGGGTATCCAATACGTCCTGCAATGTATCGCGGTTGGCAGATTCTTGCAAGGGATCGTACCTTTAAGCTTGTTTATCCAAGGCAGCAGGGTATCCAATGCGTCCTGCAGTTTATCGCGGTTGGCAGATTCTTGCAAGGGATCGTACCTTTAAGCTTGTTTATCCAAGGCAGCAGGGTATCCAATGCGTCCTGCAGTGTATCGCGGTTGGCAGATTCTTGCAAGGGATCGTACCTTTAAGCTTGTTTATCCAAGGCAGCAGGGTATCCAATACGTCCTGCAGTGTATCGCGGTTGGCAGATTCCTCGTGTTCTCTGCATCTTACGTCACACCCGGTACTTTGGGGGCTCGACTCGCGCCTGCCAATCAGCGCTTTGGAAGCTTGTCTTGATTCTGACTTACAAGTTTTGTGTCTCACAAATCTTATATTTGTAGAAATATCACAGATGTTAGTAGATGTAGTTTAGGAAGGAGTTTCCTTGCAATATGAATTTTACCTGCCCTTAGTGCTAGTGCACGCAGGTTTTACAGCCGCTAAGAAAGTTATAGTTGGTATGTGAGCAACCCGGGTTGTTCGAAGATGGTAATAAAAAATATTAATTTTGTAGTTGAAGGTGCACAGTCCCACAATTCAACGCGTTTCGCTCTCTCCTAGAGCTTTATCAAGAATGATTTTAGACCATGCAACACCTTTCTTATATAGATCCAGCTCTTTCCTTATTGGTTAGTCCATAAACCTTAAAGTTAAGGTGGTATTTCATGATTGCAAACCAGCTTCACTACTATTTTATTATTATTATTATTCTTTATTTATAAAGCGCCGACAGATTCCGCAGCGCTGCCCATGGGTACAAGGATAACAGTACAGTGGAGAAACAATACGATAAGACACAACATTTTACAGACAAATACAGGGGGAATTGAGGGCCCTGTTCCCGTGGGGGCCCTGTTCCCGTGGGAACTTACAATCTACTATCCCATCCATAGTTTTTCTTTATTTAGGCTCTTTGATGATAAAAGTAGTTTAGCTCCTGTTACATCAGTTGTTTAATAGTATACATTTTGGCATATAGCAATTAAGGTGCTTTAATTTTACAGAAAAAATACATCTCGTGACATAAAAATTTTTTTTTTTTTTTTTGAAGACAAAATTATAGATGTAGCAAGAAGGGATAAAAAGTGAAATTGTGCAAAAGTGTATATAGTACATATTAATGTGTTATTTAAATTAGTGCCTAAAGAATTATATCTGACACATTATATTTATTCATGAGACTATTCTTTATAGAGTCCCTAGTGTAAAATTCTCATTTGTTAGTAGTTACAGTGTTTCAATCTAAAAGAAATGGTGATATGTCCAGCTCTGAGTTTAAGCCTTTTGGGAATAGGGTGTCATATATTCTGCTTCCTTAAGTAATAGTTTTTACTATATTTACTATATCCCCCCCCCTTCTCCAATGCTTTTTCACTTTATATATCCCCCAATAAGACATGTCTTTTGTGTTGCCCTTATGTATGGTTTTAAAATGTTTATAAAGATGTGTACCTTCAATTCCATTTTCTATATTACGGAGATGCTCCCTGATTCTATCTCTTACGGCCCTCTTAGTTCCCCAAAATAAAACAAATTACAGGTACATTTTAAGATGTATATAATACCTTTATGGGTGCATCTTATAAGTTATTTTATCTGTATGGTGTCTTCTATACTGCCTATCTGTATCTTTTTTAATTTATTGCTATGTCCAGATGCTTGACAGGAATAGCATGGGTAAAAACCAGCCAATCTATGTCCATAAAGGTCCTTTTGTACCAATATTTTTGTGTTTTCTTGCTTCTTCATTTCATTTGGTGCAAGAATTGATTTTAGGTTGGTTGCTTTTTTAAATACAAAACTGGGGTTATCTGGTATCTTATCTCCCAAAATATCATCCTCTTTTATGAGGTGCCAATGTTTTCTTACAATTTTTTTGATCAAATTGTGATCAATATGGTAATCTGTCACAAATGGGATTTTAATTAGATCACTTTAAATATTAATCTTCTCTTTGTACACTAATAGTGATTCCCTATTTGTGTTTTTTGCTCTTTCTAATGCCTTATTTGTGTGTACCACACTATAACCTCTAGAGTTAAATCTTTCTATTAGGGTTCCTGCCTGTTCTTCAAAATCTATCATCCTTGAACAATTTTTTCGTATCCTAAGACACTCTCCTATGGGTATATTGTTTTTTCAGGTGTCCAGGTGGCAACATTTAGCGTGAAGATAATTGTTGCAATCCACCTTTTTAAAGTGTATTTTAGTCTCTATTTTATTATCAAAGGTCATAATTTCTAAATCTAGGAAAACAATTGACTTTTTGCTTAGGTTATATGTGAAATTTAAACCATAGTTATTTTTGTTAATTTCTTCAAACATTTTAATAAGATCATGTTCTGGACCTTTCCATATTAGTAGAAGGTCATCTATATATCTCTTAAAGAGTACAAGGTTTGCACCATAGCTACCCGAACCAAAAAATTCCTCTTCCCAAAAACCCATGAAGAGGTTGGCGTAGCTAGGTGCAAACCTTGTACCCATTGCTGTTCCTTCTATTTGGAGGTAGAACCTCTCATTAAATGAAAAGTAGTTGTTTTCTAAGATAAATTTGATGCTCTTTAAAATAAAGTTCCTGTGTGATTCTGGCATATCTTTGTCTTGTTTCAGATAATGTTTAACTGCCTTTAAGCCTTGTGTGTGATCTATCACTGTATACAGTGATGTCACATCACAAGTTGCTAAATACATATCTTCTCCCCATTGAAGAGTATTTAATATATTGAGTACCTGGGTGGAATCCCTTAGATAGGAATTTAGATTTGTAACATGTTTTTGTAGATACCCATCCACATATCTTGAGAGATTGGATGATATTGAATCAATCCCTGATTTAGATTGAAACACTGTAACCACTAACAAATGAGAATTTTACAATAGGGACTCTGTAAAGAATAGTCTCATGAATAAATATAATGTGTCAGATATAATTCTTTAGGCACTAATTTAAATAACACAATATGTACTATATACACTTTTGCACAATTGCACTTTTTATCTCTTCTTGCTACATCTATAATTTTGTCTTCAAAAAAAAAAAATTTTATGTCACGAGATGTATTTTTTCTGTAAAATTAAAGCACCTTAATGGCTATATACCAAAATGTATACTATTAAACAACTGATGTAACAGGGGCTAAACTACTTTTATCATCAAAGAGCCTAAATAAAGAAAAACTATGGATGGGATAGTAGTGAAGCTGGTTTGCAATCATGAAATACCACCTTAACTTTAAGGTTTATGGACTAACCAATAAGGAAAGAGCTGGATCTATATAAGAAAGGTGTTGCATGGTCTAAAATCATTCTTGATAAAGCTCTAGGAGAGAGCGAAACGCTTTGAATTGTGGGACTGTGCACCTTCAACTACAAAATTAATACTTTTTATTACCATCTTCCAACAACCCGGGTTGCTCACATACCAACTATAACTTTCTTAGCAGCTGGAAAACCTGCGTGCACTAGCATTAAGGGCAGGTAAAATTCATATTGCAAGGAAACTCCTTCCTAAACTACATCTACTAACATCTGTGATATTTCTACAAATATAAGATTTGTGAGACACAAAACTTGTAAGTCAGAATCAAGACGAGCTTCCAAATCGCTAATTGGCAGGCGCGAGTCAAGCCCCCAAAGTACCGGGTGTGACGTAAGACGCAGAGAACACGAGGAATCTGCCAACCGCGATACACTGCAGGACGCATTGGATACCCTGCTGCCTTGGATAAACAAGCTTAAAGGTACGATCCCTGGCAAGAATCTGCCAACCACGATACATTGCAGGACGTATTGGATACCCTGCTGCCTTGGATAAACAAGCTTAAAGGTAGATCCTTGACAAGAATCTTGTTGTTAGCTAATATTGCACCGCTTCACTATTAAGAACTTGCCAAACTTAACACTTTATACCTTATTGTCAGCTGAAACTGACTTTTTTCCATAAAAATGAGCTCATTGATGAACATTCTCTAATTGTTTTTAATATTGATTTTTATGTAAACACTAACAAAATAGGAAAGCCAGTTTGTCAAGGTGTTCTTATTTGTATTTTTATATATTTTCTCGTAAGGAATACAACTCAATATACAGAGAACACAGAAAATAGTATTTGATTAATTTATACTATTTTATCTAACAACCAAAACAGATTAAGCCTCTGAAAAGGTACAAAGTATCTCTATTTTCTGTCCACTCCGTAGCAATCTAATAAGTACATCCTGAATAATTAATTATAGTGGTTTTATGTTAGAGACGTCTCTATTAAATGTTGTGTTATACATTTTATGTCTAGTTATATGATGGTGTTATTTTTATGTGAAATTAAATATTTTTATACAAATTACATAATTTCATGCCTTTTTCATAGGTCTATATAGATTTTTCTCACATCAATTTATTCCTCAAATAACACAACTTCTTGGTATCTTTAGCAGCTAGCGCCCTTACTACACCCACTTTTTCATAACTACTGGTCTCAGATGGCGGAATGGATCATGTCGGTAAAGGCTGTAACGCAAGCATTTTAGCCAGACCGCACAACCTGTAATACGGCGCTATGGAAAATTCAACACTCAAACGTAATTTTTTGAGTGCGGAATGGATGTTGCGTTACAGGCTAAAATGCTTGCAGTATAGTTATACTGCCGCAACTTGTAATATGCGTTACTGGCCATTCCTCGCACAATGGCCAATTTTTCAGCGGTATAGCCGTACCGCAACACTTGTAATCTAGCAGTAAGTGTTTTAATGATATTAAGCTATTTTTAAAATAATGTGTTGTGCACAAGTACTATTAGCATTGCAATGAAAGTGAGTTAGAAATGTACTCATCATTTTGATTGATTTATTTATTTTAGCAATCATAAAGCTAGTTGTCATGATACACTCATGAGGAATAGTTAATACCTGGAATAACCACCCAGTAGAGGTGGTGTGGGGTCTCAGCATTGCCAGGGATAATCTGAAATGTTCTTTCTTTTTGTAACATCTATGTTTGCTATAGCATTCATTGATATAACCCCCCCCCCCTCCTCCTGGTGCTTGGAGTCTCTTGGTACTGTAGGTTGAGGAATTCCAAAGAAGGGCCAGGTGGTCGTAATTAACAAGTGGGCTGGGTTTTTGACAAAACAAAGGAAGATTCAGACAAAGTAATAAGCAAAAGAGAATTTGGTCAGAACTTCACTGCAGTTAACCTCATGACTGCCATGAAGTCTGAGCTACAGACGGCACTCAGGTATTTGGGGAATGCAGAACCGCAAATAAAACTGGAATTTATCCTCAAGTATAAAGTAGCAGTAGAGAAAAAATGGGAGAGAGGCAGCTGATAGAGAACGAGAGTGGGAGAGAGAGGAAAGTGAGGGTCAATGGACACATGAGCTGGAGGTATTGCGGCTTAGTCTGTCTCTGCAAACCAGTGATCGTGGGGACTCAACAACAGAAAAATCCTGCTTGGAGCATTTTCCCATGTTAAAAGACACTGATTTGGACATTTTTTTGAGGGGCTTTGAGAAAGTATGCAGGCAGTATCAGCTGCCCCATGTTTAGCTCCTCGTTTGAAGGGTAAAGCCCTAGATTTATTTGCCTCCCTGCCAGTGGAGAATGACAAAGACTGAGCAGCTATAAAAACAGCCTTACTAAAAAGCTTCAACTTTACTACAGAATTTCAGAGTTTGTTGCACAGCTAACGGCTGCTTTTGGCAATGGACTGGGAGCCTAAAAGTCATCAGGTGCAGGGGCCACATTGGGTCAGGGGGATACCCACCAGTGTTTTCATTGTAACTAGATGGCGCGTCTGAGCTTTACCTGCCCAGAGAAAAAGAAGCAAGAGTGTGGGAATGTGGTTTGGGAACCAGCAGCTGTTTTGTTTGTGGGTGGGTTCTCAAAGAAGTGGAGGGATAACCTACAGAGGATATCTGGGGGTGACTGGGTGCCAACAGGACTCAGGGATAGTAGAGCTTTGGTTACCTTAGTGCCTCTGGAATAGTAAATCCAGAGGACATTATACCTGGGAGGACTGTGCCCACCTAAGATATTGGGGGAGTCAGCCCCTCAGTGCCTGTGGCACAATTGTACCTTGATTGGGGTGTGGAAAAAGGGTTTGCGGGAAGTGGGGATCTATGAGGATATTTCTGTTGATGTTTTACTTGGGGAAGATTTGAGCCAACCAATAGAGGGCCCAGTCCCATCTGAGGTACTGTGTAAAACTTTGGGGGACCTTGAGGGGAGACTGGGAATGAACGAATCTCTAGCTGCAGCAGGGCTTAAGGTATCCTACCAAAGGATAGAGAATACATACCTTGGACATGATTGCTGGGGTGTAAAGCAGAGAGATAATGCAAATGTATCTGTGTTTGAATCAGTTATGTCTTGTCCCAGTGAGAGGGGACGTGTTGTAAATGATGGTTGCAATGTTAATTCTGTGTAACATTTTTGCTGGGAGGAGGAGGCGAGAGTTAATGCAGCTCCCCTCGTGTTTGAACCAGTTATGTCTTGTTCAATTGAGAAAGGATGTATTGTAAATGATGATTGCAATATTAATTCTCTTGATGTTGCTCGGAGGGAGAGCAGAGGGTAAAAGCAGCTCTGCCTGAGTTTGAACCAGTAATGTCTTGTTCCAATGACAAAGGTTGTAGTGCAAATGAGAGTGGTAATGTATGACAAGTGCCTGACCCTAGAGCAGAGCGGATGGAGGGAGAGCTTGGTTTGCCTCTAATTAGGAATGAGAGTGGGGAGCAGAGGGAGAAGGATTTCCTAGAGGTTACTGGATTCTGTGAAGTGTGGTGTCTTATGTATCACATGGAAATGTGAGAGGGCAGCATGGCTGTGCGGAAGGACAGACTGAGTTTATGCCCGCCTCTATTCTCGAACCAGTAGTGCATGCCCAAAACAGAAAGGGTGGTATTGTATGTTCAGTGGCAGGACCTATTGAAGAGATGCTGGGAGCTGGGTTTACCATACACCAGGAAGCAATAGGATGTGTGCAGTGAGACAAGATGGCTAATGTGACTTGCCTGGTATCTGAGTGTTGTGTGACAGCTGAGTGTGGTGAATGGGGGACAGGAGAAGAGGAGTCTCTTCTGGTCTTCTCTGAGGTAACATGTACTCTTAGTGAGAAATGTCAGGCTCAGTTATGCCGCTGGCTAGGAGAACAGCCAACAGTAGTGAATAAGTCTCTAAAACAGAATTGCATGCACAAGTAGGAACGGGTGGTACAGCCAGGGTATGGACCAGAGTACCCCCTGTATAGTTGTTTGGGTTCTGGATGGAGAGTTTGTGGGTCCAGCAGCTACAGTGGCAAGTGAACCTGCTCTACCTACCACAAAGGGAAATTGTGACAGCTGATGTTAACTGCTGCAGTGGGCAAATGGATGCAAGACAGGAAGAGCTAGTATTATGATTGGGGAAAGACTAGGTTTCAGGTAGACACAGTTGTTCAGTGTGGGGTGACCCCTCTCTCCACCATCTTAAAAGGGGAGGTGTCATGATACACTCATGAGGAATAGTTAATACATGGCATAGCCACCCCACAGAGGAGGTTGTGGTGTCTCAGCATTGCCAGGATTAATCTGAAATGTTCTCTCTTTTTGTAAAATCTGTGTTTGCTATAGCCATCATTGATCTAAAGTCCTCCCCCCTCCTGGTGCTTGGAGTCTCTTGGTACTGTGGGTTGAGGAATTCCAAAGAAGGGACGGGTGGTCAGAATTAACAAGGGGGCTGGGTTTTTAACAAGACAAAGGAAGATTCAGTTATATCGTAATAAGGAAAAGATAATTTGATCAGAACTTCACTGGGACTACATGTAAACAACATCTGAAGGGAGATCTCCACAAACCTACTGGAAGCTTAGTGACATAAGTGCAGGTATTGTGTTTCGATTTTATGTCCTTTTTTATTTTCAAGAACTGTATTTTTGCATTTATTCTTGTTCTTTTATATGTCTTCTGTTTTTGTAATTTGGCAGTGTGTAACATGTTTTTGTCTTTTTGTTGTTAAAATATTAATAATCTTATTCTGTCTTTGGGCCCTAGTATCTCAATATACAAACAATAGCAGAGATTTCCTGTAACACAAAGTAATATATCAAGATAAATGCAAGTGCTATATATAAAGGTGCTTAATGTGCATATAAGCAATTTCAGTGTACACACCGTTTTCGGTTTTCACAGTCCCAAAAAAACACAAATGTGCTGGAATCTAGTAACTTGCCCAGAAAAAGGCTTTGAATGCTCATTCACAGATATTGAATATGCCTTCGGCAAAACAAAAGCTTAGTATAAAAATTCACAGTAGTACACAGCAAGGATAAGATGACCAACAAAATGCATTTACTGCTGCTTCATAACGCTGCTACAGCCAATTTAATGCAATCTTGCATGGATGGAAGGAAATTTCAAGTGCTTGCTGACAGCTCACCGAAGCTCTCTCACTGTACAAACCCTTGGCGTCTCCAAGCCTTGATCCCGTCCCACGGTCTGGTCACATGACCTACTAGCACCGGGGAGCTTCCAAGGGCACTGCTGTACAGGTATCCAAAACGCTGTTTATAGCGTAACCATTTGCATCCTTAGGGGCCATCAGATTGTAGCTTCTAGTCATCTCATCCAGAAAGTGAAAAGCACCAGTCATAAGCACCAATACTCCAAGCAGCCTACTGGACTCCGGCATAGGGGTATAACAATTAATGAAGAAAAAGTCCAAGGGTTTAAGTAAAACATATCTTTAATTTGTTCTATGGCACTTAAGAGGGCACACAGGGGCGGAGCCGATAGCTGAAGCAGCTGGACGTGTTTCCTCAGATGCTTCTGGCTCCAAAACTAAAAAGAAGGACTTAATCTTCAAATTCTAGCTTTATACAAGATCTACACTTTGGAAAATACTGTTGAACATTGCTGGAGTCTAGATTGTTGCCTTGGAGCCGCACATCTAGCCTATGTTATTCGGGACAGCTACATGGTGAATGACCACATTTTACTTAAGCCCTTGGACTTTTTCTTCATTCATTGTTCTACCCCTAGTATCTGAATTCAAAAACCATTAGAGGTAGGGTTGCAATCAAGTTACCAACTGTTAATTGTGTGTAAATCTGCAGCATTTTCTTTTGACAAAAAGTGTAATTTGGGTTCCCCTAAGTACCCTTATCTAAAGTCTGGGGTGGTGACAGCATAGTAAATCTGGAATGGTGTAAACAGGATTTGGGGGTTAATTTGGTGTCCCTTTAGGTCCTTGTAGAGGTATCGGTGTAAGGAAACCACAAGCTGAGTGCTATAACCCCCTTCATGCTGGACAGACAGGCATAGTTAGCACAGCATTATGTACTTCCAAAAATAATGAAATTCCAATGAGAGCAATATTTTTACATCTAAACTATCTTATGATCAAGCACAATCGCAATCAATAAAGTAACACAGGGGAACTGTTATGTTTGTCCTTCATATAACTATAAGACAATTCTATAAAATATAAAATTTAAATTGCATACAAACTTACGCCTAGATTACGAGTTCTGCGTTAGCTTTAAAAAGCAGCGTTAAGGGCTCATAACGCTGCTTTTTAACGCCCGCTGGTATTACGAGTCTGACAGGTACAGGTGTACCGCTCACTTTTATTGCGCGACTTGAGGCTACTGCAAATCCCCTTACGTCAATTGTGTATCCTATCTTTTTAATGGGATTTGCCTAACGCTGGTATTACAAGTCTTGGAAGAAGTGAGCGGTACAGCCTTTACCTCCAAGACTCCTACCGCATTTAAAAGTCAGCTCTTTAACCTGTAAAAAAAAAATACAAGACCCCCCCCAACATTAAAACCTACCACCCACACACCCCTACTCTAAAACCCACCCAATCGCCCCTTAAAAAAACCTAACACTAACCCCCTGAAGATCACCCTACCTTGAGCCGTGTTTACCCAGCCGGGCCGAATTCTTCATCCAATCTGGGCGATGTGGTCCTCCATCCGGCAGAAGTCTTCATCCAAGCGGGGCAGAAGAGGTCCTCCATCCGGCAGAAGTCTTCATCCATCCGCGGCTCCATCTTCAAGACCTTCATTCGTCGTTAGTCCGTCGGCCGAGGAGGATGTTCCGCGTCGGAGGTCTTGAAGATGGAGCCGCGGATGGATGAAGACTTCTGCCGGATGGAGGACCTCTTCTGCCCCGCTTGGATGAAGACTTCTGCCGGATGGAGGACCTCTTCTGCCCCGCTTGGATGAAGACTTCTGCCGGATGGAGGACCACATCGCCCGGATTGGATGAAGAATTCGACCCGGCTGGGTGAACATGGCTCAAGGTAGGGTGATCTTCAGGGCATTAGTGTTAGGTTTTTTTAAGTGGGGATTGGGTGGGTTTAAGAGTAGGGGTGTGTGGGTGGTGGGTTTTAATGTTGGGGGGGTCTTGTATTTTTATTTACAGGTAAAAGAGCTGATTACTTTGGGGCAATGCCCGGCAAAAAGCCCTTTTAAGGGCTGGTAAAAGAGCTGATTACTTTTGTAATTTAGTATAGTGTAGGGAATTTTCTTATTTTGTTTTTTTTTTTTTATTTTATTAGGGGGATCAGATTAGGTGTAATAAGTTTTAAAAAATTGTAATTTCTTTTTATTTTCTGTAATTTAGTGTTTGTTTTTTTCGTAATTTAGTTTATTTAATTTAAATGTAATTAGTTTAATTTAATTTAGTTTATTTATTTATAGAGTAGTGTTAGGTGTAATTGTAACTTAGGTTAGGGTTTATTTTACAGGTAATTTTATCTTTATTTTAGCTAGGTAGTTATTAAATAGTTAATAACTATTTAATAACTATTGTACCTAGTTAAAATAAATACAAAGTTGCCTGTAAAATAAAAATAAATCCTAAAATAGCTACAATGTAACTATTAGTTATATTGTAGCTATATTAGGGTTTATTTTATAGGTAAGTATTTAGTTTTAAATAGGATTAATGTATTTAATTATAGTAATTGTATTTAGATTTATTGAAATTATATTTAAGTTAGGGGGGTGTTAGGGTTAGACTTAGGTTTAGGGGTTAATAACTTTATTATAGTAGCGGTGACGTTGGGGGCGGCAGATTAGGGGTTAATAATTGTAGGTAGGTGGTGGCGATGTTAGGGAGGGCAGATTAGGGGTTAATAAAATTTATTATAGTGTTTGCGAGGCGGGAGTGCGGCGGTTTAGGGGTTAATGCATTTATTATAGTGGCGGCGATGTCCGGTCGGCAGATTAGGGGTTAATAAGTGTAGGTAGGTGGCGGCGACGTTGGGGGCGACAGATTAGGGGTTAATAAATATAATATAGGTGTCGGCGATGTTAGGGGCAGCAGATTAGGGGTTCATAGGGATAATGTAGGTGGCGGCGGTGTCCAGAGCGGCAGATTAGGGGTTAATAGTATAATGCAGGTGGCGACGATGTTGGGGGCGGCAGATTAGAGGTTAATAAGTGTAAGATTAGGGGTGTTTAGACTTGGGGTTCATGTTAGGGTGTTAGGTGTAGACTTAGAAAGTGTTTCCCCATAAGAAACAATGGGGCTGCGTTAAGAGCTGAACGCTGCTTTTTTGCAGGTGTTAGGTTTTTTTTCAGCCAGCTCAGCCCCATTGCTTCCTATGGGGAGATCGTGCATGAGCACGTTTTTCCAGCTTACCGCTACCGTAAGCAACGCTGGTATTAAAGAGAGAAGTGGAGCTAAATTTTGCTAAACGCTCACTTTTCTGAGGCTAACGCAGCCATTCAGAAAACTTGTAATACCAGCGTTGTTTAAAGTGAGCGCTGGAAAAAAAAGGAGCGTTAGCTCCGCAAGTTTCTACCAACAAAACTTGTAATCTAACCGATAATTATTTAACAATAACTATAATAACAATAAAATAAGATCAATAATGTTATTATAAACCAATAAGCCCTTGGACACGATTAGTATACAGAGCCAACCTCTTCATTCACATTATCTACCATCCCCGGCTTTCAATGTCGCTCATGAACCGGCACCGTAGCCCGTGAGCATAGATTGCCTGCTGCCCACAGAACATTATCCCTCCTTGGAAAAAGAAGCGCCAACTGAAGTGACAGTTTCTTAAATAGCAGTTGCAGTGAGAAGCGGGAAATCATGGTGGGAATTAGCTAATCCCCTTCTTGTACTGTCACTGCAACTGCTAATGCACTCATGAGGGAAAAAGAATAAAGAATTTAAGCAGTCCCCTAGACAAAATAAAAGGCTGTAAAATAATAAAATGTGGTCAGTAAAAACCGGAGCCGTTATAAAAAAATAAAACAGTTGAGTAAGCACAATAAGGCTAAATGTCTGTGTAAACTGCCTTGTGAGTGCATTGCACTTACCTGATGGCGGCACCATCTCCATTGGCTTGACAGTGCATTGAAATAACAGTTTTCAGTAATGAGTGATACACAGATAATAGTATAGGATATAAGAAGAAAATACCTTTCATCCCACAGGAGGAGGCTAAGGGACATGTCCCTGCAACAGCTGATGGTAGTTATGGCTGAAATGCCAAAAGGAGATATTGTGCTCATAACCTGGTATTCCGGTGTCCCTGTATCATTCAGAGTGCTAAGTTTGATTGTTTGCTTCTTCCTGAATGATAAGCCTCCCATAAAATAATCCATAAGAAAGTAACTACAGCACCTCTATCTTCAACCTCTCTCCTGGGAAGCCAAGAACAAACTGAGGAGAGATGGGAGGTGGGAGGGGGTAGCCTCTTTGCTACCAAGACTTTCACAGAAGAACTTGCCTAAAACACCTGAGAATTTTCAGCATTTTTGTTAAAACTCCATTTAAACAGAAATACAGCCTTGTTTTTTTTCAAATTTACCTGTCAAAACTATATAATTTTTTTAAGTACACAACCCATTGATCTAGGCCAATTTTGGTATATTTCATGCCACCATTTCATCACCAAATACGATCAAATAGAAAAAAAATCATTAACTTTTTCACAAACTTCGGGTTTCTCATTGAAATTATTTACATAACGCTTGTGCTAGAATGACACAAATGAGTGTAAAAGCTTCTCTGGGATCCCCTTTGTTCAGAAATAGCAGAATTACATGGCTTTGCCATTGCTTTTTGGTAATTAAAATAGCAGCTGTGCACCACACTTCTATTACTCCCAGCAGTGAAGGGGTTAATCAGGTAGCTTGTAAGGTTATATTTAGCTACAGTTTAAAGATTACCCTCCCACCTGACACTGATCCAGCTCTCTTCCCTCCCTCATACCCCACTGGTCACCCCCATCTTAGGTACTGGCAGACAGTCTGCCGGTATGCAGTTTAGGGGGGGGGGTTTGTTGATGAAGGGGATGTAATCTCCCCGAAAACGTTCAATAAACCTTTGCTATTTTCACTTTGAGAAAAGCCTGAGAGTGCATTCTTCTGGGATACTATATATATATATATATATATATATATATATATATATATATATATATATATATATATATATATATATGTGTGTCCTACTGGGTTAAGGGGTTAAAGCTCTTGTGTGTGTTCTTAATCTCCTCCCAGTGGTGGGAAAAATATATCCCACATGTTAAAGGGACAGTATACTATAAAATTGTTTTTCCCTTAATGTGTTTCCAATTACTTTTTTTTACCAGCAGCAGAGTACACAATGTATGAGATTTGCTTTTTTAAGGTTTATTTGTGTATATGAATTATCTGATTTTCTGTTTTGTAGCCACAACCTAATAAAATGGGTTGAGCTTGTTGGTATAATCAGCTCTCATTGCTTTATCACATTGTGTACATATACATGCTTCTAGGGCTGCAACTAACGATTATTTTCATAATCGATTAATCGGCCGATTATTTTTTCGATTAATTGACTAATCGGATAAAAAGAGAATCAATAATAGTTTTCTATGTTTTAAATAAAATCCACATACTGAGTGTTACAAATATAAACTTCAGACTAAAACTTTACATAAACACAACTGTTTCTTCCATTTTTAAGCAGCAGAGCACAGTTTTATAATTAAACAAAACAAAACCACAAACTGTTTGAAAAGAGGTAGAACTAGAAAGAGTTACACTATCACTGTTAATAACATTCTGTTCACTCTTTCAGAAACTTTGCATTGAAATGCAAAAATCTCAACATGTCCACATGCTTCTGGCTAAAGCTGGTTCTCTGTTTGCAGCTATATTTCCTGCAGCAGAGAAAAGGCTGTTGAGGTGTATAAGTAGGGTTTTGCCAATTTCACCAAAGTGGGATATTTATCTTTGTTAGCTCTTCACCAATGCTAAGTGTTTTCTACCTTGGCAAGGAGCCTCTCAAAGTAACCATTGACTTCATTCTAACATAAAAATATCTTGAATATCTATATGCAATGGTAAATAACCAGCTATAAGGTTAGGGGAAATATCTAGTCCGCTCTAAAAATAACGAATATATACTTATATCTGGTACATATTATCACAATTTATTAAAAATATAAAAAAACAAAACAATAAAAACAAAATCAAAAGCGCTAAGGACTGTATATCAATAACAGGACAAAGCCTTACACATTTATTTATACAGCACATATAATCAGCAATAGCAAACAATACGCCAATAATTGTGCAAACAGATAATAGTGCACATCAATTTAAATAACTCCCATCAATCTAGGGGCAAGGTGTAAACAACAAGCTTGGCACTATATCATGAAAAGCATAGTTCCAAATCACCAGATTTAATATAAACAATCCAAATGATAACTATTATATCTGGGTTGCACATAAGCCAGGGGTAGTTGTAAACTTATACTGTCCCGAAAAAGTGAAAAGTAAACGTCTGTAGACATCCTTTAGGCTAAGGACATAACCATAAAACACAATACCATATGCAGGAGTTCATTGGAGTGAAGCAGCTGGTGTTGTGCACAGACCAACTAATTGCAAACCAACTAATCGATTAATCGATTATGAGATTCGTTGACAACTATTTTCATAATCGATTATTATCGATTATGGCGATTAGTTGTTGCAGCTCTACATGATGCTTCTTTATCTTATATCCATCCATAAACCAATCACCAGTACTTGGAGAGAACAATGGCAAATTAACATTTTATCTTTCTTTATTTCTATAACCCACTGGGAGTGTAATTTCTTCTACTGGATGTGTTAACACAGCTTGGCCTCAAGGCCAAAAACTTTCAGGATGGGTGGGGATACCACAGGCTAAATAAACTAATTCAAATGCCAATATAAGGGTAATGTAAATACTTGTAAACAATTGAATACACTCCAGCAGGTAAAGTGGATCATTGGGAATAAATTAAAGGGGAGAACATTTTTGAGTAAACTGTCCCTTTAAGGCTACCATATGGACTCTTATTATCATACGACGGGGTTAAAGCTCTTGTGTGGGTTCTTAGCCTTATCTTAGTGGTGGGAAATATATCCCACATGTTAAGGATTCCCTATAGACTCTCAGCATCATACGAAAGAAAATACAACAGCAGCAACAACTACCAAGGTGACTATAACAGAAAATAATGTTCACACGATTTGCCAAAAGACAAACATTCACATACATGCACACACTCACCATGATACTACTTACCAAAGAAAAACCATATTAAAATGCAATTAGCAGACATCTACCCCACACTACTTCAAAACAATATAAATTAGCAAAAACATTTATTTGCGAAAGCAAAAACGTAAAGTAGTAAAAATAACAAACTCTAGTAGTGTAAAGTAATATATAGTAAATGTTTACAAAAAACACTCATTGATGTTATTTCAGTAATAATGCTGTAAATGCTGGATTGAATGTTTTATTTTGTAGATTTTTGTAAACATTATATATGACTTACGCTGATTCAGAACTATATGGAACTGTCTCTTAGTATGAGATCAGCCAATTAAATATGATAATCTAAGCACAGACTAATAGCTATATTCAGTGACAGAATTCTTCCCACAATGTAAACAAAGAACGATCCTTTTCTGATATCATAAAATTGGGAAAATAAAATTGTTTCTTTATAAACATTTGATCCTTTTCTGTTGCTTCCATGCCAGTGCAATCCAACAGGGAGTAAAGTAACGCTCGGCTGGGGGGAAATCAAAACTTCCAACTAACCAGAATTCATCAGCCTACTAGTTTACATTGGCATAAACAATGGAGGAACTACACAAAAGTGTATTTTGATTAAACATTTCAATTTATATTATTAAGATATATTTTTTACCATAGACTCAATCTTAAATAAATTACAAACAGTTCAAAGGCGACTATTAAATTGTGCGTGGTCTGAAACAACATTAATATGTATATTTTTTTGAACAGAGAAAAGATATGACAGTTCTTTTCAAATATAATAAGAAATTTAATGAAATACAGACCAAAAATCAATTTTCCCAAAATATAGCTGTATGCTCGAAAAAGAAGTCATTATTTTATACAGAAAGGTAAAACTGTCAGGAGTTGATTGTAAAATAACTATTTTACAGAAAAGGTCATAGGAAAATGGAATTACCTTTTGATGTTCTAGAACAAAATGGTGGTGTGTTACAGATTTAAAATAAACAATTACTTAAATTTAAAAACAAACAAACATAAAAGTACAAAAATAAACTGATCTACTGTTTTATATGCAAAGAATAGTGCAATAATAAAATAATCTATGTGTTTAATGGGTTATACAACTGTTTAATGGATTACAAATGGAACATTATTTAACACTCCGCTCAAGCGTTAACTTTGCTAGAAGTGAGATTTTTGTGCGCGTCAGGTAGCCCTCGTATTACAAGTTGAAAGTAAACTGTTTTCTCTTGCGTGCTAACCCAACGCATCTAAAGCCGAACTTACAATTTCACATGGGAAATAAGGTATTCTCCCCTAGAAGTCACGGGAGCACAAAAAGTGGAAAAACCTTAACACCCTACTCGCACACAACCCTGATTGCATATTCTAATATGCGCTAACCCGATATTAAAATATGTTCTTCACATAGAAGAAAATTTTCTATTTATTCATAAATACATATTTCTGCATATATCTAATGGGTTTTTGCACAAATATATATTTAAACCTATATATAGATGATTATATACAGTATATAGGTATAGATATATACAGATAAATATATATATATATAGGAATATCTATTTACATAGAACATATTCTGCTATGTGCAGAACATTGGAATGTGAAATATTTATACAGTATAAAACTTTATTAAAAATGCATAAATATGCTTTTACATGTTTTCATCTACTTAACTACAAAAGGCTCCAATGCACTTTTATATAAGTCTTATGTGTGTACAAATGTATTTATTTGTTTATAAGTATATGTTTATAAGTATATATATATATATGTCTGTAAATACATATATACAGATATAAATACATCTATACACACACACACACACACATATATATATATATATATACACATACACACACAGATACATATTTAGATTTGTATGTATGTATCTCTACGTTAAAGCCCTTTGAATGCCTTTGAGACCTTGAGCAAGGTTACATATGCAGCGTTGACCGCAAAAGCTGGCAACACCAGATTTTACACGGTTTTGGTATCACATATACAGCGCTGCATATAAATGTGGCACATATATTTCACCCATCGCACGCAATTTTTTCTCCCATAAGCTAACATAGAACCGCATAGGAAATCGGTATCACATATTCAGCGCAAGGACTTACGCGGCAAAAATGGAGAAATATTACTCCATTTTCACCTCGCCACACATAGGCAGGCGCAGCAAGACTTGTGCTAAGTATGTGAGCACTGTAAACCCATGAAAATAGTAACTAACACCTAATGGATGCAAAATTTCTATCTACCTCCTGAAAATAACTAACACCTAACGCATGCGCAATATCTATCTACCTGTCCACCGTCAACCACCACGGCAATAACTAATAAACTATATTAACCCCTAATCCTCCAACATCGCAAAACATCTAATTAACCTATTAACCCCTAATCCGCCAACCCCCCACAACGCTATATACCTAATAAAATTATTAACCCCTAAACCGCCATCACCCTACAACGCAATATGCCTTAATAAACTATTAAGCCCTTATCCGCCATTCACCCCTATCGCAAAGTACCTATTAAAACTATTAACCCCTAAACCGCCATCCCCCACCAATGCAATAAACTTAATTAACCTATTAACCCCTAATCTGTCATTAACCCACATCGCAACAAACCTAATAAATATATTAACCCCTAATCCGCCAAACCCCCAAAACGCAAATAACCAATTAAATTACTAAGCCTCCTAACCTAACACCACCTAAATTAACCTTAATTACTTAAATTAAGAAATACTAAAGTTTTTAAAATAAAAAAGCTAACATTACTTAAAAATAAAAAAAAACTAAGATTAAATTAATCTAAGATTACAAAAAATTTAAAAGTCTAACATTACATAAAATAATAAACCAAATTATCAAAAATAAAAAAATTAAACCTAATCCCTATGAAAATAAAAAATCCCCCCAAAATAAAAACACCCCCTAATCTAATGCTAAACTACCAATAGTCCTTAAAAGGGCCTTTTGTAGGGCATTGTCCTAAATTAAACAGCTCTTTTACCTTAAAAAATACTAAGTCCCCCACTAACAGTAAAACCCCACACCCACCAAACCCCCCAAAATAAAAAACTGAACACTAAAAAATTCTAAACTACCCATTGCTCCTAAAGATGCATTTGTATGGGCATTGCCCTTAAAAGAGCATTCAGCTCTTTTACTGCCCTTAAAAGGGCATTCAGCTCTTTTTCAAAGGCCCATTAAATCCCTAATCTAAAAAAAAAAACCCAGATAAGTACTCACGGTTCCTAAAGTCCGGCGGTGAAGTCTTCTTCCAAGCGGTGATATCTTCTATCTTCTTCCAGGAACAAGCCGGCGCGGAGCACGGAACTGAAGACCGGTGACCGCGGAGACATAAAGCGTGGAAATCCTCTTCGTACGATCACCGCCACACACTGAGGATTGAATTCAAGGTACGCGTTTAAATATGGGGTACCTTGCATTCCTATTGGCTGATTTGAGTCTTCAAATTCAAATCAACCAATAGGATGAGAGCTACTGAAATCCGATTTGAACAGGGGGTGTTTTTATTTTGGGGGGGGCTTTTTTATTTTCATAGGGATTAGGTTAATTTTTTTATTTTTGATAATTTGGTTTATTACTGTATGTAATGTTAGATTTTTTTGTAATTGAGGTTAATTTAGGGGGTGTTAGGTTGTGTTAGGTTAGAGGTCTTAGTAATTTAGTTATTTGCGTTGTGGGTGTTTGGCGGTTTAGGGGTTAATAGTTTTAATGGGATTATTGCGTTGTGTGGGTTTGGGGGATTAGGGGTTAATAGATTTATAAGGTTTGTTGTGATGTGGGTTAATGGCGGATTAGGGGTTAATAGTTTTAATAGGGACTTTGCGATGTGGGTGAATGGCGGATTAGGGGTTAATACATTTATTAGGCAGTTTGCGATGTTGGCGGATTTAGGGGTTAATACTTTTATTAGGTAGATCGCAATGTGGGTGAATGGTGGATTAAGGGTTAATAGTTAAATTAGGCATATTGCATTGTGGGGGTTGTCGGTTTAGGGGTTAATACTTTTATTATTAGTTCCGATGTGGGTTTGATGGCAGATATAGAGGTTTTACGTGTCGGCTTTATTTTTGGGAGGCGTGTTAGACTTTTACGGGAGATTTGACTTTTTTTTTTTTTTTCTTAGGCGCCGGCAGTTTCTAAAGTGCAGTAAGTCACTGGCGACTCCAGAAATTTGTACTTACGCAGTTTTCTGGACATCGCTAGTTTATCCGACTTACAGCACTTTATGAACTGCTGGCGCCGTATATGTGATACCCCGATATGCAAGGTGAAATTACGGGCGCCGTGGGTTTCAGCAGTTAAGCTGAAGCTTGCACCTCATATGTAATCTCGCCCCTCATGTCTTTGAGCCCTTATAACTTTTGTATGCAATATTTTTTTTAATAATTTTTATTAAATAGTGTTATTATGAGTGTAACTGTACTTTATAATTTATTTTCAATCAGCTAGATTACGAGTTTTGCGTTATGACTCAAAAAGCATCGTTATGGCCCATAACGATGCTTTTACCCTAATGCCGCTATTGCAAGTCTTGTCGGAATAGGTGTACCGCACAACTTTTTGGCTGTCACGCAACGTCAGTACTGCACTTTTTAAAAAGTCCTTTTTCAATGGGACTTCCATAGCGCCGGTATTATGAGTTTGCCTGGGAGGCCAAAAAGTGAGCGGTACACCCTATACTGACAAGATCCGTACCGCCATCTAAAGTCAGTAGTTATGAGTTTTATGCTACAAAGCTGTACCATAAAACTCATAACTAAACTGTCAGAAAGCACACTAACACCCATAAACTACCTATTAACCCCTAAACCGAGGCCCTCCGCATCGCAAACACTAAAATAAAATTATTAACCCCTAATCTGCACACTCCGGACATCTCCGCCACTTAAAAAATGTATTAACCCCTATTTCGCCGCTCTCCAACATTGTTGCCACTATAATAAACCTATTAACCCCTAAACTGCCCCCTTCCGCATCGTAAACACTATTTAAATATTATTAACCCCTAATCTGCCGTCCGCCCACACCGCCGCTATAAGAAACCTAATAACCACTAAACCGCAAGCCCCCCACAACGAAATACACTAAATTAAACTATTAACCCCTAAACCTCTGGCCTCCCACATCACAAACACTAAATATATTAACCCCTAAACCTTACCCTTGCCCTAACATAACCCTAAGCCTAAGTCTAACCCTAACCCTAACCCCCCATAACTTAAATATAATTAAAATAAATCTAAATAAAACTTACAATTATTACCTAAATAATTCCTATTTAAAACTAAATAAATACTTACCTTTAAAATAAAACCTAAGCTAGCTACAATATAACTAATAGTTACATTGTAGTTACCTTAGGTTTTATTTTTATTTCACAGGTAAGTTTGTATTTATTTCAACTAGGTAGACTAGTTAGTAAATAGTTATTAACTATTTACTAACTACCTATCAAAAACATAATTTATGCTTACCTGATAAATTCCTTTCTCCTGTAGTGTGGTCAGTCCACGGGTCATCATTACTTCTGGGATATTAACTCCTCCCCAACAGGAAGTGCAAGAGGATCACCCAAGCAGAGCTGCCATATAGCTCCTCCCCTCTACGTCACACCCAGTCATTCGACCAAGAACCAACGAGAAAGGAGAAGCTAAAGGGTGCAGTGGTGAATGGAGTATAATTTAAAAATTTAGACCTGCCATAAAAAACAGGGCGGGCCGTGGACTGACCACACTACAGGAGAAAGGAATTTATCAGGTAAGCATAAATTATGTTTTCTCCTGTTAAGTGTGGTCAGTCCACGGGTCATCATTACTTCTGGGATACCAATACCAAAGCTAAAGTACACGGATGACGGGAGGGACAGGCAGGATCTTTATACGGAAGGAACCACTGCCTGAAGAACCTTTCTCCCAAAAATAGCCTCCGAAGAAGCAAAAGTATCAAATTTATAAAATTTGGAAAAAGTATGAAGCGAAGACCAAGTTGCAGCCTTGCAAATCTGTTCAACAGAGGCCTCATTCTTAAAGGCCCAAGTGGAAGCCACAGCTCTAGTAGAATGAGCTGTAATTCTTTCAGGAGGCTGCTGTCCAGCAGTCTCATAGGCTAAACGTATTATGCTACGAAGCCAAAAAGAGAGAGAGGTAGCAGAAGCTTTTTGACCTCTCCTCTGACCAGAGTAAACGACAAACAGGGAAGATGTTTGTCGAAAATCTTTAGTTGCCTGTAAATAAAATTTTAGGGCACGAACTACATCCAGATTGTGCAGAAGTCGTTCCTTCTTTGAAGAAGGATTAGGACACAAGGATGGAACAACAATCTCTTGATTGATATTCCTGTTAGTGACTACCTTAGGTAAGAACCCAGGTTTAGTACGCAGAACTACCTTATCCGAGTGAAAAATCAGATAAGGAGAATCACAATGTAAGGCTGATAACTCAGAGACTCTTCGAGCCGAGGAAATAGCCATTAAAAATAGAACTTTCCAAGATAACAATTTTATATCAACGGAATGAAGGGGTTCAAACGGAACGCCCTGTAAAACGTTAAGAACAAGGTTTAAACTCCATGGTGGAGCAACAGCTTTAAACACAGGCTTAATCCTGGCCAAAGCCTGACAAAAAGCCTGAACGTCTGGAACTTCTGACAGACGTTTGTGTAACAGAATGGACAGAGCTGAGATCTGTCCCTTTAAGGAACTAGCGGATAAACCCTTTTCTAAACCCTCTTGTAGAAAAGACAATATCCTAGGAATCCTAACCTTACTCCAAGAGTAACCTTTGGATTCGCACCAATATAGGTATTTACGCCATATTTTATGATAAATCTTTCTGGTAACAGGCTTCCTAGCCTGTATCAGGGTATCAATTACTGACTCAGAGAATCCACGTTTTGATAAAATCAAGCGTTCAATCTCCAGGCAGTCAGCTTCAGAGAAATTAGATTTTGATGTTTGAAGGGACCCTGAATCAGAAGGTCCTGTCTCAGAGGCAGAGACCAAGGTGGACAGGATGACATGTCCACCAGATCTGCATACCAGGTCCTGCGTGGCCACGCAGGCGCTACTAGAATTACTGATGCTCTCTCCTGTTTGATCCTGGCAATCAATCGAGGAAGCATCGGGAAGGGTGGAAACACATAAGCTCTCCCGAAGGTCCAAGGTGCTGTCAAAGCATCTACCAGGGCCGCTCCCGGATCCCTGGATCTGGACCCGTAACGAGGAAGCTTGGCGTTCTGTCGAGACGCCATGAGATCTATTTCTGGTTTGCCCCAACGTCGAAGTATTTGGGCAAAGACCTCCGGATGAAGTTCCCACTCCCCCGGATGAAAATTCTGACGACTTAGGAAATCCGCCTCCCAGTTCTCCACTCCCGGAATGTGGATTGCTGATAGGTGGCAAGAGTGAGACTCTGCCCAACGAATTATCTTTGATACTTCCATCATCACTAGGGAGCTTCTTGTCCCTCCTTGATGGTTGATGTAAGCTACAGTCGTGATGTTGTCCGACTGAAATCTGATGAACCCCCGAGTTGTTAACTGGGGCCAAGCCAGAAGGGCATTGAGAACTGCTCTCAATTCCAGAATGTTTATTGGCAGGAGACTCTCCTCCTGAGTCCATGATCCCTGAGCCTTCAGGGAATTCCAGACAGCGCCCCAACCTAACAGGCTGGCGTCTGTTGTTACAATTGTCCAATCTGGCCTGCTGAATGGCATCCCCCTGGACAGATGTGGCCGAGAAAGCCACCACAGAAGAGAATTTCTGGTCTCTTGATCCAGATTCAGAGTAGGGGACAAATCTGAGTAATCCCCATTCCACTGACTTAGCATGCACAATTGCAGCGGTCTGAGGTGTAGGCGTGCAAAGGGTACTATGTCCATTGCCGCTACCATTAAGCCGATCACCTCCATGCATTGAGCCACTGACGGGTGTTGAATGGAATGAAGGACACGGCAAGCGTTTTGAAGTTTTGTTAACCTGTCTTCTGTCAGGTAGATCTTCATTTCTACAGAATCTATAAGAGTCCCCAAGAAGGGAACTCTTGTGAGTGGAAAGAGAGAACTTTTCTTTTCGTTTACCTTCCACCCATGCGATCTTAGAAATGCCAGTACAAACTCTGTATGAGACTTGGCAGTTTGAAAGCTTGAAGCTTGTATCAGAATGTCGTCTAGGTATGGAGCTACCGAAATTCCTCGCGGTCTTAGTACCGCCAGAAGAGCCCCCAGAACCTTTGTGAAGATTCTTGGAGCCGTAGCCAACCCGAATGGAAGAGCTACAAACTGGTAATGCCTGTCTAGGAAGGCAAACCTTAGATACCGGTAATGATCTCTGTGAATCGGTATGTGAAGGTAAGCATCCTTTAAATCCACTGTGGTCATGTACTGACCCTTTTGGATCATGGGAAGAATTGTCCGAATAGTTTCCATTTTGAACGATGGAACTCTTAGGACTTTGTTTAGGATCTTTAAATCCAAGATTGGTCTGAAGGTTCCTTCTTTCTTGGGAACCACAAACAGATTTGAGTAAAACCCCTGTCCGTGTTCTGACCGCGGAACCGGATGGATTACTCCCATAAGTAACAGGTCTTGTACACAGCGTAGAAACGCCTCTTTCTTTATTTGGTTTGTCGACAACCTTGACAGATGAAATCTCCCTTTTGGGGGAGAGGATTTGAAGTCCAGAAGATATCCCTGAGATATGATCTCTAACGCCCAGGGATCCTGGACATCTCTTGCCCAAGCCTGGGCGAAGAGAGAAAGTCTGCCCCCTACTAGATCCGTTTCCCGATCGGGGGCCCTCAATTCATGCAGTCTTAGGGGCAGCAGCAGGTTTTCTGGCCTGCTTGCCCTTGTTCCAGGACTGGTTAGGTCTCCAGCCTTGTCTGTAGCGAGCAACAGCTCCTTCCTGCTTTGGTGCAGAGGAAGTTGATGCTGCTCCTGCCTTGAAATTACGAAAGGAACGAAAATTAGACTGTCTAGCCTTCGGCTTAGCTCTGTCTTGAGGCAGGGCGTGGCCTTTACCTCCTGTAATGTCAGCGATAATTTCTTTCAAACCGGGCCCGAATAAGGTCTGCCCTTTGAAAGGTATGTTGAGTAACTTAGATTTTGAAGTAACATCAGCTGACCAGGATTTTAGCCACAGTGCTCTGCGTGCCTGAATGGCGAATCCGGAATTCTTAGCCGTAAGTTTAGTTAAATGTACTACGGCATCTGAAACAAATGAATTAGCTAGCTTAAGTGTTTTAAGCTTGTTTGAAATTTCCTCTATAGTTATTGAGTCAAGAGTCTCTTCCAGGGACTCGGACCAAAAGGCTGCTGCGGCCGTGACAGACGCAATACATGCAAGGGGTTGCAATATAAAACCTTGTTGAACAAACATTTTCTTAAGGTAACCTTCTAATTTTTTATCCATTGGATCAGAAAAGGCACAGCTATCCTCCACCGGGATAGTGGTACGCTTAGCCAGAGTCGAAACCGCTCCCTCCACCTTAGGGATCGTCTGCCATAAGTCCCGTGTGGTGGCGTCTATTGGAAACATTTTTCTAAATACAGGAGGGGGGGAAAAGGGCACACCGGGCCTATCCCACTCCTTAGTAATTATCTCTGTAAGCCTCTTAGGTATAGGAAATACGTCAGTACTCGCCGGTACCGCATAGTATCTATCCAGCCTACATAATTTCTCTGGAATTGCAACGGTGTTACAATCATTCAGAGCCGCTAATACCTCCCCTAACAGTACGCGGAGGTTTTCAAGCTTAAACTTAAAATTAGAAATGTCTGAATCCACTCTAATGGGATCAGAACCGTCACCTGCAGATTGAAGCTCTCCGTCCTCATGTTCCGCATACTGTGACCCAGTATCTGACATGGCCCTAGTATTATCAGCGCACTCTGTTCTCACCCCAGAGTGGTCCCGCTTCCCTCTAAGTTCTGGTAATTTAGACAAAACCTCAGTCATAACATTAGCCATGTCCTGCAATGTGATTTGTAATGGCCACCCTGAAGTACCCGGCGTTACAATATCACACACCCCCCGAGCGGGAGATGCAGGTACTGACACGTGAGGGGAGTTAGTCGGCATAACTTTCCTCTCGTTGTCTGGTGAATGCTGTTCAATTTGTACAGATTGACTTTTATTTAAAGTAGCATCAATACAATTAGTACATAAATTTCTATTGGGCTCCACTTTGGCTTTAGCACATATAGCACAGAGATATTCCTCTGAGTCAGACATGTTTAACACACTAGCAAATAACCAGCAAACTTGGAAATACTTTTCAATTCACTTTTACAAATAGTATGAAAAAAACGTACTGTGCCTTTAAGAAGCACAGAAAGATATGACAGTTGAGTACAATAAAACAGATAAATTTATGAAATCAAATTTTTTCCCAGTAAAAATACAATTTTAGCAAAGGATTGCCCCCATTAGTAATGGATAACTAACCCTTTAATAGCAGAAAAAATGTACAGAATGTAACTTTTTTTATCACAGTCAAGCACAATCTCACAGGACTGCTGTGAGTGATTACCTCCCTCAAAATAACTTTTGAAGACCCTTGAGCTCTGTAGAGACGAACCGGATCATGCAGGGAAGAAGAACAGACTTGTGACTGAATTTTTGATGCGTAGTAAAAGCGCCAAATTAAGCCCCTCCCCCTCACACACAACAGTGAGGGAGATCAGTAAACTGTCATAAATGAAATAAAATGCCCGCCAAGTGGATAAAACTAATGCCCAAACAAGTTTTCACCCAGTACCTCAGAAAAATAAACGATTTCACATGCCAGCAAAAACGTTTAACATTAATAAATAAATTTTCATAAAAAGCCTGCTGCAAGCCGTTTTCACTGCAAAATAGGCTAAAGCTTTATGTAAACAGTATTATTCCAGTGAAATGCCATTCCCCAGAATACTGAAGTGAAAATATACATACATGACAGCCTGATACCAGTTGCTACTACTGCATTTAAGGCTGAACTTACATTATATAGGTATTGGCAGTATTTTCTAGTCAATTCCATTCCTCAGAAAATAATATGCTGCTACATACCTCTTTGCAGGTGAACCTGCCCGCTGTCCCCTGATCTGAAGTTTACCTCACTCCTCAGATGGCCGAGAACAGCAACATGATCTTAACTACTCCGGTTAAAATCATACAGAAAAACTCAGGTAGATTCTTCTTCAAATTCTCCCTGAGAAGGAACAACACACTCCGGTGCTGTTTTAAAATAACAAACTTTTGATTGAAGTTATAAAAACTAAGTATAATCACCACAGTCCTCTCACACATCCTATCTATTAGTTGGGTGCAAGAGAATGACTGGGTGTGACGTAGAGGGGAAGAGCTATATGGCAGCTCTGCTTGGGTGATCCTCTTGCACTTCCTGTTGGGGAGGAGTTAATATCCCAGAAGTAATGATGACCCGTGGACTGACCACACTTAACAGGAGAAATAAATACAAACTTACCTCCTATAAAATAAAACCTAACCTGCCTTACACTAAAACCTAACATTACAATCAAATAAAATAAATTAATTAAATACAATTAGCTAAATTACAAAAAAAAATAAACACTAAATCACACAAAATAAAAAACGAAATTATCTAATATCAAATATCAAAATAAATCCCCCCAAAATAAAAAAAAAAAACCTAGCCTACACTAAACTGCCAATGGCACTTAAAAGGGCCTTTTGCGGGGCATTGCCCCAAATAAATCAGCTATTTTATCTGGAAAAAAAAAATTGCCATCAGCCAATAGGATTGATATTTCATCCTATTGGCTGATCCAATCAGCCAATAGAATGCGAGCTCAATCCTATTGGCTGATTGGATCAGCCAATAGGATGAAAGCTCAATCCTATTGGCTGATTGCAACAGCCAATAGGATTTTTTCCCCTTTAATACCTATTGGCTGATAGAATTCTATCAGCCAATCGGAATGTAAGGGACGCCATCTTGGATGAAGTCACTTAAAGGGAAACTTCATTTACCAGCGGCGATCGTAAGAAGACGATGCTCCGCGGATGTCTTGAAGATGGACCCGCTTCGTGCCAGATGGATGAAGATAGAAGATGCCGTCTGGATGAAGACTTCTGCCTGCTTCGATGAGGACTTCTGCACGCTTCGATGAAGACTTCTACCGGATGGATGAAGATGGATGTCCGGTTTTCGAAAACTGTAAGTGGATCGTCAGGGGTTAGTGTTAGGTGTTTTTAAGGGTTTATTGGGTGGGTTTTATTTTTAGCTTAGGGTTTGGGCAATGTAAAAGAGCTAAATGCCCTTTTAAGGGCAATGCCCATCCAAATGCCCTTTTCAGGTCAATGGTTAGCTTAGGTTTATTTAGATAGGTTTTTATTTGGGGGGTTTGGTTGTGTGGGTGGTGGGTTTTACTGTTGGGGGTTGTTTGTATTTTTTTTAACTGGGACCTTTTAAGGGCCATTGGCAGTTTAGTGTAGGCTAGGGTTTTTTTTTATTTGGGGGGGGCTTTTTTATTTTGATAGGGCTATTAGATTAGGAATAATTCATTTTTATTTTTGATAATTTCGTTTTTTATTTTGTGTAATTTAGTGGGGGGGTTGTAATTTAGATAATTGTATTTGATTAATTTTATTTAATTTATTTTATTGTAATGTTAGTTTTCAGTGTAAGGCAGGTTAGGTTTTATTTTACAGGTAAGTTTGTATTTATTTTAAATAGGTAGCTAGTAAATAGTTAATAACTATTTAATAACTGGTCTACCCAGTTAAAATAAATACAAACTTACCTGTGAAATAAAAATAAAACCTAAGATAGCTACAATATAACTACTATTAGTTATATTGTAGCTAGCTTAGGTTTTATTTTACAGGTAAGTATTTAGTTTTAAATAGGAATTATTTAGGTAAAGATTGTAAGTTTTATTTAGATTTATTTTAATTATATTTAAGTTATGGGGGGTTAGGGTTAGACTTAGGCTTAGGGTTATGTTAGGGCAAGGGTAAGGTTTAGGGGTTAATATATTTAGTGTTTGTGATGTGGGAGGCCAGAGGTTTAGGGGTAAATAACTTTAGTATAGTGGCGGCGACATTGGGGGCTGCAGATTAGGGGTTAATAACAGTAATGTAGGTGGCGGCGATGTTAGGGCCAGCAGATTAGGGGTTAATAACTGTAATGTAAGTGGTGGCGATGTCAGGGGCAGCAGATTAGGGGTGTTTAGACGTAGTTTAATGTTAGGGTGTTCGGTTTAAACGTAACTTTTTCTTTCCCTATAGACATCAATGGGGCTGCGTTACGGAGCATTTTATTCCGCGATTGCAGGTGTAAGGCATTTTTTTAGCCGACTCTCCCCATTGATGTCTATAGGGAAATCGTGCACAAGCACGTCAAAGCAGCGCTTGTATTTGGATGAGGTATGGAGCTCAACGCCACCATATCACCCACGCAAGCCAGGTTTTTCAAAACCTGTAATAGCAGCGCTATGAAAGGTGAGCAATGAAAATAACGTACACGAAATTAGCGAGCATCCATAACGCCATAACTTGTAATCTAGCTGAATGTGTTTTGTGACACTTTTTTGTTTTGAGAAAAAGCTAAACAGAGCTCTAAGGTCGCGCTATCCCAAGGAGCATTAAATTCAATTGTTCTCAAGCAATCACGTTTACTTTCAGCTTGTAATATGAGCAAAAAACCTGACGCACAAACACCCGCGATAAACCTATTTTCGCTTGTGTGTAACTGTTAGCGCTCCACTCGTAATCTTGTCCTTAATGGGCACACCCTCATGCTGATTTTAATGATCAGCCAGCTAAAGTTAAGCCAATATTAATCCCAAATTATCTAATATTACATTTTTTTTGTGTTTGCTGCACAATTATCATTCAGTCAATTAATGTGTTCTTTGGACAGTCTAAGTAGCATTTATAAATAACAGAAATTGTTGCAAAGTTTACTGACCCCAATCGGCTACTTCATAATGCCACCCTGCTGGAGAACACTGGTTATACATATATTTAAAGTCATCTCCATAGCAGCAATGTACTACTGGGAGCTAGCTGAACAAATCTGTTAAGTCAATGACAAAAGGCACATTTGTGCACAAACCAATAATCACCAACTAGCTCTCAGAAATAGGCCTACCTAGGTAATAGTTTTCAGCAAAGGTTACCAAAATAAAATTAAATTGATAATAAAAATAAAAAAGATTCTTAAAACTGCATAATCTGAAACTTGAAAGTTTTATTTTGTACTTTAACTTTCACATCACTTTAATTTCAAGTCACATTTGGACCACAGAAGTTTTTGAGATACTGATTACAAATTATGAACCCCCCTGAGTTAGCAATGACTGTCCTGGCTATTGGCAATTTGTTATTTTATTTGTGTGCTTAAAAGCAAGCTTCAGAAATGCTTACCTATGTGTATCCAATGGTTGCTTTCCAATGTGTAATATTTATGTTTTTAGGAGTTTATTGCATACATTATTGTAATCTACAGAGCATAAAAACATTACTACTATTCAGCTAGATTATGAGTGGAGTGTTAGGAGTCAAATAGCAGCGTTGTGGCCCATAACGCATCATTTTCCCTAACGCAACCATTACAAGTCTTGTCGGTATAGCTGTACCGCAAGCCATTTAGCCTGTAACGCAACGTCAGTACCGCACTCTTAAAAAAGTAAATTTATGCTTACCTGATAAATTGATTTCTTCTATGATACAACGAGTCCACGGATTCATCCTTTACTTGTCGGATATTATCCTCCTGCTAACAGGAAATGGCAAAGAGCAACACAGCAGAGCTATCTATATAGCTCCTCCCTTGACTCCACCCCCTAGTCATTCGACGGAAGGTACAGGAAGAAAAAGGAGAAACTAAAAGGTGCAGAGGTGACTGAAGTTTTAAATCAAAAAAATATAATCTGTCTTAAATTGACAGGGCGGGCCGTGGACTCATCGTATCATAGAAGAAATCAATTTATCAGGTAAGCATACATTTACTTTTCTTCTATAAGATACGACGAGTCCACGGATTCATCCTTTACTTGTGGGATACAATACCAAAGCTACAGAACACGGATGAACGGGAGGGACAAGACAGATGCCTAAACAGAAGGCACCACTGCTTGAAGAACTTTTCTCCCAAAAATAGCCTCAGAAGAAGCAAAAGTATCAAATTTGTAAAATTTGGAAAAGGTATGAAGTGAAGACCAAGTCGCAGCCTTACAAATCTGTTCAACAGAAGCATCATTTTTAAAAGCCCATGTGGAAGCCAGCGCTCTAGTAGAGTGAGCTGTAATTTGTTCAGGAGGCTGCTGTCCAGCAGTCTCGTGTGCCAAACGGATGATGCTTTTCAGCCAAAAAGAAAGAGAGGTAGCCGTAGCTTTTTAACCTCTACGCTTTCCAGAATAGACAACAAACAGAGAAGATGTTTGACGGAAATCTTTGGTCGCTTGCAAGTAAAACTTCAAAGCACGAACCACGTCCAAGTTGTGCAACAGACGCTCCTTCTGAGAGGAAGGATTAGGACACAGGGAAGGAACAAACAATTTCCTGATTAATGTTCTTATTAGTAACAACCTTAGGAAGGAATCCAGGTTTGGTACGCAAAACCACCTTATAAGAATGGAAAACAAGATAAGGCGAGTCGCATTGCAATGCAGATAGTTCAGAAACTCTTCGAGTCGAAGAGATAGCAACTAAAAACAGAACTTTCCAAGATAGAAGCTTAATATCTATGGAATGCATAGGTTCAAACGGAACCCCTTGAAGAACTTTAAAAACTAAATTCAAACTCCATGGCGGAGCAACAGGTTTAAACACAGGCTTAATTCTAACCAAAGCCTGACAAAACGACTGAACATCTGGAACATCTGCCAGACGCTTGTGCAGCAAAATTGACAAAGCAGATATCTGTCCCTTTAAGGAACTAGCTGATAACCCTTTCTCCAATCCTTCTTGGAGAAAGGACAAAATCCTAAGAATCCTGATCTTACTCCATGAGTAGCCTTTGGATTCACACCAATAAAGATATTTACGCCATATCTTATGGTAAATCTTCCTAGTGACAGGCTTTCGAGTCTGAATCAAGGTGTCTATGACCGACTCAGAGAATCCTCGCTTTGATAAAATCAAGCGTTCAATTTCCAGGCAGTCAGCCGCAGATAAACTAGATTTGGATGCTGGAACGGACCTTGAATGAGAAGGTCCTGTCTCAATGGCAGTGTCCACGGTGGTAGAGATGACATTTCCACCAGGTTTGCATACCAAGTCCTGCGTGGCCACGCAGGTGCTATCAAAATCACCGAAGCCCTCTCCTGTTTGATTCTGGCAATCAGACGAGGAAGGAGAGGAAATGGTGGAAACACATAAGCCAGGTTGAACGACCAAGGTACTGCTAGAGCATCTATCAGTACTGCTTGGGGATCCCTTGATCTGGACCCGTAACAAGGAAGTTTGGCATTCTGACGAGATGCCATCAGATCCAATTCTGGTGTGCCCCATTGATAAATCAATTGTGCAAACACCTCTGGATGGAGCTCCCACTCCCACCTTATGAAAAGTCTGACGACTTAGAAAATCCGCTTCCCAGTTCTCCACTCCTGGGATATAGATAGCTGATAGATGGCAAGAGTGAGTCTCTGCCCATCTAATTATTTTGGAAACCTCTATCATCGCTAGAGAACTCTTTGTTCCCCCTTGATGATTGATATATGCCACAGTCGTGATATTGTCCGACTGGAATCTTATGCATCTGGCCAAAGCCAGCTGAGGCCACGCCTGAAGCGCATTGAATATCGCTCTCAGTTCTAGAATATTTATTGGAAGGAGAGCCTCCTCCTGAGTCCACACACCCTGTGCTTTCAGGGAATTCCAGACTGCACCCCAGCCCAATAGGCTGGCGTCTGTCGTCACTATGACCCATTCTGGCCTGCGGAAACACATTCCCTGGAACAGATGATCCTGTGACAACCACCAAAGAAGAGAGTCTCTGGTCTCTTGATCCAGATTTATCTGAGGAGATAAATTTGCATAGTTCCCATTCCACTGTCTGAGCATGCATAGTTGCAGTGGTCTGAGATGCAAGCGAGCAAACGGAACTATGTCCATTGCCGCTACCATTAGTCCAATTACCCCCATACACTGAGCCACTGACGGCCGAGGAATGGAACGAAGTGCTCGGCAGGTGGTTAAAATCTTTGATTTTCTGACTTCCGTCAGAAAAATTTTCATGTCTACCGAGTCTATTAGAGTTCCCAGGAATGGAACTCTTGTGAGAGGGATAAGTGAACTCTTCTTTATGTTCACCTTCCACCCGTGAGATCTTAGAAAAGCCAACACGATGTCCGTGTGAGATTTGGCTAGTTGGTAAGTTGACGCCTGAATTAAGATATCGTCCAGATAAGGCGCCACTGCTATGCCCCGCGGCCTTAGAACCGCCAAAAGGGACCCTAGCACTTTTGGGAAAATCCTGGGAGCTGTGGCTAACCCGAAGGTAAGAGCCACAAACTGGTAATGCTTGTCCAGGAAGGCGAACCTGAGGAACTGGTGATGATTTTTGTGGATAGGAACGTGAAGATACGCATCCTTCAAATCCACGGTGGTCATATATTGACCCTCCTGGATCATTGGTAAAATAGTTTGAATGGTCTCCATCTTGAAGGACGGGACTCTGAGAAATTTGTTTAGGATCTTGAGATCTAAAATCGGTCTGAAGGTTCCCTCTTTTTTGGGAACCACGAACAGATTAGAGTAAAACCCCTGCCCCTGTTCTGCTTCTGGAACTGGGCAGATTACTCCCATACAATGTTCCCTCTAAGGCCAGTTTTGTGAGCAGCCCAGCAGTGAAACAGTTAATTAGAGCAATTAGCAAACATTACATAATGCTGACTGCAAGGTGTGGTTCCTTTATTAACTGTTTCACTGCTGGGCCGCTCACAAAACTGGCCTTAGAGGGAACACTGCTCCCATAGTATATAGGTCTTCTACACAGCGTAAGAACGCCTCTCTTTTTGTCTGGTTTACAGACAAGCGTGAAAGATGAAATCTCCGCCTTGGAGGAGAAGCTTTGAATTCTAGAAGATACCCCTGGGTCACGATTTCTAAAGCCCAGGAGTCCTGAACATCTCTTGCCCAAGCCTGAGCAAAGAGAGAAAGTCTGCCCCCTACTAGATCCGGCTACCCCTTCATGCTGTCTTGGTGGCAGCAGTGGGCTTCTTGGGACTGTTTACCCTTATTTCAAGTCTGGTTAGGTCTCCAGACTGACTTGGATTGAGCAAAATTCCCCTCCTGCTTTGCGGCAGGGGAGGAGGGAGGGGGACCACCTTTAAAGTTTTGAGAGGAACTAAAATTATTATGTTTGGTCCTCATCTTATTTGTCTTATCCTGAGAAAGGGCATGGCCATTTCCTCCAGTGATGTCGGAAATTATCTCTTTCAGTTCAGGTCCGAATAGAGTCTTACCCTTGGAAGGAATAGCTAAAAGCTTAGATTTTGATGACACATCGGCAGATCAGCACTTAAGCCATAACGCTCTACGTGCTAAAATGGCAAAAAATGAATTCTTTGCCGCTAATTTAGCCAGTTGAAAAGCGGCATCTGTAATGAAAGAATTAGCTAGCTTGAGAGCCCTAATTCTGTCCAGAATATCATCTAATGGGGTCACAACCTTAAGAGCCTCCTCTAGAGCCTCGAACCAAAAAGCAGCTGCAGTAGTTACAGGAACAATGCACGCTATAGGTTGCAGAAGAAACCCCTGATGAATAAATATTTTCTTTAGAAGACCCTCTAATTTTTTATCCATAGCATCTTTGAAAGCACAACGGTCCTCAATAGGTATAGTTGTACGCTTAGCCAGGGTAGAAATAGCTCCTCCACCTTAGGGACCGTTTGCCACGAATCCCGAATGGTGTCAGATATGGGAAACATTTTCTTAAAAGTAGGAGGGGGAGAGAACGGAATACCTGGTCTATATCCCACTCCTTAGTAACAATGTCCGAAATCCTCTTAGGGACCGGAAAAACATTAGTGTAAAGTAGGAACCTCTAGATATCTATCCATTTTACACAATTTCTCTGGTGGAATTACAATAGGGTCACAATCATCCAGAGTCGCCAAAACCTCCCTGAGCAACAAGCGGAGGTGTTCTAGCTGTTCCCTGTTTCAGGGAATATCTTTCCTGAATCAGAAAGCTCTCCCTCAGACAGCAATTACCTCACCCCCAACTCAGAACATTGGGAGGGTACATCGGAGATGGCTAATAAAGCGTCAGAGGGCTCAGCATTTACTCTCACACTGGACCTACTGCGCTTCCCCTGCAACCCAGGCAGTTTAGATAAAACCTCTGTGAGGGTAGTAGACATAACTGCGGCCATATCTTGCAGGGTGAAAGAATTAGACGCACTAGTACTTGGCGTCGCATGTGCGGGCGTTAACGGTTGCGACACTTAGGGAGAATTAGATGGCAAAACCTGATTCTCTTCTGACTGAGAATCATCCTGCGACATACTTTTATCAGCTAAAATATGTTCTTTGCAATTTAAGGCCCTTTCAGTACATGAGGGACACATTTTAAGTGGGGGTTCCACAATGGCTTCTAAACACATGGAACATTGGCTTTCCTCAATGTCAGACATGTTAAACAGGCTAGTTATGACCACAAACAGGCTTGAAAACACTGAACATCCTGAAGACATCTGGCGCAGAGCATCCTCTTCATACGGTCACCGCCGTACACTGAATCTTCAATGCAAGGTATGCGATTCAAAATGGCGTCCCTTGCATTCCTATTGGCTGAAAGATTTGAATCAGCCAATAGGAATTAGAGCTGCTAAAATCCTATTGGCTGTTCAAATCAGCCAATAGGATTTAAGCAGCTCTAATTCTATTTGATGATGAATCAGCCAATAGAATGAGAGCTGCTTAAATCCTATTGGCTGTTCAAATCAGGTGTTTATCCACCTTTTACTTACTTCTAGTGTTGTAGACTGCTATCCAGGTACATAATATCCCAATGTTAGCATTGGTACCCCTGTACTTATTTAAGAGTCAGCACTAATTGCCTGAAATGCAAGTCTGTCAAAAGACCTGAGCTAAGGAGGCAGTCTGCAGAAGCTTAGATACAAGGTAATCACAGAGGTAAAAAGTATATTTCTATAACAGTGTTGGTTATGCAAAACTGGGAAATGGTAAAAAAAGGGATTATCTGTCTTTTAAAACAATAACATTTTTGGTGTTTACTATCCCTTTAATACTTATATAGTGTATGTGATGTGGGGGTAGCGGTTTAGCGGTTAATCATGTAGTTTATGAGTGTAAGTGTACTTTGTAATGTATTTTTGTTGAGTTTTGTAAAACTTTTTAGCTGCGCAAAACAATTTACGAGAGCTCTTAGATTGCTGTATGGATTGATGCGGAAAGGACTATTGCAGTAGCGCAATGGCGATTTCTCCCAACATGTAACATTAGTGGAAGTAAAAATTGATCAGGAAATAGCCATTGCGCTAGCACAAAGTTTGTTGCGCATAAATTCTAATCTTGCTCCCTGTAATTACAAGACATTTCAGTAGTCTTCCTATAGAATAACATCATGCAAGTCTGAAGATTTTTAAAAGAAGCACATTGTTTAATGCAATAGTTTCTCATTAACTAAACTCCACTCACCATGTGCCTTATTTAGAGGAGCTAGTCTGGGCTTGAATCTACAAACAACAAAGCTATTCACAGTCATTAAGTTAGTTTAAAGTGAATTGTTTTGCAGCTGTTATATATCAATTAGGGAAAAATATGTAGAAGGGTTAGCTTTGAGAAGTCAGTAAGATGCATTTCTAGCTCTGAGAATTAGAAAAACCAACATATTCAGAGCTAAATGACATAAGGGGGCAATATAAATAATGAAAGTGTTGCAAAGTTGTTTTATTATGCATAACTAAACATTAAAAGGATAGCAAGCCAAATTAAACTTGCATTAAGAGTATTTAATAGAAAAAAATAAATTACAATTTACTTCTATTATCCATTTTGCTTAATTTTTTTTGTGCTCCCCGATTCCCGTGGTTCCACTTCATCAAATTATAAAGACTGCCCTGGTTACTGAAATTTCTCAGGGCGTGCTAATTCCGAACGGAAACTGCTGCTAATCCAATCAGCAGCGCTAAATGCAAGACGCCTCCTTTAAGTGGCTTAAACATACGGCCTCATAACTAAAAATTAATCAGCATAAAGAGAAACCTTACAAAATCTTTGAGGGCTTTTTTGAGCATCATATTGTAATGTATGAGTTTTCCCTTATACCCAGACCATGCCTAGCAAAATAAACAGTTCTCAAGCTAAATGTGTCTATTTAAAATTTACTGAGGAACCTCACAGTACTGACGAGAGTTTATAGATAATCTCACCAGAGTGGAGAGCTTTATCATGAGGCCGATAGAGTTGCAGCATCGCTAGGGATACAATTACATGCTCAAACGAATTAAAACATGTCATTTTATTACTGTAATGAATATTTACCTATATAATAGCTATGTGCATTTGAATCCTTCGGGAGGAGTTGAATGCGGAAGTAAGGGCGCCTCGTATTATTTTGCTCTTTTCGGAGCTGAATTTATTCTTGTGACTCCACACTAAGTTCGGGATTTGCTGATATCTTAGTACGGTGATCTTTCACAAGAATAAATCCGGCTGAGAAAAGAGTCAAATAGCACAAGCAGCCGCCTACTAATGACTTCGGATCCTCACGAAGGATTCAAATGCACATAGCTACTATATAATTTAAGCAAGTGGGTTACATTCCATGCCCCTTTAAAAAATGACATAAATAATATATTTTATTATATTTAAAGCATGCTATAAATGTTAAAATTAATTTCTGTGTTAATATCTAAAACTATTAGTGTTTATTTACAGTGTGCACACTGTAAATAAACTAAAAAAAGTAAATTTATGCTTACCTGATAAATTGATTTCTTCTATGATACGACAAGTCCACGCGGATTCATCCTTTATTTGTGGGATATTGTCCTCCTGCTAACAGGAAGTGGCAAAGAACACCACAACAGAGCTGTCTATATAGCTCCTCTCTTGACTCCACCCCCCAGTCATTCGACCGAAGGTATAGGAAGAAAAAGGAGAAACTAAAAGGTGCAGAGGTGACTGAAGTTTTAAATCAAAAAATATAATCTGTCTTAAAATGACAGGGCGGGCCGTGGACTCGTCGTATCATAGAAGAAATCAATTTATCAGGTAAGCATAAATTTACTTTTCATCTATAAGATACGACGAGTCCACGGATTCATCCTTTACTTGTGGGATACAATACCAAAGCTACAGGACAAGGATGAACGGGAGGGACAAGACAGATGCCTAAACAGAAGACACCACTGCTTGAAGAACTTTTCTCCCAAAAATAGCCTCCGAAGAAGCAAAAGTATCAAATTTGTCAAATTTGGAAAAGGTATGAAGGGAAGACCAAGTCGCAGCCTTACAAATCTGTTCAACAGAAGCATCGTTTTTAAAAGCCCATGTGGAAGCCACCGCTCTAGTAGAGTGAGCTATAATCCTTTCAGGAGGCTGCTGTCCAGCAGTCTCGTATGCCAACCGGATGATGCTTTTCAGCCAAAAAGAAAGAGAGGTAGCCGTAGCTTTTTGACCTCTACGTTTTCCAGAATAGACAACAAACACAGAAGATGTTTGACAGAAATCTTTGGCCGCTTGCAAGTAAAACTTCAAAGCATGTACCACGTCCAAGTTGTGTAACAGACGCTCCTTCTTAGAAGAAGGGTTAGGACACAGAGAAGGAACAACAATTTCCTGATTAATATTCTTATAAGTAACAACCATAGGAAGGAATCCAGGTTTAGTACGCATAACCACCTTATCGGAATGGAAAACAAGATAAGGCGAGTCGCATTGCAATGCAGATAGTTCAGAAACTCTTCGAGCCGAAGAGATAGAAACTAAAAACAAAACTTAGAAGCTTAATATCTATGGAATGCATAGGTTCAAACAGAACCCCTTGAAGAACTTTAAGAACTAAATTCAAACTCCATGGCGGAGCAACAAGTTTAAACACAGGCTTGATTCTAACCAGAGCCTGACAAAACGACTGAACGTCTGGAACATCTGCCAGACGCTTGTGCAGTAAAATTGATAAAGCAGATATATGTCCCTTTAGGGAACTAGCTGATAACACCTTCTCCAATCCTTCTTGGAGAAAGGACAAAATCCTAGGAATCCTGATCTTACTACATGAGTAGCCTTTGGATTCGCCACAATAAAGATATTTTCGCCATATCTTATGGTAAATTTTCCTAGTGACAGGCTTTCGAGCCTGAATCAAGGTATCTATGACCGACTCAGAGAATCCCCGCTTAGATAAAATCAAGCGTTCAATCTCCAGGTAGTCAGCTGCAGAGAAACTAGATTTGGATGCTGGAACGGACCTTGAATGAGAAGGTCCTGTCTCAGTGGCAGTTTCCACGGTGGCAGAGATGACATTTCCACCAGGTCTGCATACCAAGTCCTGCGTGGCCACGCAGGTGCTATCAAAATTACCGAACCCCTCTCCTGTTTGATTCTGGCAATCAGACGAGGAAGGAGAGGAAAAGGAGGAAACACATAAGCCAGGTTGAACGACCAAGGTACTGCTAGAGCATCTATCAGTACTGCTTGGGGATCCCTCGATCTGGACCCGTAACAAGGAAGTTTGGCATTCTGACGAGATGCCATCAGATCCAATTCTGGTGTGCCCCATTGATGAATCCCACTCCCCCGGATAAAAAGTCTGTTGACTTAGAAAATCCGCTTCCCAGTTCTCCACTCCTGGGATATAGATTGCTGATAGATGGCAAGAGTGAGTCTCTGCCCATCAAATTATTTTGGAAACCTCTATCATCGCTAGAGAACTCTTTGTTCCCCCTTGATGATTGATATATGCTACATTCGTGATATTGTCCGACTGGAATCTTATGAATTTGGCCGAAGCCAGTTGAGGCCACGCCTGAAGTGCGTTGAATATCACTCTCAGTTCTAGAATATTTATTGGAAGGAGAGCCTCCTCCTGAGTCCACATACCCTGTGCCTTTAGGGAATTCTAGACTGCACCCCAGTCCAATAGGCTGGCGTCCGTCGTCACTATGACCCATGCTGGCGTGCGGAAACATATTTCCTGGGACAGATGATCATGTGACAACCACCAAAGAAGAGAGTCTCTGGTCTCTTCATCCAGATTTATCTGAGGAGATACATTTGCATAGTCCCCATTCCACTGTCTGAGCATGCATAGTTGCAGTGGTCTGAGATGCAAGCGAGCAGACGGAACTATGTCCATTGCCGCTACCATTAGTCCAATTACCTCCATACACTGAGCCACTGACGGCCGAGGAATGGAATGAAGTGCTTGGCAGGTGGATAAGATCTTTGATTTTCTGACCTCCGTCAGAAAAATTTTCATGTCTACCGAGTCTATCAGAGTTCCCAGGAATGGAACTCTTGTGAGAGGGACAAGTGAACTCTTCTTTATTTTCACCTTCCACCCGTGAGATCTTAGAAAAGCCAACATGATGTCCGTGTGAGATTTCGCTAGTTGGTAAGTTGACGCCTGAATCAAGATATCGTCCAGATAGGGCGCCACTGCTATGCCCCGCAGCCTTAGAACCGCCAGAAGGCACCCTAGCACCTTTGTGAAAATTCTGGGAGCTGTGGCCAACCCGAAAGGAAGAGCCACAAACTGGTAATGCTTGTCCAGGAAGGCGAGCCTGAGGAACTGGTGATGATCTTTGTGGATAGGAATGTGAAGATACGCATCCTTCAAATCCACGGTGGTCATATATTGACCCTCTTGGATCATTGGTAAAATTGTCCGAATGGTCTCCATCTTGAAGGATGGGACTCTGAGAAATTTGTTTAGGATCTTGAGATCTAAAATTGGTCTGAAGGTTCCCTCTTTTTTGGGAACCACGAACAGATTGGAGTAAAACCCCTGCCCCTGTTCTGCTTTTGGAACTGGGCAGATTACCCCCATAGTATATAGGTCTTCTACACAGCGTAAGAACGCCTCTATTTTTGTCTGGTTTACAGACAACCGTGAAAGATGAAATCTCCCCCTTGGAGGAGAATCTTTGAATTCTAGAAGATACCCCACCCCTGGGTCACAATTTCTAATGGCAAACAGTCCAAAGTCCAGCACCCTTAAATGCCCAATGCACGCTGCAGGGTTCCTGCAAACCCCAAAATAGATACAAACAAAAGATGCAGCAGCATAGGTATTTTACCAATTTATTCTGGCACAAAAAGTCCACAACGTTTCGGGTGTTACCCCTTAATCATGTGAATCACATGATTAAGGGGTAACACCCGAAACGTTGTGGACTTTGTTTGTGCCAGAATAAATTGTTAAAATACCTATGCTGCTGCATCTTTTGTTTGTATCACAATTTCTAATGCCCAGGAATCCTGAACGTCTCTTTCCCAAGCCAAGCGAAGAGAGAAAGTCTGCCCCCCACTAGATCCGGTCCCGGATCGGGGGCTGCCCCTTCATGCTGTCTTGGTAGCAACAGCGGACTTCTTGGCCTGTTTACCTTTATTCCAGGTCTGGTTAGGTCTCCAGACAGACTTGGATTGAGCAAAATTCCCCTCCTGCTTTGTGGCCGGGGAGGAGGTAGTGGGACCACCTTTGAAGTTTCGAAAGGAATGAAAATTATTCTGTTTGGCCCTCATTCTATTTGTCTTATCCTGAGGAAGGGCATGGCCTTTTCCTCCAGTGATGTCAGAAATGATCTCCTTCAGTTCAGGCCCGAATAGGGTCTTACCCTTGAAAGGAATAGCTAATAGCTTAGATTTTGATGACACATCAGCAGACCAGGACTTAAGCCATAACGCTCTACGCACTAAAATGGCAAAACCTGAATTCTTTGCCGCTAATTTAGCCAGTTGAAAAGCGGCATCTGTAATAAAAGAATTAGCTAGCTTGAGAGAGCTAATTCTATCTAAAATATCATCCAATGGGGTCTCAACCTTAGGAGCCTCCTCAAGAGCCTGAAACCAAAAAGTAGCTGCAGTAGTTACAGGAACAGTGCACCCTATAGGTTGCAGAAGAAAACCCTGATGAATAAATATTTTCTTTAGAAGACCCTCTAATTTTTTATCCATAGGATCTTTGAAAGCACAACGGTCCTCAATAGCTATAGTTGTACGCTTAGCTAGGGTAGAAATAGCTCCCTCCACCTTAGGGACCGTCTGCCACGAATCCAGAATGGTGTCAGATATGGGAAACATTTTCTTAAAAGTAGGAGGGGGAGAGAACGGAATGCCTGGTCTATCCCATTCCTTAGTAACAATGTCCGAAATCCTCTTAGGGACCGGAAAAACATTAGTGTAAAGTAGGAACCTCTAGATATCTATCCATTTTACACAATTTCTCTGGTGGAATTACAAAAGGGTCACAATCATCCAGAGTCGCTAAAACCTCCCTGAGTAACAAGCGGATGTGTTCAAGCTTAAACTTAAAAGCCGTCATATCTGAGTCTGTTTGAGGGAACATCTTTCCTGAATCAGAAAGCTCTCCCTCAGACAGCAATTCCCCTACCCCCAATTCAGAACATTGTGAGGGTACATCGGAGATGGCTAACAAAGCTTCAGAGGGCTCAGCATTTACTCTCATACCGGACCTACTGCGCTTCCCCTGCAAACCAGGCAGTTTAGATAATACCTCTGTGAGGGTAGTAGACATAACTGCGGCCATATCTTGCAGGGTGAAAGAATTAGACGCACTAGAAGTACTTGGCGTCCCTAGTGCGGGCGTTAAAGGTTGTGACACTTGGGGAGAAGTAGATGGCAAAACCTGATTCTCTTCTGACTGAGAATCATCCTGAGACCTACTTTTATCAGCTAAAATATGTTCTTTGCAATATAAGGCCCTTTCAGTACATGAGGGACACATTTTAAGTGGGGGTTCCACAATGGCTTCTAAACACATGGAACATTGGCTTTCCTCAATGTCAGACATGTTAAACAGGCTAGTAATGACCGCAAACAGGCTTGAAAACACTTTATTTAGTGAAAAAATAAGAATCTTAAAAAAACGGTACTGCGCCTTTAAGAGAAAAAAAGCATACAATTTTTTCAAAACTGCTCGAAAACAATAAAATTGTCCCAAGTTTATGATAGAAGCATCCCAATTCTGCAGCTAAGTTTGCCCCACAAGGAAAGGAATACTTAACCCTTACCAGAAAAAACGGAAAATTATAAAACGTTTCAATAAAAAGCACCCCTGCACGTCGCCACAGCCCTGCTGTGGCGCCTACCTGCCCTTAGGGGTCTGTAAAACCGGGTTAAACCTTCGATTTGGCCCAATACAGCTCACAAAGGCCCATCGGATTTGGAGCTTGCTGCTTGCTTGAGAAAAACAACTGCGCAACTGAGGCGCAAAAATAGGCCCCGCCCATCTCACTCGATGTCTCACAGCCTCAATTAACCGCACCAGTGCAGTCTAAAATCTAGCCATGTGGGTTCATAAACCCAGAAATGAAGCCATGTGTACCCTTCTTAATAAAGCTTAAAAAGTCTCTCCTTTAAAAACGTTATCTGCACTCCCAGACATGTAAACATTTGCCCACAAACATTCAAACATCAGTGTCAACCATTTTTATATAGTCCATATATGCAAGCTCAGTAATACCCCTTTTTATACTTTAGGATTACTGCTTACCCTCTCCCTCATGGGGATACTGTCAGCCAATTCTGAAATAACACAGTCTCTCCAGAAAAAAATGACTGAACATACCTCACTGCTTATAGCATGAAAAACATTCCTCACACTGAAGTTTCTTAAGTACTCCTCAGCCATACTGTGGGAACTGCTCTGGATCTTAGTAACAACTGCTAAGATCATCAGCCTCCAGGCAGAAGTCTTCATCCATCTGCTGCCTGAGGGAAAATAGTACACACTGGTACCATTTAAAATAAAAAAATCTTGTTTGAAGAAAATAAAAACTAACATTTAATCACCTCTTTCACTTTACCCTTCCTAGTACTTAGAGTAGGCAAAGGGAATGACTGGGGGGTGGAATCAAGGGAGGAGCTATATAGACAGCTCTGCTGTGGTGCTCTTTGCCACTTCCTGTTAGCAGGAGGATAATATCCCACAAGTAAAGGATGAATCCGTGGACTCGTCGTATCTTATAGAAGAAAAGGTGTCATCAAACACAAACCATTGCATTTAAAAAGGTTAATGTCTTAAATTGTATAGTTTAAACATGTTTTATTTCTGTGTCCTATATCTTTAATAGTTTTTCACATAGATTCAGATTATTATGTATTGCTGATAATTTACCTAATTTTTGTATGACATACTTCTGCTGTCATCGTTGTAATGGTTGTTATTGTGAAGCTGTGTATAACACAGAGTTATGTGTATATATATATATATATATATATATATATATATATATATATATATATATATATATATATTTATGCACAAACACAATCTCCCACAATTCCTTTGAAAATATTTAAAATTGTTTAAAAAGTTATGTATGAATGTTAAATTAACAGAAAGCTTCAAAAAGTAGAAAGTCTGGGGAAACCTAAAAAAATAATAAAAACATGGATTCCAGTTTAATTAAAGCATGTCATAATTGTCAAAAGTTTATAACCCCCTCCAAGTCCTTAAAAGGTTAACCTACCAGGAATGACCAAAAATAAGAGTTTTGGTGAGTTTGCTCCTTTCGTTTCATGAAGGTCAGTCCATGGGCCAAACTTCAAGACTTTGGTTACAGCTCCACAACAATATACATATTCTTCATGCACAGGAATGTGGTCGTCTGGCATAGTTATAGAGTATCTGGGCAGAAAAAAAAAATACAAAGAAATATACATATAAATGTATGCGTACAGGGGTGGAAAAATATCACTATAGTTTACTATTCAGGAATTACGTTTTTAGTCCCCACAATATTAAATATAGGTTACAAAAATCATTGTTAAAGGGGACACTCAAGTCTTGTTAAAAGGACACTCAAGTCAAAATTAAACATTCATGATTCAGATACAGCATGTAATTTTAAACAACTTTCCAATTTACTTCCATTAACAAAATATGCACAGTCTTTTTATATTTACACTTTTTGAGTCACCAGCTCCTACTGTGCATGTGCAACAATTCACAGAATATACGTATTTGCATTTGTGATTGGCTGATGGCTGTCACATGATACAGGACGAGTGGAAATAGACATAACTTCAAAAGTTTGTCAGAAAAAAAAAAATCTACTTCTTATTTAAAGTTCAGACTAAGGGGCCTATTTATTATGATGCAAGCGGACATGATCCGATATAGCACATCGATAAATGCCGTCAGCATACGCTGTTGGCATTTATCATTGCACCAGCAGTTCTTGTGAACTGCTGGTGCAATGCCGACCCCTGCAGATTCCCGGCCAATCGGCCGCTAGCAGGAGGTGTCAATTCGATCGGGTTGATTTCTGTCCGCCACCTCAGAGCAGTTGGACAGGTTATGAAGCAGCGGTCATTAGACCAATGCTTCATAACTTCTGTTTCCGGCGAGCCTGAAGGGCTTGATAAATATGCCCCTATGTGCTATTGCATTGTCTTTTAATTGTCAATTTGTTGATTATGCAAATCTACAGTATTTACTGGTCCTTTCATTTATTGGCATGCAATTTATTTCTAGTCCACTGCTTTTAGACAACTGTCACTCCATCATTTTTACACTATATGCATAAGTGACCATAAGTGGTTCAAGTAAGTTTCATAGTTATTCAAGTAATCCACTTTTGTTAAGTGGTAACATACTTGACTTCATATATTTCTTTAATGTTGAAAACATGAAAAAGATAAAAATAAAAATAAAGTTATTGTATGCATATTTTACTACTCACATGGTCAACCATGAAAACTTGAAAAACGAATGAAAAGGAATAGGTTTTACGATAAAACATCACATATTAACAATTGTTGTTAAATAACACGAACATTCTCACTCTTTTTGGTTTAAGGGACATGAAACCCAACATTTTTCTTTTATGATTGAAATAGCACATACAATTTTAAACATCTTTCCAATGTACTTCTAATATCAATTTTGCTTCATTCTCTTGGTATCATTTATTGAAGGGGTATCAATACACTAATGGGAGATAGCTAAACACAATGGTAAGCCAATGATAAGTTTTATATATGTGTAGCCACCAATCAACAGCTATCTCTCATCTTGTGAGCCTACCTAGGCATGCTTTTCAACAAAGGATACTAAGAGAATGAAGCAAATTACATAATAGAAGTAAAATGGAAAAGGTGTTTAAAATTGTATACTCTACCTGAATCATGAAAGAAAAGGAAAAGGTCCTTTTAACTCTGCAAATCCCTGACTTTTCCCCAGCAATGAAAAAATAATTTGTCCTATCGTCAAATTGCCTTACAATGTCCTTCTGCATCTCATTTCTACTTGGTTGCTACTGAGGTGGCACAGGGCAGTCATCACATTTCCACTAGACTGCATATGAGAACTACTATTCCCAGCATTATGTGCAGCAACTACACACTAATTAAAAATGCTGGCTGTGCTAGGGTCCTTAAAGGGACACTGAACCCAATTTCTTTCTTTCGTGATTCAAATAGAGCATGCAATTTTAAGCAACTTTCTAATTTACTCCAATTATCAATTTTTCTTCGTTCACTTGCTATCTTTATTTGAAAAATAAGGCATCTAAGCTTCTTTTTTGGTTTAGACTCTGGACAGCACTTTTTTATTGGTGGATTAATTTATCCACCAATCAGCAAGAATAACCCAGGTTATTCACCAAAAATGGGCCGGCATCTAAACTTCCATTCTTGCATTTCAAATAAAGATACCAAGAGAATGAAGACAATTTGATAATTAGTAAATTAGAAAGTTGCTTAAAATTGCATACTCTATCTGAATCACAAAAGAAAAAAATTGGGTTCAGTGTCCCTTTAAGTAGCTGCATGTTCCAGCTAGGCATGTAGTTTATCTCCATTACAGTTGCATTGAGGCTGTGTGGGAAAAACTGATTGAGTTAAAGGCAAGCAGTCTTAAAGTGAATGTCAATTTTCTCTTATTTGAACCTATGTCAATATTGCTTGCTATTTTATAAATTATACCGCCACTTTATTTTTTTAAATAAATACAAAATAAATATTATATTTAGATTACCAATTTTGCTCCGTTTTAGGTACCAGCTCCTCCCACCCGCAACTTCCGGATTTTATTCACTCTAACGTATACAGCGGTCCAACACGCTGTTTACGTAGAGCAATGCGCGCTCCTGGCTTTGATATCCACAGCGCATGCGTTACATGCCGATGCCTAGCAACATAGTATTCAGTGAATACTATCATGTAATATGGTACAGCAGCATTACATCGTCCCTACGTTACATCCCTAGCATTACATCGTCCCTATAATAATACTTATACTAAAGTTATATTTTTGTTTGTATAATAATTAAATTGATAAATAACAGTTTCATTTGTTTGCACTTTTCTCACACAAAATAAAGCGGAGTATTATATTGAAAGTATTAATCTGATTCCAACGATGTAACCCCCAAAAAAATGTTGCAGCTTTTAAAACATTACATTTATTATCAATATCGCTAAATCGCATATTATTTAGTTTATATCAGCATTCTTATATTGTATTAGCATTCTTTCTAAATTAAAATAGTTTTACTTTATCAGTGATGATTGCCTGGTTAAGTGACAAGTCCCAGGTCATACTGATAATGCAATGGATATATATTTCTGATTAAAGGGACAGTCTAGACAAAATTTAATTTTCATGATTCAGATAGGGCATGCAATTTCAAACAACTTTCCAATTTACTTTTATCATCAAATATTATTTGTTCTCTTGGTATTCTTTGTTGAAAGCTAAACATAGGCAGGCTCATATGCTACAGTTATGCAAAACTGGGAAATGGGTAATAAAAAGGGATTATCTATCTTTTTAAACAATAAAAATTAGACTGTCCCTTTAAGGGTTGTCTCTGCTGTTTCTGACATTATAGAATGTGCACCTTTTTTGTTCTACATCCTGAAGCAGCTGTTTTGATGGTTGAACTAAAGTACTTTTCTCACTGCTAGTTACTGCGCACATGTATTTTAAGAGTCATGTACATGCAGTGCAAGACAGAAAAAAGCAACAAAAAAGTGCAACTTCTATTTTAATTCCTTTTTTTAAAAACATTCGGCTAGATTACAAGTTTTGTCGGTAAAGCCGAGCGGTGCTAACCAGCCTTTATTTTTCAGCACTCACTTAAAACAACGCTGGTATTACGAGTTTTCTGAATGGCTGCGTTAGCCTCAGATAAGTGAGCGTTGAGCAAAATTTAGCTCCACGTCTCATCTCGATACCAGCGTTGCTTAAGTCAGCGGTGAGCTGGCTAAACGTGCTCGTGCACAATTTCCCCATAGGAAACAATGGGTCTGAGCCGGCTGAAAAAAACCCAAACACCTGCAAAAAAGCAGCGTCCAGCTTCTAACGCAGCCCCATTGTTTCCTATGGGGAAATAAAAAATATGTCTACACCTAACACCCTAACATGAACCCCGAGTCTAAACACCCCTAATCTTACACTTATTAACCCCTAATCTGCCGCCCCCGACATCGCCGACACCTACATTATACTATTAACCCCTAATCTGCCACTCCAGACACCGCCGCAACCTATATTATACTTATGAACCCCTAATCTACTGCCCCCAACATCGCCAAACCCTACATTATATTATTAACCCCTAATCTGCCGCTCCGGACACCACCACAACCTACATTATATTTATTAACCCCTAATCTGCTGCCCCCAACGTCGCCGCCACTATAATAAACTTATTAACCCCTAAATCTAAGTCTAACCCTAAACCTAACCCCCCCTAATTTAAATAAATCTAAATTAAATTACTAATATTAACTAAATTATTCCTATTTAAAACAGCTTACCTATAAAATAAACCCTAATATAGCTACAATATAACTAATAGTTACATTGTAGCTATTTTAGGATTTATTTTAATTTTACAGGCAACTTTGTATTTATTTTAACTAGGTACAATAGTTATTAAATAGTTATTAACTATTTAATAACTACCTAGCTAAAATAAATACAAATATACCTGTAAAATAAACCCTAACCTAAGTTACAATTACACCTAACACTTCTCTATAATTAAATGAATTACCTAAACTACCTACAATTAAATACAATTAAATTAAATAAACTAAATTACGAGAAAAAAAAACACTAAATTACTGAAAATAAAAAAGAAATTACAAATTTTTAAACAAATTACACAGAATCTAATCCCCCTAATAAAATAAAAAATCCCCCCAAAATAAAAAAAATTCCCTACCCTATACTAAATTACAAATAGCCCTTAAAAGGGCCTTTTACTGGGCATTGCCCCAAAGTAATCAGCTCTTTTACCTGTAAAAAAAGAAATACAATACCACCCCCCACCATTACAACCCATCACCCAACCCTACTCAAGAAAACCTAACACTAACCCCCTGAAGATCACCCTACCTTGAGATGTCTTCACCCAGCCGGGCACAAGTGGTCCTCCAGAGGGGCAGAAGTCTTCATCCGATCGGGGCAGAAGAGGTCCTTCAGACGGCAGAAGTCTTCATCCATGCGGCATCTTCTATCTTCATCCCTCCAGAGCGGAGCGGGTCCATCTTGAAGACATCCGAAGCGGAGCATTACCTTCTGTCCACAGCCGATGACTGAATGAAGGATCCTTTAAGTGACGCCATCCAAGATGAATTAAGGTAGGAAAAATCCTATTGGCTGATGCAATCAGCCAATCGGATTGAAGTTCAATCTGATTGGCTGATCCAATCAGCCAATAGGATTGAGCTCGCATTCTATTGTCTGATTGGATCAGCCAATAGGATTGAACTTCAATCTGATTGGCTGATTGCATCAGCCAATAGGATTTTTCCTACCTTAATTCCGATTGGCTGATAGAATCCTATCAGCCAATCGGAATTCAAGGGACGCCATCTTGGATGACGTCACTTAAAGGAACATTCAGTCGTCGGCCGTGGACAGAAGAGGATGCTCCGCGTCGGATGTCTTCAAGATGGACCCGCTCCGCTCCGGAAGGATGAAGATAGAAGATGCCGCATGGATAAAGACTTCTGCCGTCTGGAGGACCTCTTCTGCCCCGATCGGATGAAGACTTCTGCCCCTCTGGAGGACCACTTGTGCCCGGCTGGGTGAAGACGGCTCAAGGTAGGGTGATCTTCAGGGGGTTAGTGTTAGGTTTTTTTAAGGGGGGTTTGGGTGGGTTAAAGAGTAGGGTTGGGTGGTGGGTTGTAATTTTGGGGGGTGGTACTGTATTTCTTTTTTTAAAGGTAAAAGAGCTGATTACTTTGGGGCAATGCCACACAAAGGGCCCTTTTAAAGGGCTATTTGTAATTTAGTATAGGGTAGGAATTTTTTTTTATTTTGGGTGGATTTTTTATTTTATTAGGGGGGATTAGATTAGGTGTAATTAGTTTAAAAAATTGTAATTTCATTTTTATTTTCAGTAATTTAGTGTTTGTTTTTTTTCGGAATTTAGTTTATTTAATTTAATTGTATTTAATTGTAGGTAGTTTAGGTAATTCATTTAATTATAGAATAGTGTTAGGTGTAATTGTAACTTAGGTTAGGGTTTATTTTACAGGTATATTTGTATTTATTTTAGCTAGGTAGTTATTAAAACGTTAATAACTATTTAATAACTATTGTACCTAGTTAAAATAAATACAAAGTTGCCTGTAAAATAAAAATAAATCCTAAAATAGCTACAATGTAACTATTAGTTATAATGTAGCTATATTAGGGTTTATTTTATAGGTAAGTATTTAGTTTTAAATAGGAATAATTTAGTTAATATTAGTAATTTAATTTAGATTTATTTAAATTATATTTAAATTAGGGGGGCTTAGGTTAAGGGTTAGACTTAGGTTTAGGGGTTAATACATTTAATATAGTAGCGGCGATGTTGTGGGTGGCAGATTAAGGGTTAATAAATGTAGGTAGGTGTCGGCGATGTTAGGGACGGCAGATTAGAGGTTAATAGAATTTAACTAGTGTTTGCGAGGCGGGAGTGCGGCGGTTTAGGGGTTAATACATTAAAGTGGCGGCGATGTCCGGTCAGCAGATTAGGGGTTAAAAAAAATTTATTATAGTGTTTGCGATGTGGGGGGGGCCTCAGTTTAGGGGTTTATAGGTAGTTTATGGGTGTTAGTGTACTTTTTAGCACTTTAGTTAGGAGTTTTATGTTACGGCGTTAGCCCAAAAAACTCTTAACTACTGACTTTTAAATGCGGTAGGAGTGTTGACAGGAGAGGGTCTACCGCTCACTTCTTCCAAGACTCGTAATACCTGCGTTAGGCAAATCTCATGGAAAAGATAGGATACGCAATTGACGTAAGGGGATTTGCGGTAGCCTCGAGTCGCGGAAGAAAAACAGAATTTATGCTTACCTGATAAATTACTTTCTCTTGTGATGTATCGAGTCCACGGATTCATCCTTTACTTGTGGGATATTCCCCTTCCCAACAGGAAGTGGCAAAGAGAGCACACAGCAGAGCTGTCCATATAGCTCCCCCTCTAGCTCCACCCCCCAGTCATTCGACCGAAGGTTAGGAAGAAAAAGGAGAAACCATAGGGTGCAGTGGTGACTGTAGTTTAAACAAAAACACTACCTGACTTAATAGCCAGGGTGGGCCGTGGACTCGATACATCACAAGAGAAAGTAATTTATCAGGTAAGCATAAATTCTGTTTTCTCTTGTAAGATGTATCGAGTCCACGGATTCATCCTTTACTTGTGGGATACCAATACCAAAGCTTTAGGACACGGATGAAGGGAGGGAACAAGACAGGTACCTTAAACGGAAGGCACCACTGCTTGTAAAACCTTTCTCCCAAAAATAGCCTCCGAAGAAGCAAAAGTATCGAATTTGGAAAATTTGGAAAAAGTATGCAGCGAAGACCAAGTCGCTGCCTTACAAATCTGTTCAACAGAAGCCTCATTTTTAAAAGTACAGATAGTCGTGGTAGGTGGTGCAAAACAAGATTGCTATTCCCAGTAATTCCTACCGTATATGTGGGTGAATTTTGGAAGAGTTAGTCAAATCTACTATATATATATTGTCTATGCATTTATTGAACTATTAAGTTCCCAGTTTTATATTCTCTTTTGGATAAATTGATGTCGACACAAGTTATATGTAAAATAAGCTCATTTATTTAAATCTGGTAAGTTTACCAAATGTTAGTAAAACTAAAAAATAAAAAATACACAATATACAGAAAATAAACAAATTCCTTTAAAGTTTAAATTGACACCAGTGTCTATATGTAGTTTAAAAATACTTAAAAATAGATCAAATATGTACAAACTTAGTTCTCACAGGTTTTGATTTCACAGGTTATGTTTTTAACAATATCTTTGTTGCATTGGTGAAAACAATACTTTATGTATAGTTCATAAATGATACTTTATATCTAGTTCAGATTTGCAATTTCTGGTCTTGTTTTTGGCTTTAATTTATCATATAGTGGAGCACGGTTTGTGCGATATCTGTCACACTATATTGAATGTGTGCGAAACAGTACCTTGAAGTGTATCTGCTTGATAACACTTTCTTTGAGGAAAATGCGGTTAAATAAATGCGGTTAAATAAATGCCTCTATTTGGATTTCTTAAATGACTTCTCTTTCTTTACTTTGGGATCTCTTCCTTCGGTTTTGAATCGTGCAGGCGGTTATCTATATAAGCCGCTGGCGGTTAAATATATGCCGCTTTGTGCCCTTTCTTATGGTTGGCGATCCGTCTTCTGAAAAGATATATTTAACCGCATTCAACATAGACAGTTACATTGGTAACTATAAGTAACATCCTTAACACCTTCAAAGCTGCAGATATACACACCGCAGCACCCTGATCGGTCACTGACCGACAACCAAGACACAGAACAGCAGACCGGAGCGGCATAAGAATCACCACCAGACGGTTAGAACATAACCGCACCAAAGATTACACCAGGAACCCCTAAGGAGCTCGATCGGTCACTGACCGACAAAGAAAAAGTTAACGGAGCGGTCACGGGAAGCGCACAAGCATTCACTTACAAGTGAAACCTTAAACACCAACCCGGACATCTTTTCAGAAGACGGATCGCCAACCATAAGAAGGGCACAAAGCGGCATATATTTAACCGCCAGCGGCTTATATAGATAACCGCCTGCACGATTCAAAACCGAAGGAAGAGAACCCAAAGTAAAGAAAGAGAAGTCATTTAAGAAATCCAAATAGCGGCATTTATTTAACCGCATTTATTTAACCGCATTTTCCTCAAAGAAAGTGTTATCAAGCAGATACACTTCAAGGTACTGTTTCGCACACATTCAATATAGTGTGACAGATATCGCACAAACCGTGCTCCACTATATGATAAATTAAAGCCAAAAACAAGACCAGAAATTGCAAATCTGAACTAGATATAAAGTATCGTTTATGAACTATACATAAAGTATTGTTTTCACCAATGCAACAAAGATATTGTTAAAAACATAACCTGTGAAATCAAAACCTGTGAGAACTAAGTTTGTACATATTTTATCTATTTTTAAGTATTTTTAAACTACATATAGACACTGGTGTCAATTTAAACTTTAAAGGAATTTGTTTATTTTCTGTATATTGTGTATTTTTTATTTTTTAGTTTTACTAACATTTGGTAAACTTACCAGATTTAAATAAATGAGCTTATTTTACATATAACTTGTGTCGACATCAATTTATCCAAAAGAGAATATAAAACTGGGAACTTAATAGTTCAATAAATGCATAGACAATATATATATAGTAGATTTGACTAACTCTTCCAAAATTCACCCACATATACGGTAGGAATTACTGGGAATAGCAATCTTGTTTTGCGCCACCTATCACGACTATCTGTAATTCTAAAACTTTGGGATAAAGTTTATTTCAGGTGTGCTTGATTCCCCACCAGCTAGACAGTCTAACCCTGTCAATTACCTCATTTTTAAAAGCCCATGTGGAAGCCACTGCTCTGGTAGAATGAGCAGTAATTGTTTCAGGAGGCTGTTGGCCAGCAGTCTCATAGGCCAAACAGATGATGCTTTTCAGCCAAAAGGAAAGAGAGGTAGCAGTCGCCTTCTGACCTCTCCTCTTACCAGAATAGATAACAAACAATGAAGTTGTTTGTTTGAAATCCTTGGTTGCTTGTAAATAGAACTTTAAAGCACGAACCACATCAAGATTGTGTAACAGACGTTCCTACTTCGAAGAAGGATTAGGACACAGAGAAGGAACAACAATTTCCTGGTTAATATTCTTATTAGACACAACCTTAGGAAGAAAACCGGGTTTGGTACGCAAAACTACCTTATCTGCATGGAAAACCAGGTAAGGGGAATCACACTGTAAAGCAGATAACTCTGATACTCTTCGAGCAGAAGAGATAGCTATCAAAAACAAAACTTTCCAAGATAAAAGCTTAATATCTATGGAATGTAAAGGTTCAAACGGAACCCCTTGCAGAACAGAAAGAACTAAATTCAGACTCCATGGCGGAGCCACAGGTCTATAAACAGGCTTGATTCTGACTAAAGCCTGACTAAATGTTTGAACGTCCGGTACCTCTGCCAGACGTTTGTGGAAAAGAATAGATAAAGCAGATATCTGTCCTTTTAAGGAACTAGCTGATAATCCTTTCTCCAATCCTTCTTGGAGAAAAGACAATATCCTGGGAATCCTAATCCTACTCCATGAGTAACCTTTGGATTCACACCAAAAAATATATTTTCGCCAAATCTTATAGTAGATTTTCCTGGTGACAGGCTTTCTAGCCTGAATCAGGGTATCAATAACCGACTCAGAGAAACCACGCTTTGATAAAATTAGGCATTCAATCTCCAAACAGTCAGACGCAGAGAAATTAGATTTGGATGCTTGAAAGGACCTTGTATTAGAAGGTCCTGCCTCACTGGTAGCGTCCATGGTGGGACAGATGACATGTCCACTAGGTCTGCATACCAGGTCCTGCGTGGCCACGCAGGTGCTATCAGAACCACCAAAGCCCTCTCCTGCTTGATTCTGGCAACCAGACGAGGGAGGAGAGGAAACGGTGGAAAAACATAGGCCAGATTGAAGGACCAAGGCGCTGCTAGAGCATCTATCAGCACCGCCTGGGGATCCTGGGACCTGGAGCCGTAAAGAGGAAGTTTGGTGTTCTGACGGGACGCCATCAGATCCAATTCTAGAGTGCCCCATAGCTGGGTCAGCTGGGCAAATACCTCCGGGTGGAGTTCCCACTCCCCCGGGTGAAAAGTCTGACTACTTAGAAAATCCGCCTCCCAGTTGTCTACTCCTGGGATGTGAATTGCTGAGAGATGGCAGGAGTGATCCTCCGCCCACCTGATTATTTTGGTTACCTCCGTCATTGCTAGGGAACTCCTTGTTCCCCCTTGATGATTGACGTAAGCTACAGTCGTGATGTTGTCCGACTGAAATCTGATGAATTTGGCCGCAGCTAGCTGAGGCCATGCCTGAAGTGCGTTGAATATCGCCCTCAGTTCCAGAATGTTTATCAGGAGAAGAGCTTCTTCCCGAGACCATAAGCCCTGAGCTTTCAGGGAGTCCCAGACTGCACCCCAGCCCAACAGGCTGGCGTCGGTCGTTACGATGATCCACTCCGGTCTGCGGAAACACATTCCCTGAGACAGGTGATCCTGAGACAACCACCAGAGAAGAGAATCTCTGGTCCCCTGGTCCAGCTGTATTTGAGGAGACAAATCTGCATAATCCCCATTCCACTGTTTGAGCATGCGTAGTTGTCCATTGCCGCTACCATTAGTCCGATTGTCTCCATGCACTGAGCTACAGATGGCCGAGGAATGGAATGAAGGACTCGGCAAGTGGTTAAGAGTTTTAACTTTCTGACCTCCATCAGAAATATTTTCATATCTACCGAGTCTATCAGAGTTCCTAGGAAGGAAACTCTTGTGAGGGGGGAGAGAGAACTCTTTTTGATGTTCACCTTCCACCCGTGAGACCTCAGAAATGCCAATACGATTTCCGTGTGAGACTTGGCTCTTTGGAAAGTCGACGCCTGAATTAAGATGTTGTCTAGATAAGGTGCCACTGCTATGCCCCGCGGTCTTAGAACCGCCAGGAGGGACCCTAGCACCTTTGTGAAAATTCTGGGATCAGTGGCCAACCCAAAAGGAAGAGCCACAAACTGGTAATGCTTTTCCAGAAAGGCGAACCTGAGAAACTGGTGATGATCTTTGTGGATAGGAATGTGCAGATACGCATCCTTTAAATCCACGGTGGTCATATATTGACCCTCCTGGATCATTGGTAAGATTGTCCGAATGGTCTCCATCTTGAATGATGGGACTCTGAGGAATTTGTTTAGAATTTTGAGATCCAGGATTGGTCTGAAAGTTCCTTTTTTCTTTGGAACCACAAACAGGTTTGAGTAAAAACCCAGCCCTTGTTCCGCAACTGGAACTGGGTGAATCACTCCCATTGTATGTAGGTCTTCTACACAGCGTAAGAACGCCTCTTTCTTTGTCTGGTCTGAAGACAAACGAGAAATGTGGAACCTTCCCCTTGGAGGGGAGTCCTTGAATTCTAGAAGATATCCCTGGGATACAATCTCCAAGGCCCAGAAATCGTGTACATCTCTTGCCCAGGCCTGAGCGAAGAGAGAGAGTCTGCCCCTACTAGATCCGGTCCCGGATCTGGGGCTACCCCATCATGCTGTCTTTGAGGCAGCTGCAGGATTCTTGGCCTGTTTACCCTTGTTCCAGCCCTGTTAAGGTTTTCAGGCTGCCCTGGGTTGTGCAGCGTTACCCTCTTGCTTTGCAGCAGGGGAGGATGAAGCGAGACCGCGTGAAAATTATTTTGTTTGTTCTTTGTCTTGAAGGACTTGTCCTGGGGGAGAGCATGGCCTTTTCCCCCAGTGATTTCTGAAATAATCTCTTTCAATTCAGGCCTGAAGAGGGTCTTTCCTTTGAAAGGGATGTTCAATAGTTTGGATTTTGACAACACATCTGCCGACCAGGACCATAACGCCCTGCACGCTAAAATGGCGAAACCTGAATTCTTTGCCGCTAACTTAGCTAGTTGGAAAGCGGCATCTGTGATAAAAGAATTAGCCAGCTTAAGAGCCTTAATTCTGTCCATAATGTCCTCATATGAGGTCGCCGTCTGGAGCGCATCTTCCAGTGCCTCGAACCAGAAAGCAGCTGCAGTGGTTACAGGAACAATGCACGCAATAGGTTGGAGAAGAAAACCTTGTTGAACAAAAAATTTCTTAAGTAAACCCTCTAATTTTTTATCCATAGGGTCTTTAAAAGCACAACTGTCTTCAATTGGTATAGTTGTACGTTTAGCAAGTGAAGAAACAGCCCCCTCCACCTTAGGGACCGTCTGCCACGAGTCCCGCATGGGGTTAGATATGGGGAACATTTTCTTAAAAACAGGAGGGGGAAAGAAGGGAATACCTGGTCTATCCCACTCCCTAGTAACAATATCCGCAATCCTCTTAGGGACCGGAAACACATCAGTGTAAACAGGAACTTCTAGGAACTTGTCCATTTTACACAATTTCTCTGGAACCACCATAGGGTCACAGTCATCCAGAGTAACTAATACCTCCCTGAGCAATAAGCGAAGGTGTTCTAGTTTAAAAAGCCAACATATCAGAATCTGTCTGAGGAGAAACCTTTCCTGAATCGGAAATTTCTCCCTCAGACAGCACATCCCTCGGCCCCACTTCAGAGTGTTGTGAGGGTATATCGGATACGGCTACTAAAGCGTCAGAATGCTCATTATCTGTTCTTAAAACCGAGCTATCACGCTTTGCAGGTAACACGGGCAGTTTAGATAAGAACACCGAGAGGGTATTATCCATAACTGCCGCCAAGTCTTGCAAGGTAAAAGAGTTAGACGCACTAGAGGTGCTAGGCGTCGCTTGAGCGGGCGTAACTGGTTGTGACACTTGGGGAGAGGTTGACGGGCTAACCTCGTTACCTTCTGTCTGAGAATCATCTTGGGCCACATTTTTAAGTGCAACAATATGTTCTTTAAAGTGTATAGACATATCAGTACAAGTGGGACACATTCTGAGCGGGGGTTCCACCATGGCTTCTAAACACATTGAACAAGGATTTTCCTTGGTGTCAGACATGTTTAACAGACTAGTAGTAATACAAACAGGCTTGGAAATCACTTTAATCAAGTAAAAACACACTTTGAAAAAAACGTTACTGTGCCTTTAAGAGATAAAAAAGGCACACAATTTTGCAAAACAGTGAAAAAATGCAGCAAACTTTTTGAAATTTTTACAGTATGTACCTAAAGCATTAGTAAGATTGCACCACTAGCAAAATAAACAATTAACCCCTTAATGCCCAAACCGGATCGACAGAAGCCAAAAAAAACGGTTAAAGAAACTTCAGCACCTTGCCACAGCTCTGCTGTGGCCCTACCTGCCCTTGGGAACCAGATTTGTGGGGAAAAAGCTTCTTATAGGCCCTCAAACTGCAGCAGGACCCTCCATGTGAAACAGCCTGAACTTCTAGTCAAATTAACTGCGCATCTGAGGCAGGAAATTAGGCCCCTCCCACCTCACTCCGGTGCTTGTGAGGCCTAAAGAAACACTCCCAAGTGTTTTAGTAATAGCCATGTGGGTAATAACCCCTGAAAGAAACCCAAAGGAACCCTCAAAGTGTCCCAAAAAACGATATTTGCAATAAAAACCATTTGCCCTGAAGTAGTGTCAACCAGCATAAACTAGCCCTGTGATGTAAGCTTGAAATTCCATACTTATTCTCTGAATACAGCTTACCCTTCCCTCATGGGGATATTAACAGTCTTTTCTAGCATTATCACAGTCTTGTCTAGAAAGAAATGACTGAACATACCTTATTGCAGCCTAACCTGCAAACCGTTCCCCCCAACTGAAGTTCTCTTGTACTCCTCAGTCCTGTGTGGGAACAGCAGTGGATTTTAGTTACAACCTGCTAAAATCATCTTCCTCCCTGCAGAAATCTTCATCTACTTTCTGCTAGCGAGTAAATAGTACACACCGGTACCATTTAAAATAACAAACTCTTGCTTGTAGAAAATAAAAACTACAATTCTAACACCACATTCACTTTACCCTTCCGATTGCTTAGAGCCGGCAAAGAGAATGACTGGGGGGTGGAGCTAGAGGGGGAGCTATATGGACAGCTCTGCTGTGTGCTCTCTTTGCCACTTCCTGTTGGGAAGGGGAATATCCCACAAGTAAAGGATGAATCCGTGGACTCGATACATCTTACAAGAGAAAGTGAGCGGTACACCTGTACCTGTCAGACTCGTAATACCAGCGGGCGTTAAAAAGCAGCGTTGGGACCTCTCAACGCTGCTTCTAAAGGCTAACGCAGAACTCGTAATCTAGCCGATAAGGTATAAAATACAAAGAGCAAACAAAATTGTAAAGCGGACCACAAGTAAAATCAAGGTCTTTATGTAAGTCCAAACATGGAAACAACTAAATACAAAGGTAAAAAATTGTACATGCAGAAAAGATAAGGGGCAGACGCGTTTCTACTTTCACCTTCTTCCGTGACTTTTTTTTATAAAATACAAAGGCCTAGATTACAAGTAAAGTGCAAAAATGTTATTGCTATGGTGTGTTAACCTTGGTTCCATACCACTTCCATTTTGCTCTTATAAGATCAAAGTTTTCTAAGTCGCTCGAACGAATGTCTAGCACATGCTAACATCAGTAAGTTGGATAGCGTGGGCGTGTTAATTTCCACACATAACAGACCTCTATGGGGCCACTAAGAAAAATTCATGTAGGATAACACTCCAGCACAGTCAATGGGATGTATAAATCTGTTCAAGTAGTGGATTTCATTTAGTTCTGTGCTATACTATTTCAATGGCACTTAAACATAAAACACTTCACAAACACATAAGTATACACCTTTGACCCCTTCCCAGCCTGTATTTAAGTATTTATATGTGTACACATGTCTGTAAATACATAAATACACATATAAACACATAAATACATATGTACACACACATAAACCTATATATATATATATATATATATATATATATATATATAAATATATATATATATATATATATATATATATATATATATATATATATATACATAAACACATACAAACATACATATTTAGACATGTATGTATCTCTATGTTAAAGCCTTTTGCCTGCCGTACTTAAGCCTTATAATTTTTTTTGCAATTTTATTTTATTTATTTTTTTATCAGATAGTGTTATGAGTGTAACTGTACAATGTATTTTTGATGTGTTTTGTGACACTTTTTTGTCTTGTGTAACAGTTAACCAGAGCTCTGGGGTAGAGATTGTGTACATGCTAGAAACATACATTTTGATGGCAGATAAGAGCCATAGGCCCAGCAAGTCTGCCCGACATTTCCTAAAAGTATAAACTTATCTAATTTGTAGGATAGCCTTATGCTTAACCCAGCCATTCTTAATGTCAACCACAGAGTTTCATTCCTACCTCTTGTGGAAGTTTATTCCATGAATGAATCACCCATTCTGTAAAGAAGCGCTTCCACAAATTACTCCTGAATTTAATACCCTTCAGCTTGAGATCATGACCCCTTGTTCTTGAATTTTTCTTTTTATGAAAAACACTCACAGCCACAGCTTTACCAAGCCATTTAATATACTTGAATGTTGCTATCATATCACCTCTTTCCCTTCTCTCCTCTAAGCTATACATAATTATGTCATTGAGATTCTTCTGGTATGTTTTATTTTTTAGACAATGTACCATTTTGGTAGCCCTGCTTTGCACAGATTCCAGTTTGTTTATATATTTCTGGAGATATGGGCCTCTAGTTATCAAGCCGTCAACCTCAAATACGCTGGAATTCCGCAGCGTATTTGTGGCGAGGCTGATTCGCCTAAGTTATCAAGCCCTTTACACCGGCAAAAGTAGAATTTTGTGACGTAAGCTTCGATCCGCCGGACTCAGTCAGACACAGATCGATTCTTGCGTCACTCCAGATGTTCCGCACACAAGTTCGGCACAATCTGACTACTTTTGCTAGTTATCAAAAAACTAGCAGATACGCTCGGCACTTTTCCGGCCCAGCGTACCTGGTATCAATGGGAGTCTGACCATAGTGAAAGTTCATGTTCGCTGCTGCCCGACATCCCATTGATTCCTATGGGAGCTGTCTACACCTAACACCCTAACATGTACCCCGAGTCTAAACACCCCTAATCTGTCCCCCCCCTACACCGCCGCAACTAAATACATTTATTACCCCCTAAACCGCCGTTCCCGGAGACCACCGCAAGCTACATTATACATATTAATCCCTAATCTGTCCCCCCCTACACTGCCGCAACTAAATAAAGTTATTAACCCCTAAACTGCCGCTCCCGGACCCCGCCGCCACCTATATTAAACTTATTAACCCCTAATCTGCCCCCCCTACACCGTCGCCACCTATAATACATTTATTAACCCCTATCCTGCCCCTCCTACACCACCGCAACCTATAATAAATTTATTAACCCCTATCCTGCCCCCCCTACACTGCCGCAACTATAATAAAATTATTAACCCCTAAACCTAAGTCTAACCCTAACCCTAACACCCCCCCCTAACTTAAATATTAATTAAATAAATCTAAATATTATAACTCTTATTAACTAAATTAATCCTATTTAAAACTAAATACTTACCTTTAAAATAAACCATAATATAGCTACAATATAAATAATAATTATATTGTAGCTATCTTAGGATTTATGTTTATTTTACAGGTAACTTTGTATTTATTTTAGCTAGTCAGAATAGTTATTAAATAGTTATTAACTATTTAATAACTACCTAGCTAAAAGAAATACAAAATTACCTGTAAAATAAATCCTAACTTAAGTTACAATTAAACCTAACACTACACTATCATTAAATTAATTAAATAAATTACCTACAAAAAACTACAATTAAATACAATTAAATAAACTAACTAAAGTACAAAAAATAAAAAAAGCTAAGTTACAAAAAATAAAAAAAATAAGTTACAAACATTTCAAAAATATTACAACAATTTTAAGCTACTTACACCTAATCTAAGCCCCCTAATAAAATAACAAAGCCCCCCAAAATAAAAAAATGCCCTACCCTATTCTACATTAAAAAGTTAACAGCTCAATTACCTTACCAGCCTTTAAAAGGGCCTTTTGCGGGGCATGCCCCAAAGAAAACAGCTCTTTTGCCTGTAAAATAAAAATACAACTCCACCCAACATTAAAACCCACCACCCACATACCCCTACTCTAACCCAAACCCCCCTTAAATAAACCTAACACTACCCCCCTGAAGATCATCCTACCTTTAGCCGTCTTCAGCCAGCCGACCACCGATGGAACCGAAGAGGAGATCCGGAGCGGCAGAAGTCATCATCCAAGGGGCACTGAAGAAGTCTTCCATCCGATTGAAGTCATCATCCAGGCGGTGTCTTCAATCTTCATCCATCCGGAGCCATCTATAGACGAGCCTACGCGGAGCCATCTTCTTCCACCGACGACTGAACGACGAATGACGGTTCCTTTAAGTGACGTCATCCAAGATGGCGTCCCTCGAATTCCGATTGGCTGATAGGATTCTATCAGTCAATCGGAATTAAGGTAGGAAAAATCTGATCGGGACAGCCAATAGAATGCAAGCTCAATCTGATTGGCTGATTGGATCAGCCAATCGGATTGAACTTCAATCAGATTTTTCCTACCTTAATTCCGATTGGCTGATAGAATCTTATCAGCCAATCGTAATTCGAGGGACGCCATCTTGGATGACGTCACTTAAAGGAACCGTCATTCGTCGTTCAGTCGTCGGTGGAAGAAGATGGCTCCGTGTAGGCTCGTCTGAAGATGGCTCCGCTCCGCTCCGGATGGATGAAGATTGAAGACGCCGCCTGGATGATGACTTCAATCGGATGGAAGACTTCTTCAGCGCCCCTTGGATGATGACTTCTGCCGCTCCGGATCTCCTCTTCGGTTCAATCGGTGGTCGGCTGGCTAATGACGGCTAAAGGTAGGATGATCTTCAGGGGGGTAGTGTTAGGTTTATTTAAGGGGGTTTGGGTTAGATTAGGGGTATGTGGGTGGTGGGTTTTAATGTTGGGGGGGTTGTATTTTTATTTTACAGGCAAAAGAGTTGTTTTCTTTGGGGCATGCCCCGCAAAAGGCCCTTTTAAAGGCTGGTAAGGTAATTGAGCTGTTAACTTTTTAATGTAGAATAGGGTAGGGCATTTTTTTATTTTGGGGGGCTTTGTTATTTTATTAGGGGGCTTAGATTAGGTGTAAGTAGCTTAAAATTGTTGTAATATTTTTTAAATGTTTGTAACTTATTTTTTTTATTTTTTGTACTTTAGTTAGTTTATTTAATTGTATTTAATTGTAGTTATTTGTAGGTAATTTATTTAATTAATTTAATGATAGTGTAGTGTTAGGTTTAATTGTTACTTAGGTTAGGATTTATTTTACAGGTAATTTTGTATTTCTTTTAGCTAGGTAGTTATTAAATAGTTAATAACTATTTAATAACAATTATAACTAGCTAAAATAAATACAAAGTTACCTGTAAAATAAATATAAATCCTAAAATAGCTACAATGTAATTATTAATTACTGTGTAGCTATCTTAGGGTTTATTTTAAAGGTATTTAGTTTTAAATAGGAATAATTTATTTAATGATAGTGTAGTGTTAGGTGTAATTGTAACTTAGGTTAGTTTTTATTTTACAGGTTAATTTCTCTTTATTTTAACTAGGTAGCTATTAAATAGTTAATAACTATTTAATAGCTATTGTACCTAGTTAAAATAAATTGAAATTTGCCTGTAAAATAAAAATAAATCCTAAGATAGCTACAATAAAATTATTATTTATATTGTAGCTATATTAGGGTTTATTTTAAAGGTAAGTATTTAGTTTTAAATAGGAATAATTAATTTAATAAGAGTTAAATTTATTTAGATGTATTTAATTAATATTTAAGTTGGGGGGGTGTTAGGGTTAGACTTAGGTTTAGGGGTTAATAATTTTATTATAGTGGCGGCGGTGGGGGGGGGGGCAGGATAGGGGTTAATAAATGTATTATAGGTGGTGACAGTGTAGGGGCAGGATAGGGGTTAATATGTTTAATATAGGTGGCGGCGGGGTCCGGGAGTGGCGGTTTAGGGGTTAAACAATGTATTTAGTTGCGGCGGGATCCGGGATCGGCAGGATAGGGGTTAATAAATTTATTATAGGTGGCGGCGGTATAGGGGGGGCAGGATAGGGGTTACTAGGTATAATGTAGGGGGCAGTGGGCTCCGGGAGTGGCGGTTTAGGGGTTAATACATTTATTATAGTTGTGGCGGTGTCCGGGAGCGGCGGTTTAGGGGTTAATAACTTTATTTAGTTGCAGGGGGCTCCCGGGGCGCCGGTATAGGGGGTAGAACAGTGTAGTTTAGTGTGGGTGCTTAGTGACAGCTTGTCAATAAAGCTGTCAAAAAGCCGAATAGCAGCGAGATCGGATGAGTGATAACTATCACAGTCCGCTGCTCATCGCCCCGTACTTTGTGCGCGGCTTTTTGACAGATTTATTGATAACTTTGGCGAGCGTATTCAGGTCTGCGGCGGCGATGGTAGGCGAGCTTAGGCAGGCGTATTGGGGCCGGCGAAGGCAGGTAAGTAGACACGTTGATAACTAGAGGCCATGGCCTCCAGAACTGCACACAATAGTCACGATAAGGCCAAACTAATGATATGTAAAGTGGCATAATAACCTTACTATTTCTGCTGCAAATACCTCTACCAATACATCCAAGAATTCTACTGGCCTTACTCGCTACAATACTACATTGTTTACTCAATTTTAAGTCATCTAAAATTATAAATTACCAAGTACCTTTCCTCATTTGTAACAGTCAGTAAAGTGTCATTCAGTCTGTAATTTAAGGGGCAGTTTACTCAAAAATGTTCTCCCCTTTAATGTGTTCCCAATGATCCACTTTACCTGCTGGAGTCTATTAAATTGCTTACAAGTATTTCTATTACCCTTATATTGGAATTTTAAATAGTTGATTTAGCCTGTGTTATCCACACCCATTCTGAAAGTTTTTGGCCTCAAGGCCAAGCTGTGTTAACACAGCCAGTAGAAGAAAGTACACTCCCAGTGGGTTATAGAAGAGATAAGGTAATAAAATGTTAATTTTCCATTGTTCTCTCCAAGTATTGGTGAATGGTTTATGGACAGATATAAGATAAAGAAGCATGTATATGAACACAATGTGATAAAGCAATGAGATCTGATTATACCTCCAATAACTGAACCCATTTTATTAGGTTGTGGCTTCAAAACACAAAAACAGCTAATTCATATACACAAATAAGCCTTAAAAAAGCAAATCGTATATATTTTATACTCTGCAGCTGGTAAATAAAGTAATTGGAATAACATTAAGGGAAAAACTATTTTATAGTATTCTGTCCCTTTAACTTTTGGATTTTGTTCCCTAAATGCATAATTTTACACTTTGCAGTGTTAAACTTTAGATCCCAGTAATTTATCCAATACTCACATTTTTTATATCACTTCTCATTTTGTCCCCCCACAACATCTACTCTATTACTAATTTTTGTATCGTCTGCAAACAGACATACTTTCCCCTGTAGCCCTTTGCTGATATATTTATATTCAAAAATTTAAATATTTGATATTAAACAAAACAGGTCCAAGAACTGACCCCAGAGAAACACCACTAGTAACAGCCCCCTCTGCTGCATGTACTCCACTTACTAAGACACTATGTTTTCTAGCATTAACCCAGCATTCTACCCTATTCACTATTTTTGAGTCTAGACCAAGGAGATACACGCCCAATCAGCCAATCAGCCAATAGAATGTGAGCTCAATCCTATTGGCTGATTGCATCAGCCAATAGGATTTTTTTAACCTTAATTCCGATTGGCTTAGATCGGAATCTAAGGGACGCCATCTTGGATGACGTCACTTAAAGGAACCTTCATTCGTCGGGTAGTCGACGTCAGAAGAGGATGCTCCGCGCCGGATGTCTTGAAGATGGACCCGCTCCGTGCCGGATGGATGAAGATAGAAGATGCCGTCTGGATGAAGACTTCTACCTGTCTGGAGGACCACTTCTCCCGGCTTGGATGAAGACTTCTTGCCGCTTCGTTGAGGACTTCTCCCAGATTCGTTGAGGATGGATGTCGGCTCTTCAAAACTGTAAGTGGATCTTCAGGGATTAGTGTTAGGTTTTTTTAAGGGTTTATTGGGTGGGTTTTATTTTTAGGTTAGGGCTTTGGGCTGCAATAGAGCTAAATGCCCTTTTAAGGGCAATGCCCATACAAATGCCCTTTTCAGGGCAATGGGGAGCTTAGGTTTTTTTAGTTAGGATTTTATTTGGGGGGTTGGTTGTGTGGGTGGTGGGTTTTACTGTGGGGGGGGGGTTTGTATTTTTTTTTTACAGGTAAAAGAGCTGATTTCTTTGGGGCAATGCCCCGCAAAAGGCCCTTTTAAGGGCTATTGGTAGTTTAGGCTAGGGTTTTTTTATTTTGGGGGGGCTTTTTTATTTTGATAGGGCTATTAGATTAGGTGTAATTAGATTAAATATCTTGTAATTTGTTTTTTATTTTTTGTAATTTAGTGTTTGTTTTTTTAATTTAGGTATTTGTATTTAATTTAGTTAATTTATTTAATTGTACTGTAAGGTTAGGTGTTAGTGTAACTAAGGTTAGGTTTTATTTTACAGGTAAATTTGTATTTATTTTAGCTAGGTAGTTAGTAAATAGTTAATAATTATTTAGTAACTATTCTACCTAGTTAAAATAAATACAAACTTGCCTGTAAAATAAAAATAAACCCTAAGCTAGATACAATATAACTATTAGTTATATTGTCGCTAGCTTAGGGTTTATTTTATAAGTAAGTATTTCGTTTTAAATAGGAATTTAGTTAATGATAGGAATTTTTATTTAGGGGTTAATAAATTTAATATAGTGGCGGCAGCGTTGGGGCGGCAGATATGGGGTTAATAAATGTAGGTAGGTGGCGGCGATGTTAGGGGAGGCAGATTAGGGGTTAATAATATTTAACTAGTGTTTGCGATGCAGGAGTGCGGCGGTTTAGGGGTTAATATGTTTATTATAGTGGCGGCGATGTCCGGAGCGGCAGATTAGGGGCTAATAATTTTATTTTAGTGCTTGCGATGCGGGAGGGCCTCGGTTTAGGGGTTAATAGGTAGTTTATGGGTGTTAGTGTACTTTTTAGCACTTTAGTTATGAGTTTTATGCTACAGCTCTGTAGTCCCATTGAAAAAAGACTTTACAAAAATTGCGTAAGTTAATTTGTGGTACGGCCAAAAAAGTGTTCGGGACAGCTGTACCTACAAGGTTTGTAATAGAAGCGGTAGTAAAAAAGCAGCGTTAGGAGCCTTAACACTGCTTTTTTACTCATAACGCAAAACTCGTAATCTAGCCGACAGTTTGTGAATTAATTTGTTGTCTGGGACGGTGTCAAATGCTTTGCTGAAATCTAGATATGCTACATCAACTGCTCCACCCTGGTTAGATTAGTCTAACATAATTTCTGAAGTAAAACCATGTTGAGTTTGGTCCTCTAAATTGTTTGTCATAATTCTTTCTTTTAAGAGACTTTCTATTAATTTCTCTACTACTAAAGATTAAACTAACTGGCCTGTATTACCAGATTTTTTCCTACTGCCCTTTTTATGAAGAGGTACTAAATGTTTTATTCTCTAGTTATATGAAACGCTTCTTGTCAATAGTGACTGATTAAACAGATCAATTAATGAGGTAGTTAGCACTGATCGAAGTTCCTTTAAAACCCTTGGATGAATATTATCAGGAGGACCTTCTTACTTTTTGACATGTATTTTTGATAAATACCTCAAACTCTGTAAAAATATTAGTGCAAAGCTCATTTCCATTTTTGTAGCATCCCTTAATATAGCTTTTCTATCTTCACAATCTTTTGAAAAAACAGAGCAGAAGTAATTGAGACAGTCCGCATAAACGTTATCCTTCCTAATTAACTACTTAGTCTTTTTTGTTGGAGTCTCCATATTTGCATTTCATCATATGACTGTGTGTGTCTGTAATTTTTATATGTGATCTTTTTTGTCTTTTTTGACGTGCTCGTGCACGCTTTCCCCATAGACATCAATGGGGAGAGCGGGTCAGAAAAAAACCTAACACCTGCGATCGCGGAAAGAAAAGCTCCATAACGCAGCCCCATTGATGTCTATGGGGAAAAAGAAAATACGGTTTAAACCTAGCACCCTAACATAAACCACATGTCTAAACACCCCTAATCTGCTGCCCCAGACGCCTACCTACAGTTATTAACCCCTAATCACCCGCTCCCGATATCGTTGTCACTAAACTAAAGTTATTAACCTTATTCCGCCGCACCCCAACATCGCCCACACTATAATAAATATATTAACCCCTATTCCGCCGCTCCCTGAAATCACTGCAACTAAATAAAGCTATTAACCCTTAAACATCTGGCCTCATACATCACTACAACTAAATAAACCTATTAACCCCTAAACCACCAGCCCCCCACATTGCAACAATCTAAATTAAACTATTAACCCCTAACCCTAACACCCCCTAACTTTAACATAATTAAAATATAGCTAAATTAAACTTACAATTATTAACTAAATAAACCCCTAAACCGCCAGCCCCCACATCGCAACAACCTAAATTAATCTATATTAACCCCTTAACCTAACCCTAACCCTCCCTAACTTTAACATAATTAAAATATAGCTAAATTAAACTTACAATAATTAACTAAATAATACCTATTTCAAAATAGATACTTACCTGTGAGATAAAACCTAAGCTAGCTACAATATAACTAATAGTTATATTGTAGCTATCTTATGTTTTATTTTTATTTCACAGGTAAGTTTGTATTTATTTTAACTAGGTAGACTAGTTAGTAAATAGTTAATAACTATTTAATAACGATCTAGTTAAAATCAATACAAAATTACCTGCCAAATAAAGCCTCAGCTACCTTACACTAAAACCTAGAATTACAAAAATAAAAAAACTACCATTACAAAAAAAACCGAAATTATCCAAAACAATAAAAATTATTCCTATTCTAATACCCTTTAAAAAAAATGGCCTTTTGTAGGGCATTGCCCTAAGTTAAACAGATCTTTTGCTACAAAAAAAAATACACCCCCTAACTGTATACAAACCCCCACCCCCCAAACTACTAAGAACCCTTAAACGGGCCTTTTGGGGAGCCCTTAAAAGGGCCTTTTGTAGGGCATTGCCCTAAAGATAATAGCTCTTTTCCTACAAAAGAAAAACAAACAACCCCCTAAAAAAATACATTACACAAAATAAACAAATTATCAAAAATACTAAAAATTATTCCTATTCTAATACCCAAAATAAAAAACCTAATCTAGAATAAACTACCAATGGCCCTTAAAAGGGCCTTTTGCAGGGCATTGCCCTAAAGATATCAGCTCTTTTGGTGAAAAAACAAAAAACAAATACCCACTAACCCCCCCCCCCAACCCCACAAAATAAAAAAAATAAAAAACTATCTAAAAAAAACCTAAGCTACACATTGCTCTGAAAAGGGCATTTGGATCGGCATTGCCCTTAAAAATGCCCTTTTACTGCCCAAACCCTAATCTGAAAATAAAACCCACCCAAAAAACCCTTAAAAAAAAATAACCCTAGATGATCCACTTAGAGTTTTTGAAGTCCCGCTTGAACGATCTTCATCCCGGCAGAGAAGTCTTAATCCGAACGGCCTCTTCAATCTTCATACCAGCGGCGAAGTTCTCATCCAAGCGGTGAGAAGTCTTCATTCAGGCGGGCCTCTTCATTCTTCATCCAGGCGGAATCTTCTATCTTGATCCCGGCGGCGTGGAGCGGGTCCATCCTGAATACATCCGGCGCGGAGCATCCTCTTCATACGGTCGCCGTCATACACTGAATCTTCAATGCAAGGTACCCGATCCAAGATAGCGTCGCTTGCATTCCCGCCGGGATGAAGATTGAAGAGGCCGTCTGGATGAAGACTTCTCACTGCCTGGATGAGGACTTCTCCGCCGGGATGAAGATCATTCAAGCACGACTTAAAAAACTGTAAGTGGATTGTCGGGGATTAGTGTTCAAGGTTTTTTTTGGGTGGGTTTTTATTTTTAGATTAGGGTTTGGGCATGTAAAAGAGCTAAATGCCCTTTTAAGGGCAATACCCATCCAAATACCCTTTTTAGGGCAATGGGTAGCTTAGGTTTTTTATTTTGGGGGATGGTTGGGTGGTGGGTTTTACTGTTGGGGGGGTCTTTGTATTTTTTTTACAGGTAAAAGAGCTGTTTAACTTAGGACAATGCCCTACAAAAGGCTCTTTTAAGGGCCATTGGTAGTTTATTGTAGGCTAGGTTTTTTTTTATTTTGGGTGGGCTTTTTTATTTTGATAGGGCTATTAGATTAGGTCTAATTCTTTTTTATATTTGATAATTTCGTTTGTTAATTTCCGTAATTTAGTTTGTTATTTTTTGTAATTTAGTTTTGGGGTTTTTTTGTATTTAGATCGTTTGTAATTTTTAGAGTAGTGTTAGGATTTTTTTAATGTGTAGTTTAGTTTATATAATTGGTAGTTAAATTTTAGTTTAATAATTATATTAGTTTAATTGTTAGTTTAAAATTAGTTTTTTTAATTTGACAGCTAAATTTAAATTTAATTTAGGCTAGGGAAATTTTAATTTTAATATAACGTTAGGGGGGCATTAGGTTTAGGGGTTACTAGTTTAAATTAGTTTATTGCAATGTGCAGGCTTTCGGTTTAGGGTTTAATAGTTTAATTTATTATATTTCATTGTGGGGGGCTTTCGGTTTAGGGGTTAATAGGTTTATTATAGTGGCGGCGGTGTAGGGCTCAATAACTTTAGTATAGTGGGGGCGATGTGGGTGGACGGCATATTAGGGGTTAATATTTAAATAGTGTTTGCGATGCGGGAGGGCGGCAGTTTAGGGGTTAATAATTTTAGTATAGTGGCGTTGATGTCGGGAGCAGAAGATTAGGGGTTAATACATTTATTATAGTGTTTGCGATGCGGGAGGGCCTCAGTTTAGGGTTTAATAGGTAGTTTATGGGTGTTTAGTGTACTTTGTAGCAGTTTAGTTATGAGTTTTATGTTACAGATTTGTAGCGTAAAACTCATAACTACTGACTTTAGATGGCGGTACAGATCTTGTCGTTTTAGGCTGCAACGCTCGCTTTTTAGCCTGACTGCAAACCTCGTAATACCAGCACTATGGTAATCCCATTAAAAAATGTAAAAAAAATTTTGAGTGCGGTACTGACGTTGCATTACAGGCTAAAAGGCTTGCGGTACACCTATACCGACAAGACTCGTAATGGCTGCGGTGCTGTTTTAACGCTGAAAATACCATAATTTTCAGCGTTAAAAGACGAACGCACAAACTTGTAATCTAGCTGTATGTTTCTTTTGATGTTTTTTATTCAATATATGATTTTATTAAATGAACATGGTTTCATATGCTTGTAGTACTAGATTGTGGTTTATTCTTTGTCCCACACTATCAATTCTGCTCCACTTGTAAGCTAGGTCAAAATGTTGGTATTTTGGGAATTAAACTGATGCTAAGGGGTAGATTTACCAAGCAGCGGATGCTGCAATCTACCCCCGTAGTTTCCAGATCGCTTGAAACATAAGTTAAGAAGCAGCAGTCGCAAGACGGCATTTTCTTAACTCGTCCGCCACCTCTGAGGTGGTGGACGGCAATCATCCCGATGATACGATTGAGATGATTGACACCCCCTGCTAGCGGCTGATTGGCAGCGAATCTGAAGGGGCGGCATTGCACAAGCATTTCACTAGAATATGGTAACTTTTCCTTATATTTTAATTTTTTAAGCAAAGTATAACTGTGAAAGTGCCTTTTTTGCTGAATTTGTGTGTTTAACTCATAGAAAAAAAAGTTTTTAAAAGAAGAAAAGACCAAAACTGATTCATCATAGGTGAGTAAAATGGTTAGAGGAGTTCATTATTATTACTATTATTATTATAATTATTATTAAATAATAACCAGTTGCAAAAACAATGCAATTATAATTCTCATACATAAAAAAATCTCTCTAAGAACATAGTTGTCAACATTTAAAAATAAATAAAAATCCAGGTACACTTTGCAGCATAGTAAGCAAGCAAGCAGGTTAACGGACATTCCCGGACAGGTGACAACTCTAGTGTAGACTGAATCATTACCTAGAAGCAATGGTCGAAGAACATAAAAGCATCTGTCATATAAATCAATGAAAATAAATAAAATTAAATTAATATACTGGAAGAATTCTGCTGTGTTGAAGAAGTGTCCAATTTTTTGTCAGAAAATCTAAATGTCTAAATAATAGCATTTTACCAAGCATATTTATTATGCTCTCTCAAAATGTGCCTTTAAAGGGACAGTAAAATTAATTAAATGAAATTCCCCCACCTTAATACACTTACCCCGAATAAGCTATTTGAAACACATCACACTTCTAAAAACAAAATTTATGCTTACCAGATAAATTCTTTCCTTTCCGGGCAGGGAGAGTCCACGACTTCATTCCTTACTGTTGGCATCCCCCAGAGACTGGAGGCCATGAGGTCTATCTCTGGCATTCCCAATCTGCTGCATATCTCTGCAAAGACCTCGGAGTGGAGAGATCATTCCCCCGGGTGAAAGGATTGCCTGCTGGGGAAGTCTGCTTCCCAGAGTTCCACACCCGGAATGTGGATCACTGGCAGCGTACAGTTCTCTCGTTCCTCCTAATGGTTGATGTAGGCTACCGAAGTTATATTGTCTGATTGGAATCTGATAAACTGGGATGAACCCAGGAGGGGCCAAGCCTTCAGAGCATTGAAGATTGCCCAGAGTTCCAAAATATTGATCGGAAGAGAGTCCACAGCTCCTGTGCCTTCCTGGCACCCCAAACTATTCCCCAGCCGGATAGACTGGCGTCCATAGTCACAATCTCCTAGGACGGTCTCAAGAAGCACGTGCCTTGGGACAGGTGATCTTGACAGAGCCACCAAGAGAGCGAGTCTCTCGACAGGCTGTCCAGAACTATCTGTTGTGACTGATTGGAATGGTCAACATTCCATTGTCTCAGCATGCATAGCTGTAAAGGTCTGAGATGGAATCTGGCAAAGGGAATGATGTCCGTACAAGACACCATAAGTCCAATCACCTACATACACTGGGCCACCGAAGGTCTCAAGGAGGCATGGAGGGCAAGACATGCTGTTGTTAGCTTGCAATGTCTCTGATCTGTTAGAAAGATCTTCATGGACACTGAGTCTATAACTGTGCCCAGGAAATTCATTCTGGTATCTGGAGTAAGAGAACTCTTTTCCAAGTTTATCTTCCATCCATGACCGAAGAAGACTTAGAAGAAATTCTGAGTGATCCCTTGCTAGATGAAAAGATGGTGCCTGTACCAAGATATCGTCCAGGTAAGGAGATACTGCTATACCTCAAGTTCTGGCAACCGCTAGAAGAGCCCCCAGAACCTTCATAAATATCCTTAGAGCAGTAGCTAAGCCAAACAGAATTGCTATGAACTGGAAGTGTTGATCCAGAAAGGCAAACTGTAGGAACTGGAAATGTCCCCTGTTGTCAAGCTGCTCTCTGCTCTGCTGTGGCCATTGCCACGGACACAGGCACTCCTCCTGTTGCTAGGGATACCACAGTGTAACTGCAGCACGGTCCCGCCCTGTCTTCCCTATGTAAAGGCCTCAGTCCCTCTCACCTGTGCCCAAGTATAGGTGTTTCTTCTTGTGTTCCTGGGTGCTGTATATCTGTATGTTGAATTGCTGCATTGATTCACTGCTGCTGAACTCTCCCTGTTTAACTACTCTGCTTGCCTTAACCCCTGAATTGCTGGACTGCTTATCTGTTGATGAACTCTGCCTGTTTGACTACGCTGCTTGCCTTAACCCCTGAATTGTTGGACTGCTTAACTGTTGATGAACTCTGCCTGTTTGACTACGCTGCTTGCCTTAACCCTTGAATTGCTGGATTGCTTTACCGTTGATGAACTCTGCCTGTTTGACTACTCTGCTTGCCTTAACCCTAAAATATTGGATTGCCATTCTGTTGCTGAACTCTGCCTGCCTGACCATTCTATTGATTTACCCTTGAACTGCCTCACCGCTGGATTCCCTACCTATTGCCGTCAGAGACTATCCTGTCTGTTTCAGTCCTTCAAGTGTTTTACCCTTGAACTGCCTAACCGCTTATTCCTACCTGCTGCCGCCAAAGACTACCCTGCATAGTGTGACACTGTTTACCTCATTTTGCGAACTTTCTCTGCTCTGGGATGTTCCCTATCATTCCAGCTTGATGCCAGGATAACAAGACTACTGGTCAAGTTTGGTATGATAGTGGAATATCCCACGAGCATTACACCTGTGAATCAGAATGTGAAGGTATGCATCCTTCAGATCTATGGTAGTCATAAACTGTCCCTGAACCATGGAAAGGATTGATCTTATAGTATCCATCTTGAAGAAGGGGGACACTTAGAAATCTGTTTAGGCACTTTAAGTTCAGAATAGGAAAAAAAGTTCCCTCCTTTTTGGGAACCACAAAGAGGTTTGAATAGAACCCCAGACCTCTTTTTGATGCAGGTACCGGGATAATTACTAATAATTAATGAAATTTGAATTGTATCCAGTATCCCTGAGATACGACCTCCAGAACCCAAGAATCCTGAACATCCTGAAACCAAGCGTCTGAAAACAGCGACAATCTTCCCCCTACTCGATCCGATCCCAGATCGGGAGCCACCCCTTCATGCCTATTTGTTATCGGTGGGCTTCTTTGTCTGTTTGGACTTGTTCCAGGACTGATTCCAAGTGCTCTTGGGCTGCTCAGGCTTGAATGAAGATTGGGAATACCTGTTACACTATACAAGCGTAACTCTAGGGGGCGCTAGAAGAAATATATAAAACAATCTGTTGGATAATACTGAAGTATAGTAAAAACAATAAAAACTTAATAATATAAAATGATCAGATAATAATGTATAAAGACAAAGTAATAATGACAATTACAGAAAAAATGAGACATGGACTCTCATCAAATGTGATGTGATGAGATCAATATAAACAGAAAATGCAGCTTAAAACAATATATAATAAATAAATAGTATTAAGTCTCTAATAAGTTCTTATCTGTATATGATATTGATGCTCAGACAGTCCCAAGATTAGGAGGGCACTTCAGAGGTTTATTAGTCCTCCTGGGTAGCACATATATAAGATTCTCCCTTAGATCCAGAAGTCAGCTCCTTGTCACAAAACCAGTCTGGGTAAATACTCTCTCTGTGCAAAGAAAATCACAAAGACAAGGGCGCCTCCTCGTGTGATATAGATTAGATTTTTTAATGTTACTATTTTAGAATACCATAATAATAATTTCCTATAACATATGATGCTGACATGATATCCACCATAAGATAATGTTTGGCTATGGTTGTTGTTTTTTGCATCCTTTATTAACCAATTTGTACAGTACTTGTTTGTTTTTTAGTATAATGTGAATTATTTGGAAATGGTTTTAATCATTGTATTCTAACTATGGTCTGATTGAAACAGGTGTGCACTCACACACCTGATGAGGCAGGTTCACTTCCACACCTGAATAGGTGTGGTTATGTTTCACTCTTAGAGTGGTCATTTAGCATTTATAAGCCAGAGCTCTCAGTCTTTGGATAGAAGCCTGAGGAAACAGACAGAGATCTGAGAAACTAGTTGCTTGTTTATCCATTGTTACGGTCACATTTGTGACATTTTATATTATATTTTACTGCACCATTAAACTATGGTATTTTAACTCTTTGCTGAGAGCCTGAGCTTGATTGAAATCTACCCTGGAGTGATTTGCTGCACTGCCTTGGTCAGTGAACTGGGACACTGTGAACTTCCAGTCTGCCTCTATAAGCACAACAGTGCTGCTTTACTTGTGAGTATAAAATCTGTATTCACCTATTTTTACATTTGTCCAAACTATATCACACGAGGAGGCGCCCTTGTCTTTGTGATTTTCTTTGCACAGAGAGAGTATTGAATGAAGATTGAGATCGTTGAGATTTGTCCTAATGAAAGGAGCCAAAATTAGAGGACTGCTGTCCCTTAGGTCTGTTTGTCAGTATATGGCCGGGTTATAATGCAATATATTTAATAATTATTCTTTAAAACAAACCACCAATAAAATGCATATACGAAACAATTAAAATCAATATTTTATTCCTAAATTCTTTATATTAGTTAAAGTTATAAACACATTGAATTATATTTATAGAAACCAGATATGAACCAAACTATACAAGCTTAAACTGTTACAATATTCTATACAAAGATCATAAAAATATACCTTTACAAATTACATTATTCACAATAATCTCCCAAATCAGAGTTCCATTAAAATATCACAGTGAAATATAGAGGTATGGTTTGTTAATCTTCCAGACAAATATAATTAAGCTACAAATGATTCTATATAACAAATTAAAACACCAGAAGTTATATATATTATTAATGCAAACAGCCAATTTATCTGAGCTGAAATAAATTCTTATTTATCTATAAAAAAGGTAAATCCTAAAATATATCTGTATAGCTGCAATCTGACTATAGTCTTAGAATATCTTTGTTTAAAATATTAACAATATAGAACAGTCATACATCACCACATAACCAAATGATTATTCAGTTTCCAGAATTTCTTGTGGGTCATCTATGGAGTGTTTACTCACAATATGCATGTATTTTCTGCCATATGCAAAATGGCAGATAATATACCAAAGCCTATGTATTTTTCTCTCCAAAAGTTAATGCTTCTTTGAGTCTGTCTGTATATCTCCTCTACTGTGTGTGACACCCTTTATTTTAATCATTCCCACAAGATTTTGATAGGTCCTTACCGGTGCTTATCTCTGATTCGCCCTCGGATCTGAACATCTCATAGGTTATTTTGGGAAACGCCTCCCTGAGTGGCCAAATGCCTTTTGGTTGTAATACCATTTTTGAACTATAGGTGGCAGCAGATAACCAGAAATGCAGTTTTACCATCAATGCTGCTACAGTTTAATATAGATTCATATATATTTTTACAATGTATTATATTTTGTAGTATTAATAAGTCACGTTTGATGTGTAGTGGACCATGTCACACCACTCATCCTGAGAATTTCAAGACCAGATATGATATATTTCTCATAATACAAGGTAATTCTTATACATTTAAAATATATGGGTATTTAAAAGGATTTTAATACTTTTACCATGGATCCAATTAATATCTCAGCCATCATCTTAACACTACATACATACCTTGAGATCAGCAATCATATGTGGTTTCATATTTATTACTATCCCATATAAATATTTAATATCTGCATATTTCTTGCTGAGTGTATAAAACACGACACTATTTAAAACACAAACCACATATGTACTTATTAGATGTCTGAAAAATATAAGAATATGTTATCTATTAAATTTATTACAAACCTGAAATGCATTTCTCAGATTCATGGAATTATACACTTTTATACAGTATTGAAAAATATCCCAGTTGTATTTTAAAATGAATTTAACAGCTACAATGCAACATGTGTTTCTGTTAGCCAGCACAGATGTGTATCCGAGGTCTAGGGGCAATTACTATATTCCTGGGCCTTAGTGTTTGCTTATCTGACTTATTCACAGACTCTTGTCTCCAAACTGCTAATATTTACCATGAAGTGGCCCACTGGCCTTATCTTATACAAAGGTCTAAACCTTTTGTTCTTTCTAAGATAACTATTAAAACAATTCTTTTGATTAATTTGGAAAAAGGCCTGCGATGCATCCTATGTAACCAAGAAGAAGTGAGGGTTGGTCTGCCATGGCTACAGCCCACACAATTCATGTCAAATTAGATTATAAAAAGAAAAAAAAATGAAATATTAGATTTCATGATACATCTGTAGTTTATTTAGGGTTACTTCACAGATACCCTGACATGTTCTTCTTATCCTGAGGTAGGAAGGCACCTTTCCCTCCAGTAACCGTAGAGATGATGTAGTCCAGACCTGGTCCAAATAAAGATCTTTCCCTTGAAAGGAAGAGAAAGGAGTCTGGATTTAAAAGTCATATCCACAGACCAAGACTTCAACCAGAGAGCCCTGCGGGCTAGGACCGCAAAACCTGAAGCCTTAGCATTCAGTCTAATAATCTGCATATCCAAATAATGAAAGAATTAGCTACTCTTAAAGCAACAGCAATGGTTGTGTTCTTTATGGAATGGGTTAATTAACACCAGGTGAATGATTAACAGGTGCAGGTATAAGTAGCAGAAACCTGTATAACCAAAGTGTACATGACTAAGAGCCTAATGTTGGCTTGAAACGTTGTATTATCAATGGGACCCAAGACAAAAGAATAAAGGTCTTTTAAAGAAATTGGTGGCTGGAGTTTCTTGGAATTCATGTACTTTGGTGAGACTTGGCAAGTCTGTTGCTCCGTGCTCCACTGAAAGAGGAAACTTGGTGTGCTGTTTCCATTATTTTGATTCTACTATTTAAAAGTCATATCCACAGACCAAGACTTCAACCAGAGAGCCCTGCGGGCTAGGACCGCAAAACCTGAAGCCTTAGCATTCAGTCGAATAATCTGCATATTCAAATAATGAAAGAATTAGCTACTCTTAAAGCTTTCATTCTCTCCTGAATATTCTCAAGGGGAGATTCCACCTTGATTAGTTCTGACAGGGAGTCGCGCCAGAAGGTGGCGGCCCCAGCCACCACGGCCATCGCTGCCACCGGTTAAAATAAAAATCCCGCTTGTTGGAACATTCTCCTTAGGAAAGTTTCCAACTTCTTATCCATAGGTTCTCTAAAGGAAGAGCTATACTTGAGAGGGATAGTAGTATGCTTAGCTAGCGTCAAAATATCGGCATCCACCTTAGGGATGGAGCCCCCAGGGAACAATTTTTTAAAAGTAGCCGAGGGCGAAAATGATATTCCAATTCTTTCCCATTCGTTACTAATAATGTTCGCCATACTAACTGGGACTGGAAATGTTTGTGGGACCTTCCTGTCTTCATAAACCCTATTAAATTTAGGGATCCTAGGTTCCTCAGGTAGCTTTGCCTCCAGAACCTCTAGCGTACACAGGACCTCCTTCAGTAAAAAACGCAGATGTTCAATTTTAAATCTAAAGGAGGGTTCCTCCGCTGGAGATTTAGTAATAGAAGTCTCCGACTCCGAAAAATCACCCGCTGACGCCACAGAGGTTAACTTATCCTCGGATAGCTGGAACATACAAGCTAGATCCGATTGGAAATTAGATGAATCTAAAACAGGAGAACTGTGTTTAATCTTTCTCTTACGTTTCCCAGAGATAGGGCATTCAGGGCCGCGGACACCGCCGCTTGTAACTGCACAGCTTGTAAGAAAGGCCCCTCCAGATGGAGAAATAGCCGTGCCGCGGGGAACTGCATGCGAAACGGCTAGGGTAGAAAGGGTAGTAATCTCTCGGGTCACAGAATCCTGTGAGGTTAATGGCTCAGAGCGACTAATAGCGCAAGGGTTAATAGCAGACTTAGCTCCCTTCTTAGACTTTAAAACAGTACCCAGGCAATTGGAACAAAATTGAGTAGATGGGCAAACCACGGCCTCCTCACAAAATAAGCAGGTATTATTTATCACTACAGAAGGAGTGGAACCTTCTTACGTATTATCAGAGTCCTCCATAGTAGGTATGTAATCCCACAGTAGAAAGAAAAAGAAAAACGATACAAAAAATAAACGTCATTAATATAGAAAGACACCTTTACAAAACCAATGGCTGGAGCACTCACCCCCTCCTAGACCCAGACAAGTTATCAAGAAACGCTTCTCAGGAGTGCTGTCAGCAGCAGAATTGTAAGGAAGTGAATGAAGCTGCACCCAATCACATGGTGCGCAAGGCAGGACCTCCCCTGCTATGAAAAAGTGAACAAAGCTATTAGGAGCTGCGCAACTCACAAAGTGAAAGTGAAACCTGCCTGTTCCAGCCAAAAGTACACAGTATAAATGAGCCCTGAAAACGTTCTTCACAAATGTTAAAGCAGTATATAAACTCCCAATACTATTCCCAATAAACTCCCACGGAGGAGATATTAACCCTTGATCTTACTGAGGTAGAGGAGTCACACTGTGACCCTATATAAGGCGTCCCTGCTATATGAAAATAACACAGACTTACCCTCCAGGATCCGTGCTGTGGAACAGATACTGCCTCTCAAGTATGACAGTAGCGATGCTCTGACGGGGACCTGAGTGTGGAAAAGCAAGCAGTGTAACTCGTTAACACTGATTGCTCAGGAGTTGTTAGATAGACAAACAGTCTGGATGGCTTTGCAGAAAAACTTTCCCTGCATCTCCAGAGTCTAACTTTCATCAATACTCTCGCTGAGAGGTTTATATGATTACCTAAAACTCCAGTCCTCTCTTGAAGGGAACATACCCGTTGAGGACTATACAAATCTTCTGACACTTCTCTGCCATTCTCCTCTAGTGATGAAAAGCAAAGAATGACTGGGGGGATAGGGGAAGTGGGAGAGATATTTAAGCCTTTGGCAGGGGTGTCTTTGCCTCCTCCTGGTGGCTAGGTGTTGTATTTTGAAATGTTCATATCTATCTTGCATTTTTATTTTGACATGGCCTACATCCCCTTTTCAAGTTCACTCAGACACTATTTACCCACAAATATTTACTAATCCAACACTCTGGTAATTATTTGCAGATATGCCAACGTGGAAACTGCAAGACGCCTATCTGTCATACAAAGATGCTGCTGCGTCTAAGATGCTAGAAAATCCATTGTCCCACTGTCAAAATGACCTTCCATTAAAACAAATGCACCCATGCTGCTTATTACTAGCTTATCCCTACAATGTCAACAAATCTCAAAGAGATGCATCTCAGCATTATACAAAGATTATTCATTTTTGGACTTATTTAAGATGCAGATGCACTGGGTTAAAACCACAGTTAAAAATTCTGATAGAGTGGCCCTTCAGCATCTAACCTATGTTTGTACAGTATTTCCAAATGATTATACACAATCATTACTCTTACAAACAAGCCAGAGATGCTGGACACAACTTCTAGAATACACATTTTAAAATTGGATGTTAAAATGTGCACAATGTACTTTCCAATTCCATTATAAAAGTTGATTAATTACCTTAGTATTCTTTGTAGAAGTAACAATGCACTAATGGAGCTAGCTAAACACTTTGAGTGAGCCAATAACAAGAGTCATAAGTTCAGCCACCAATCAGCAGCTAGCTTCCAGTAGTGCATTGCTTGTTCTGAGAACACATAGGTGTGCTTTTCAACAAAGGATACAAAGAAAACAGCAAATTAGATAACAGAAGTAGAAACTTGTTTAAAACTTTCATGATTTAGACAAGACATGTAGTTTTATTTTGCTGTAACGGAAGAGGCATAATTCTTAAAAAAAAAATAATGGTTGCGTATTTCTTTTGTAAACAATCTATACATGACAGAAGAGAATTTAAGAGGGTAATGTTGTACTTCAAGTTAATAAGTGATGCATCTATAGTGATATTAATCAATGACAGTTTTTTCATGCAGTATCTCAGTATCTCTCATGGGTACAGATTTGAACCATGTAATTATTTAAAGGAACATAAATAAACGTTCATGATTCAAATGGAATGCACAATTCTATTATCACCTATATCTATTTCTTTTCTTGGTTCCTTTTGTTGAAACTTAGCTCCTTCCAATAAGAGCATACTGAGGTAGGCTCAAGAGCGTGCATGTGTTGAGCATTATATGGCAGCAGTGTTAGCAACACAAACAGAGCTCAACACACAAGCATTCTCAGGAACCTACCTCAGTATAATCTGATGGAAAGCAGCTAAGCTTCAATAAATGATACCAAGAAAAAAAGATAAATTTGATCACAGATGTAATTAGAAAGATTGTTTAAAAGGCCATGAAACCCAATTTTTTATTTCCTAATTCAAGCCAGGAATACGATTTTAAACAACATTCAAATTTACTTCTAATATTTAATTTTCTTCATTCTTCAGATATCCTTTGTAGAAGAAATAGCAATGCACATGGGTGAGCCAATCACACGAAGCATCTGTGTGCAGCCACCAATCAGCAGCTACTTAGATCAACAAAGGATATCAAAAGCAAATTAGATAATAGAAGTAAATCGGAAACTTGCTTAAAATTGCATGGCTCTTTCTAAATCATGAAAGAAAAAATATGTGAGTTTCAAAAATGTTGTCCCTTTAAAGACTTTTTTTTTTAAATTATATTCTCTATTTAAATCAAGAAAGTTAAATTTTGAATTAAAACTGGGAAAAATCCAACATGTGGTCAAAATGTGAAAGAACTGTTTAATCTCAGGGCGGATAGCTTTTGCGGGATGTCTCATTTATAACTTACAACTTGTTTTAATTTTGTTACATATTCTTTTGCTCAATAACTGATTGAAACTAGCATATTTGCATATGTACTCACTGTGAAAGACTTAGGAGCAGCAGTTGTTGTTGGCTAACCGGATGTCTGCCAGAAGTGCACTGCTTCTCCTAATCCTACTTTTCAACAATGGATACCAAGAGAACAAAGCAAAAATATCAACACACTGTATACATATATCTTTGATAACTTATCAAACCACAAAGAAACATAGCTCTATGTATTCAAATGTTTTGAGTTCTAAAACAATGATCACTACCAAGCCAGTTTTACAATCCTTCTAAATCTATTCAAAATTTGTTTTGGGTGGTGGAAACCCTTATAAGACGTTTTCTAAAAGCTTGCTCATCTCTGGTTGGTTTTTAAACAAGTCTCCTGGAACTCAACATGTAATATGGTTTCTATCGTTATTTCAAAAGGTATCAAATGTCTATGTCAAAATACTATCAGCCATTAACTGCCAAACTGAATTTTAGCACCTCAGAATGTTTTTAACACCTTGGACACAAATGATTTGAAATAATTTTCTACTCCTCAGCAAAGTTAATGTTATGTACCCTAATGAGTTTCGTTCAGTGACCTGAGCCATCAAACACCTCTCACTTTCTGCTTAATGTAAAATTTGTTTTTGGAAGTTTTTATAGGTCCCTTGTACAGTATTGTAATACTGTTACGTTGAAGAGGCAAATCCAACTTTCTTTTTTTTTTTTTTTTTTTTTGCTAGTAAGTTTGGTTAAAACTCAAGAGTAAATAAATCCTAATCTTTTCAAGTTTAACATTTAATGGTTCATATTAAACCCCATCTTTCTAATAATTGGTTAATTAAGCCAAACGGTATATATAACAGGTAAAGAAAAAATGAATTGCTGTATTTAAATGAAAATCTCTCTTTATATCTCAACTAAAGTCATGTTATATGAATTCTTGCCTGTGTAGATCATTGAAATGAGTGGTGAATACATATTTTCCCTTTATGTATTCTTGTTACTTGGTTACTTCTCTGTGTTTCTTTGCACCATCTGCGTCATCTAAAGCAGGATTCTTCAAACTTGTTTTCCCAAGACCCAGTACCATGATACCACCTTTGCGACCCTATTTTTATGCTTGGGCTGAAAACTTCTGATGTAATGTACAAGATAGCTGCAATTTCTTGCAAACTGAGTAAAAACATAAATTATGCTTACCTGATAATTTTCTTTTCTTCTGATGGAAAGAGTCCACAGCTGCATTCATTAGTTTTGGAAAATAAGAAGCTGGCCACCAGGAGGAGGCAAAGACACCCCAGCCAAAGCATTAAATACTCCTCCCACTTCCCTCATCCCCCAGTCATTCAGACGAGGAACAAGGACCAGTAGAAGAAATATCAGGTAAAAGGTGCTAGAAGAATAAATAAGGACGCCCCACAAAAAAAAAAAATTATGGGTGGGGAGCTGTGGACTCTTTCCATCAGAAGAAAAGGAAATGATCAGGTAAGCATAATTTATGTTTTTCTTAAATGGAAAGAGTCCACAGCTGCATTCATTACTTTTGGGAAAACAATACCCAAGCTATAGAGGACACTGAATGCCAAGACAGGAGGGTACAATAGGCGGCCCATACTGAGGGCACCAGGCGTGAACCTCTACCCAATAAAAAAAAATAAAAAAAACCCGCTTCATGCGATGCAGAGAAAAATCTTAAAGGAAAGGCCCAAAGAAAACTGACCCGCAGCTAGTCCAGAAGCCAAACTAGAGACCGCAAAACGGACTAGACTGAGCCAACAGTCCTCCAGGAGACACCGTCGCCCAACAGACGGTCCCCCACCACTCACCCCACACTAATGAAGGGGACACAGCAAAGGAGAACCGAGGAAACCGAAAGGTCCCCTAATCCATATAAGGAACACCTCCAATAGTGAGCCCAGCTCACAAAGACCCAAATGGGCCCAAAGAGAGAAAAGGAGGCCACGCCTATACCAAGCAAAACCCGGGATAAGACCGGGCACAGAGATAGAAAAGTCTTCTCTCCAACATCCTGCAAGCACTGAAATGCAACTGAAGGCAAAGTCCTCACAGCGTCTGAACACAGAATACTAAAGTATTCAACCACAAAAAAATGTGTAACAGACCCAGGCGAAAAACCTCGAGTTGAGAACACAGAGGGTACTTGCGAGGAAGTAGAAGCAGCCAAGCAAGAAACAGACTGCAAAAGCAACCCCCAGACAGAGGGCACGCTCTAGGCAACCTAAGTCGCCGGACGTACACACAGGTCTCTAAAAAGGTGAACACAAAAACTTAATCGAGGCCCCCCGAGAAGGAGAGTATACACTCTAAGGAAGTGAAAACCCTCTTCTGTAAATTTAGGGAGCTAGTTGAAAGGTAAATCTATATCCTAGTAGACTGAGCTAACAGGATAGTTCTCAACTAAGCTCACACATCCAAAGGAGACTGCGACCTGAACGCAGCGCCATCCTGACCTTCAGACCCACACCCAGCTGGACCAACCCAGCCTCAGGGATCCAAAACAGGGGAACAGAAGAATCCCGAAACTGGTACAGGAACAAGCGTAAGGATAGCACAGCCATCTCCACAGAGTACAGGTACAACCCGACTCTTAAAACGGATGACCAGGCCGTAGACCAACAAGTCTTACTTGGAGCCAGCAAGACTCCAGGGGGAACGAAACAATCCCACCTTTCCACCTCCCATCCAGGAGAAGCCCCAAGAAAAGGACTCTATCTCCATAGGGAGGAGAATATCCCTTAAAGAAAAGGGATGAGGCCGGAAGGGCAACACCTGTCCTCAAGGCCCGAAGCCACCGGCTAATGGGAAGATAAATCCCCAACACAGATGTCCTAGAAAAAGACCCCCCTACAAGTAGCTTGCCAAGCAGAGAAACAGCCAACCCATTCACCTGCAGAGCAGAGAATCCAGCAGCTGTGTATGAATCAACAACCCTTGAGGCGCAAAGCCACAAAGCTAACCACTAGGTTACATGGGCTGCTTTGTGGAAATGAGTAATAAAAACTCAGAAAACCTGGCCAACCATGACCAGGTCAGGTAGATGGAGCAAAGACATAACCAAGACTGGGTCAGGAAAAAGCCAAGCGAAGCCTCAGCAACCAGAAGTCTCAGTGAGAAAAACAGGTCCGGGCACCTAATAGTTCAGGCAACCTGTCAGGCAAGTCAGAATTTCTAAGAAGATAAAAATTTTACTTTGGTTAGGACCGCAGCTGCTGAGATTTTAATATGTGGTAATGTTGCTGAGGAGTGTGAGGTAAGCAATTAAACTACCTAGAGGGTAGTGTGCTGGCCTCATGTAACTATTCAGCAGTTTAATGTGGAGGTTTAAGAAAAGGAAGCACTCAATTGTTGCCACCTGTGCTAACTTAAACACTAAAACATGCAGCAGAGCTCTTGTAAATCTGGATGTTAGTAATAAACTGTTTAGTAAGGAAATCAAAACAATATGCTAAGCTGAATTGCATAAAACAAATTAAGTAAAGAAAACTAGACAGAGGTACAGAGTTAAACTCGACATACGAACTGCAAATAACATGTAGGAACTTTGACAGCATAAGTATTTAGCAAGCTTTATACCTTTGAGAGAAGTGAAAACCTTTCAGGCTGAACCGGTGTGGTTTGTAGGCAGAGAGGGTCTTGAGCGTGGAGTGCAGCGGTGCAGGCTGTTTGCTGAATTGAGGGTAGTTCCGTGAAGCTGGCGTGTGACGTCACCGCGGAATGATCCGTTGAGGGGCAGCTACTGAGAGCCGAGTCCGGATAGCGTTTAACAGAGGAGATTCGAGATAGAGTTACTACAAGGTATGTAGTATAGCGGTAGTTTCGCAAAACAAACAGGTAGAAAGTGACATAGAACAAAGTCACAGTATGTCACTTTGAGAGAGAGTTCCGGTGTCCAATAAAAAGCTCAGGGGATATCAGTAGCTCAGTAGGACGTAACCTAATTCAATACCAAGCAAAGTAGTGAGGGTTGATGGGACATTTATATGAATGAGTGGAAAAAGTAATTGAAATTTAAAGGTATAGCATGGAATGTGCAAAGCAAAAAATGAAAAAGGCAGGGAACAAGGTAATAACGTGACAGGACCCCCCCCTCAAGGAGCAACCCCCGGTGCTCAGGGTCTTGGACGGTCCGGGTTCCGACGATGAAACAGGGCAACCAACCGGGGAGCCGAGATGTTAGAGGCAGGCTCCCAAGAGTCATCATCGGGAGAGAAGTCCTTCCAACGGATCAGATACTGGAGAGAACCCCGGGCACGTCTGGAATCCAAGATCGAATGCACCTCATATTCCATGTTAGGATCCGCAAGTATGGAAGGATCTGGAATGGGGGGAAAAGAATTCCTGAGTGCCCTGTAGGGTTTCAACAGGGAGACGTGGAAAGTAGGATGAATTCTCATGGTTTCTGGCAGCTTGAGGCGAACAGCATTGGGGTTGATGAGTTGAGAAACAGGATACGGTCCAATGAATAAAGGTGATAGTTTCCTCGAAGGAGTATTGAGTTTGAGATTTTTTGTGGATAACCACACTAGGTCTCCGATAGCGTATTTAGGTGATGGTAACCTCTTCTTATCGTAATAGAACTTTTGAGTTTTCTTCGCCTCGTCTATAGCTGCCTGTATGAGAGCAAAGTTAGAAGAAATGAGATCCGAGAGTTCACTTACATTGAGCGAAGTGCATTGATTATCTGGAAGAATCTGAAACCTGGGGTGGAAACCATAGTTCACAAAAAATGGGGTTTTATTGGTAGTTGAGTGGACGGTATTGTTGAAACAGAATTCTGCATAAGGGAGATGAGAGGACCAAGTGAGAGGCTGTGATGAACAATAGGTTCTGAGAAATTGCTCCAGCCATTGATTCGTCCTCTCAGTTTGCCCGTTTGTCTGAGGATGGTAAGCGGTGCTCAGTTTCTTGTCGATGGAGAAGATTTTGCAGAATTCAGTCCATAGCCTACTAGAAAATTGGGTACCCCGGTCGCTTAGTATGCTGTTAGGAATACCATGATGTTTGAAAACGTGGGAAATGAGCAGATGGATAGTTTCTGAGGCTGTTGGGAGCTTATGGTAGGGAATGAAATGGGACATTTTACTGAACAGATCAACAACTACAAGAATAGTAGTCTTGTTATCGGATTTTGGCAGATCTACGATGAAATCTACTGCGATTTCCAACCAAGGCCGAGTAGGAGTCGGTAGAGGTATAAGTAATCCATAGGGGGAATGTTTTGCCTTTTTAGAAGTGGTACATTGTGCACAAGAGGTGATATGAGTGCTGATGTCATGTGTTATACCAGGCCACCAGTAAGTACGTCCAATAAGTTCTTGGGTTTTCTTAAGACCCGGGTGTCCTGCGAGTAGAGAATCATGAGAGGATGAGAGTACCATCTTTCTTAGGCTAGGAGGAATATACAATTTGTCTTGGAAATAGAAAAAACCATCCTGTTTTTTCTGTAATTGAGACAAAGGTTTGGATAAATCGTTGTTTTGTTCCTGTTGGAGAAACGACTTGGAGTCAATAGCGAAAGATAGAAAGTTCTGCAAAGGAATAACAGTGTTCTCAGGAGTCTTGGAACGGGTGTAAGTGGGCAATCTAGATAAAGCATCAGCCTTATGGTTTCTATTTGCAGGACGGTACACGATTTGAAAATTGAACCTAGAAAAGAAAAGGCTCCATCTAACCTGTCTAGAGGATAGAATTTTTGTTGTTTTAAGGTACTGAAGGTTTCGATGATCCGTATAAATAACCGTTGGAACGGTGGTGCCCTCAAGTAGGTGTCGCCAGTGCTCAAGTGCCATCTTGATTGCCAGCAATTCTTTATCGCGATGGGATAATTTTGTTCCGAGGTAGATAAACCGTGGGAGTAGAAGGCAACTGGATGTAACGGTTTATCGATACCTTGGCGTTGTGAAAGAACTGCACCTACCGCAACATCTGAAGCATCTACCTCCAGAGTGTAAGGTAGGTTGGGGTTTGGAAACCTTAGAATAGGTGCAGTGGTGAATCTCATTTTTAGATGGTTAAAAACCTTCTGGGTTGTTTCATCCCAACGAAAAACAGTAGTAGTTTTCGTGAGATTAGTCAGTGGTTTGGTTATGCTGGAAAAATTCTTTATGAATTTGCGATAGAAGTTCGCAAAGCCAAGAAAACTCTGAACCTCTTTTCTAGACTTGGGAGTAGGCCAATCTACAATCGCCCTGATTTTTGCATCTTCCATACGGATGCCAGTTGAATTTATTTCATACCCTAAGAAAGTAATGTTTTGGGAATTGAAAATGCACTTTTCAGCTTTAGCATATAAGAAGTTACTGCGTAACCTAGAAAGGACCTGTCTAACATGTAGAGTATGTTCAGCCAAATTTCTGGAATAAATCAATATGTCATCCAGATAAATGACAAGAAAAACATCAAGGAAATCCCGAAAAAGGTCATTGATTAGGTGTTGAAAAGTGGCAGGGGCGTTGCACAGGCCAAAAGGCATGACGGTGTATTCATATAGTCCGTACCTAGTACGAAACGCCGTCAGCCACTCATCGCCACTTCTAACACGGATAAGATTATACGCTCCCCTAAGATCTAATTTAGTAAAATAATTTGCCCCTTCCAACCTTTCTATCAATTCCGGAATTAGTGGTAGGGGGTACCTGTTCTTTATTGTGACTTTGTTTAACTGCCTGTAATCCACAATAGGCCGTAAGGAGCCGTCCTTATTCTTAACAAAGAAAATGCCGGCTCCTGCTGGCGAAGTGGATGGGCGTATAAAGCCTTTTCTTAGGTTATCTTCTAGATAATCCTTTAAGTGGGCGAGTTCAGGTTTGGAAAGGGGAAATATGTGCCCATATGGAATTTGTGCACCCGGTATGAGGTCGATAGGGCAGTCATATTTCCTATGGGGAGGTAAATTTTCGGATTCAGTCTTACTAAAAACGTCAGCAAAATCTTTGTACTCATCAGGTAAGTGTAAATCTGGTTTTGATAAGACTGTGTGCATGATGTTTACTGGAAAACAAGTAGTGGTACAAAACTTTGAATTGAATGAGAGAGAAAGTGTGTTCCAGGAAATACATGGGTTATGTAACATTAACCAATTTAATCCCAGGATAATTGGGGACACAGGAGATGAAATAACATCAAAAACAGAATTTATGTTTACCTGATAAATTTCTTTCTCCAACGGTGTGTCCGGTCCACGGCGTCATCCTTACTTGTGGGATATTCTCTTCCCCAACAGGAAATGGCAAAGAGCCCAGCAAAGCTGGTCACATGATCCCTCCTAGGCTCCGCCTACCCCAGTCATTCGACCGACGTTAAGGAGGAATATTAGCATAGGAGAAACCATATGGTACCGTGGTGACTGTAGTTAAAGAAAATAAATTATCAGACCTGATTAAAAAAAACCAGGGCGGGCCGTGGACCGGACACACCGTTGGAGAAAGAAATTTATCAGGTAAACATAAATTCTGTTTTCTCCAACATAGGTGTGTCCGGTCCACGGCGTCATCCTTACTTGTGGGAACCAATACCAAAGCTTTAGGACACGGATGAAGGGAGGGAGCAAATCAGGTCACCTAAATGGAAGGCACCACGGCTTGCAAAACCTTTCTCCCAAAAATAGCCTCAGAAGAAGCAAAAGTATCAAACTTGTAAAATTTGGTAAAAGTGTGCAGTGAAGACCAAGTCGCTGCCCTACATATCTGATCAACAGAAGCCTCGTTCTTGAAGGCCCATGTGGAAGCCACAGCCCTAGTGGAATGAGCTGTGATTCTTTCGGGAGGCTGCCGTCCGGCAGTCTCGAAAGCCAATCTGATGATGCTTTTAATCCAAAAAGAGAGAGAGGTAGAAGTTGCTTTTTGACCTCTCCTTTTACCTGAATAAACAACAAACAAGGAAGATGTTTGTCTAAAATCCTTTGTAGCATCTAAATAGAATTTTAGAGCGCGAACAACATCCAAATTGTGCAACAAACGTTCCTTCTTTGAAACTGGTTTCGGACACAGAGAAGGCACGATAATCTCCTGGTTAATGTTTTTGTTAGAAACAACTTTCGGAAGAAAACCAGGTTTAGTACGTAAAACCACCTTATCTGCATGGAACACCAGATAAGGAGGGGAACACTGCAGAGCAGATAATTCTGAAACTCTTCTAGCAGAAGAAATTGCAACTAAAAACAAAACTTTCCAAGATAATAACTTAATATCAACGGAATGTAAGGGTTCAAACGGAACCCCCTGAAGAACTGAAAGAACTAAATTGAGACTCCAAGGAGGAGTCAAAGGTTTGTAAACAGGCTTAATTCTAACCAAAGCCTGAACAAAGGCTTGAACATCTGGCACAGCTGCCAGCTTTTTGTGAAGTAACACCGACAAGGCAGAAATCTGTCCCTTCAGGGAACTTGCCGATAATCCTTTTTCCAATCCTTCTTGAAGGAAGGATAGAATCCTAGGAATCTTAACCTTGTCCCAAGGGAATCCTTTAGATTCACACCAACAGATATATTTTTTCCAAATTTTGTGGTAAATCTAAAAAACTCTAAGCCATCTCCGTGGAGATGTTGCCTGTACAACGGCAAAGAGAATGACTGGGGTAGGCGGAGCCTAGGAGGGATCATGTGACCAGCTTTGCTGGGCTCTTTGCCATTTCCTGTTGGGGAAGAGAATATCCCACAAGTAAGGATGACGCCGTGGACCGGACACACCTATGTTGGAGAAAGTAAGATATTCAGTATGATGTTCTTGGGTAGTAACTAGGAGAGGTATAGTTTGGTACTGAACAGGACCGGATGAAATAGGTCTACCGTCAATACCTCTCAATAAAACAGGAGATTTCTTTTGCATGAGTGGGATTTTATTTACATGTGTAAATTCCTTATCTACATAACAGGCAGTAGCTCCTGAATCAATAATTGCGGGAACCTGGAGGCGGTGGAGATCCCACTGAAAAGAAAGGGAGAGTTTACAGTAGGGGTTTCTTAAATCAATAGTGTTGCAACAAGTTAAAGGGTTATGGGACTCACCCTTATTAGTTTTCAGAAGAGATGGACATTCCTTTACGGAGTGTTCGTCCGAGGCACAATAAAGGCATAGATTATTCTCTCTTCTCCTGGTCTTTTCCTGAGCTGTCAGGGGCCCCTTAAGGAAGCCAATCTCCATAGGCTCAGCTTGATGTTTACTAGTGGAGGGTGTAGTAGTAGTGTGTCTCTTTGTATAAGCCTCTGGGTAAGATCTTTCATTTTGCCTCTCTCTTAAGCGTCTGTCTATAGTAATGCAGAGGTTCATTAAACCCTCTAAGGTTGTGGGAAGCTCAGTTCGGGACAACTCATCCTTAACCGCGTCTGAGAGACCCAGACGAAACTGATTCCTTAAGGATAAGTTGTTCCACTCTGAATCCTTTGCCCACCTCTTGAAGTCTGTAATATAATCTTCTACCAACCTCTTTTTTTGTTTTAGAGCCCTAAGAGCTGTTTCTGCAGTCTGTTGTTTGAATGGGTCTTCGTATAACTGACCCATGGCAGTGAAAAAATTTTCCAAGGAGTTTAGAATAGTCTCATTGGATTCAAAAAAAGTGTTTGCCCAGCTACGTGGTTCCCCCCTAAGAAATGAAATAGTGGTCAAAACTCTAATCCTATCATTAGGATAAGACTGTGGTTTGAGCGTGAAGAGAAGCAGGCAAGCATTTTTAAAGTCCCTGTAGTGTGCCCTATCACCATAAAACTTTTCAGGCAAACTAACTTGAGGTTCTGGTGTATGTAGCTTGGTTTCTAAGTAATCTTTTATGTAAGCTTTTAAGGCAACATTTTCAGCTTTGAGTGTATTGAGACCGTCAGTGAGCAAATCAACTCTGTTGCTGAGAGTCTGTATTAGTGCAGTTATCTCAGCTGGGTCCATGTTAAGGTGGGCTTGGTATTCTGTCAGGCAAGTCAGAATTTCTAAGAAGATAAAAATTTTACTTTGGTTAGGACCGCAGCTGCTGAGATTTTAATATGTGGTAATGTTGCTGAGGAGTGTGAGGTAAGCAATTAAACTACCTAGAGGGTAGTGTGCTGGCCTCATGTAACTATTCAGCAGTTTAATGTGGAGGTTTAAGAAAAGGAAGCACTCAATTGTTGCCACCTGTGCTAACTTAAACACTAAAACATGCAGCAGAGCTCTTGTAAATCTGGATGTTAGTAATAAACTGTTTAGTAAGGAAATCAAAACAATATGCTAAGCTGAATTGCATAAAACAAATTAAGTAAAGAAAACTAGACAGAGGTACAGAGTTAAACTCGACATACGAACTGCAAATAACATGTAGGAACTTTGACAGCATAAGTATTTAGCAAGCTTTATACCTTTGAGAGAAGTGAAAACCTTTCAGGCTGAACCGGTGTGGTTTGTAGGCAGAGAGGGTCTTGAGCGTGGAGTGCAGCGGTGCAGGCTGTTTGCTGAATTGAGGGTAGTTCCGTGAAGCTGGCGTGTGACGTCACCGCGGAATGATCCGTTGAGGGGCAGCTACTGAGAGCCGAGTCCGGATAGCGTTTAACAGAGGAGATTCGAGATAGAGTTACTACAAGGTATGTAGTATAGCGGTAGTTTCGCAAAACAAACAGGTAGAAAGTGACATAGAACAAAGTCACAGTATGTCACTTTGAGAGAGAGTTCCGGTGTCCAATAAAAAGCTCAGGGGATATCAGTAGCTCAGTAGGACTTAACCTAATTCAATACCAAGCAAAGTAGTGAGGGTTGATGGGACATTTATATGAATGAGTGGAAAAAGTAATTGAAATTTAAAGGTATAGCATGGAATGTGCAAAGCAAAAAATGAAAAAGGCAGGGAACAAGGTAATAACGTGACACAACCTTACCCTAGAACTGAAGACCCCAACTGGCTAAAAAGCCAGACACAAGGGATATAGATGCATATCCAGAAAATCCGGATAGCAAGAAGAACTCAAAAGCCCTGCCCAAAGGAAGGAACCATCCCTAGCTAAAGTCCAATGCTCCAAGGAGCAAGGCGAGAAGTTGTATGAAGAGACTTCTCAAAGCCTCAGGACAACACAAGGGATACCTGGAGGTCAAAAAACCCATCTAGCAGGGCTAGTCTCCCCAAAACCTCCACACAAACAAAGGATACAGGGAAGAGAAAGCTGCAAAGCCTTCCCAGTTGTGGAAAACCCCAAGCTAAACAAAGTCCCCACAGAGATCAACCATCACCCGGAAACGCAAATCCCTAAAAGGAGATCTTACTCACCCGGAGACAATGGAAGAAGACCCAAAGGTCTCATAAGAGCTGCATCTATATACAATATAAACAGCTTACGCGTACACCTTCAAGGTGCTAAGAGCTGCAACTGGTTTCAAACTGCAAACCTTCCGCATGCTAGAGAGCTTATCATACAAGCTGTTGCATCAAGCCCCAAAAGGACAAATCCAGAGCCATAAAACTGAAGGCTAAACCGCTCAAACTGTGGTAATGGGGCGCTAAGCCATCCAACCCTCCACCGCATGGGGGAGGAAACTCTAGGTTCTGATGATATCAGATCCAGTGACACAGCGGAAACTCCCCTGACCCGGTTATCTATGACTGAAGGCTATAAGGACTGAAACAATCCTTCCCGCCTCACGAACCCACAGGTCCTCTTGAATGCTTATCTGAAACATGTAAAACAATGATAACCTGAGCACTTAGCGCTTCTACCAAACCAGCCGAGCAGAACAGCGCCACGTGTCTGAACAGCCGCAAGACAGAACGAACCCAACAGAACCAGGGCACGAGCACAATCGCAAATAAACGTCTGGACTCTGCAGACGAATAATCACCAACATTATGTGAAAGCGAAAACGTGCTGCAACCTCCGGGGGGAACACGCCACCCTGCATGGAGGAATCATAAACTGGGTTACCCGCATGTGTAGAAGCATGGATTGGTAGGGAACTCGCCTCTCAGAGGACAGGACCCCCAGAGATGGATGGCTCAGGTGTCCCTTGATTCCCCGAGCCTGAGGAACAAGGCGCTCTCATATGGCATACTGAAGAAAACTGGTTGACATGTGTCAACCAAGGCCAATCCGGATTCGTCACCGGACACAGAATCTGAATCTGAAATTAAAATAGTGTCAGTATCAGAATTCTCCATAACTGAATCTGAAATTTGAACAGTCTCAGCATCAGAATCCTTCATAACTGGACAGAGGATATGCAAATATGGACTAAAGTAGTAAAACAAAAACGGCACCTGACACCCACAATGGCTGGGGCACTCACCAACTCTTATGACCAGACCCCTGCAGACTAGAATATTTCCTACACCACACAGTAGGGAATGCGGAAATAGAAGACCAAACGTAACCATGCCCGACCACAAGGTGAACCGTACAATCCAAAAAAGCGCGCCCAACCATAAGGTTGTGTCACTTCCAAAGGCCTTAATGTTCCAAACCACTAGCCCAGTAAATATCACACATAAGCAGGTTGAATCACATAACAAACTTGATTATAAACCCCCCTGTTCAATAACCCCCCTCAGGAGATAGTAACCCTTGATTCCAAGGTACTAAAGGAGACTCACTGAGACCCTTATGTTAAGTTAGACCCGCAAGGTGGTAGTCTCTCGGGAAAACATTTGTATTACAGTACATTCATTAAGAAAGTAAAATGAAACAATCTTATCGGAATCTATGCTGTGGAACAGGAACACGGCCCTTCAAGTGTGACGGTTAGTAGCATCGCCTCCGTCATGGACTTGAGAGACGAAAGCAGGCAGCGGGAGCGAAGTTCGACAACGTTGATTGCTTGAGAAGCTGTTAACATGAGTTGGGATGGTTTCACAGAAAGACTCTCCCTGCATCTCCGGACTCTAACTTTCATCCAAGCCCTCACTGAGAGACTGACAGGATTACTTAAAACTCCTGTCCCATGTCGAAGAGTACTACCCTCCATAAGAGACAAAATAAATTCTGACACTTCTCTGCCAAAGGCAAAGAATGACTGGGGGATGAGGGGAGTGGGAGGAGTATTTAAGCCTTTGGCTGGGGTGTCTTTGCCTCCTCCTGGTGGCCAGGTTTTTATGTCCCAAAAGTAATGAATGCAGCTGTGGACTCTTTCCATTTAAGAAGAAAATGTGTGCATATTTTATACTAGATTGTAGCCAAACTTGAAAAAGTGTTGTAAAAGGTAATAACACACACACACACACTCATACACAATCTTATACAACACACACTCTCATATTACACATATACACACCACACACTATTATACAGCACACTTTTATATTACACAAACACACTCTCATATTGCACATATATTCACACCACACACACTCTTATATAACACACACACCACATACACTCTCCTACAACACACGCAAACAAGTTGTGACCCAGTAAACACAGTGCTGTGACACAGTAATAGGTCCTGACCCCTGGTTTCAAGAACCCTGATCTAAAGCCAGAAGTGTTAAAAAACAGAATTTATGTTTACCTGATAAATTACTTTCTCCAACGGTGTGTCCGGTCCACGGCGTCATCCTTACTTGTGGGATATTCTCTTCCCCAACAGGAAATGGCAAAGAGCCCAGCAAAGCTGGTCACATGATCCCTCCTAGGCTCCGCCTACCCCAGTCATTCGACCGACGTTAAGGAGGAAAATTTGCATAGGAGAAACCATATGGTACCGTGGTGACTGTAGTTAAAGAAAATAAATTATCAGACCTGATTAAAAAAACCAGGGCGGGCCGTGGACCGGACACACCGTTGGAGAAAGTAATTTATCAGGTAAACATAAATTCTGTTTTCTCCAACATTGGTGTGTCCGGTCCACGGCGTCATCCTTACTTGTGGGAACCAATACCAAAGCTTTAGGACACGGATGAAGGGAGGGAGCAAATCAGGTCACCTAAATGGAAGGCACCACGGCTTGCAAAACCTTTCTCCCAAAAATAGCCTCAGAAGAAGCAAAAGTATCAAACTTGTAAAATTTGGTAAAAGTGTGCAGTGAAGACCAAGTCGCTGCCCTACATATCTGATCAACAGAAGCCTCGTTCTTGAAGGCCCATGTGGAAGCCACAGCCCTAGTGGAATGAGCTGTGATTCTTTCGGGAGGCTGCCGTCCGGCAGTCTCGTAAGCCAATCTGATGATGCTTTTAATCCAAAAAGAAAGAGAGGTAGAAGTTGCTTATTGACCTCTCCTTTTACCGGAATAAACAACAAACAAGGAAGATGTTTGTCTAAAATCCTTTGTAGCATCTAAATAGAATTTTAGAGCGCGAACAACATCCAAATTGTGCAACAATCGTTCCTTCTTTGAAACTGGTTTCGGACACAGAGAAGGTACGATAATCTCCTGGTTAATGTTTTTGTTAGAAACAACTTTTGGAAGAAAACCAGGTTTAGTACGTAAAACCACCTTATCTGCATGGAACACCAGATAAGGAGGAGAACACTGCAGAGCAGATAATTCTGAAACTCTTCTAGCAGAAGAAATTGCAACTAAAAACAAAACTTTCCAAGATAATAACTTAATATCAACGGAATGTAAGGGTTCAAACGGAACCCCCTGAAGAACTGAAAGAACCAAATTGAGACTCCAAAGAGGAGTCAAAGGTTTGTAAACAGGCTTAATTCTAACCAGAGCCTGAACAAAGGCTTGAACATCTGGCACAGCTGCCAGCTTTTTGTGAAGTAACACAGACAAGGCAGAAATCTGTCCCTTCAGGGAACTTGCAGATAATCCTTTTTCCAATCCTTCTTGAAGGAAGGATAGAATCCTAGGAATCTTAACCTTGTCCCAAGGGAATCCTTTAGATTCACACCAACAGATATATTTTTTCCAAATTTTGTGGTAAATCTTTCTAGTTACAGGCTTTCTGGCCTGAACAAGAGTATCGATAACAGAATCTGAGAACCCTCGCTTCGATAAGATCAAGCGTTCAATCTCCAAGCAGTCAGCTGGAGTGAAACCAGATTCGGATGTTCGAACGGACCCTGAACAAGAAGGTCTCGTCTCAAAGGTAGCTTCCAAGGTGGAGCCGATGACATATTCACCAGATCTGCATACCAAGTCCTGCGTGGCCACGCAGGAGCTATCAAGATCACCGACGCCCTCTCCTGATTGATCCTGGCTACCAGCCTGGGGATGAGAGGAAACGGCGGGAACACATAAGCTAGTTTGAAGGTCCAAGGTGCTACTAGTGCATCCACTAGAGCCGCCTTGGGATCCCTGGATCTGGACCCGTAGCAAGGAACTTTGAAGTTCTGACGAGAGGCCATCAGATCCATGTCTGGAATGCCCCACAGCTGAGTGACTTGGGCAAAGATTTCCGGATGGAGTTCCCACTCCCCCGGATGCAATGTCTGACGACTCAGAAAATCCGCTTCCCAATTTTCCACTCCTGGGATGTGGATAGCAGACAGGTGGCAGGAGTGAGACTCCGCCCATAGAATGATTTTGGTCACTTCTTCCATCGCTAGGGAACTCCTTGTTCCCCCCTGATGGTTGATGTACGCAACAGTTGTCATGTTGTCTGATTGAAACCGTATGAACTTGGCCCTCGCTAGCTGAGGCCAAGCCTTGAGAGCATTGAATATCGCTCTCAGTTCCAGAATATTTATCGGTAGAAGAGATTCTTCCCGAGACCAAAAGACCCTGAGCTTTCAGGGATCCCCAGACCGCGCCCCAGCCCATCAGACTGGCGTCGGTCGTGACAATGACCCACTCTGGTCTGCGGAATGTCATCCCTTGTGACAGGTTGTCCAGGGACAGCCACCAACGGAGTGAGTCTCTGGTCCTCTGATTTACTTGTATCTTCGGAGACAAGTCTGTATAGTCCCCATTCCACTGACTGAGCATGCACAGTTGTAATGGTCTTAGATGAATGCGCGCAAAAGGAACTATGTCCATTGCCGCTACCATCAACCCGATCACTTCCATGCACTGAGCTATGGAAGGAAGAGGAACGGAATGAAGTATCCGACAAGAGTCCAGAAGTTTTGTTTTTCTGGCCTCTGTCAGGAAAATCCTCATTTCTAAGGAGTCTATTATTGTTCCCAAGAAGGGAACCCTTGTTGACGGAGAGAGAGAACTCTTTTCCACGTTCACTTTCCATCCGTGAGATCTGAGAAAGGCCAGGACAATGTCCGTGTGAGCCTTTGCTTGAGGAAGGGACGACGCTTGAATCAGAATGTCGTCCAAGTAAGGTACTACAGCAATGCCCCTTGGTCTTAGCACAGCTAGAAGGGACCCTAGTACCTTTGTGAAAATCCTTGGAGCAGTGGCTAATCCGAAAGGAAGCGCCACGAACTGGTAATGTTTGTCCAGGAATGCGAACCTTAGGAACCGATGATGTTCCTTGTGGATAGGAATATGTAGATACGCATCCTTTAAATCCACCGTGGTCATGAATTGACCTTCCTGGATGGCAGGAAGAATAGTTCGAATGGTTTCCATCTTGAACGATGGAACCTTGAGAAACTTGTTTAAGATCTTGAGATCTAAGATTGGTCTGAACGTTCCCTCTTTTTTGGGAACTATGAACAGATTGGAGTAGAACCCCATCCCTTGTTCTCTTAATGGAACAGGATGAATCACTCCCATTTTTAACAGGTCTTCTACACAATGTAAGAATGCCTGTCTTTTTATGTGGTCTGAAGACAACTGAGACCTGTGGAACCTCCCCCTTGGGGGAAGTCCCTTGAATTCCAGAAGATAACCTTGGGAGACTATTTCTAGCGCCCAAGGATCCAGAACATCTCTTGCCCAAGCCTGAGCGAAGAGAGAGAGTCTGCCCCCCACCAGATCCGGTCCCGGATCGGGGGCCAACATTTCATGCTGTCTTGGTAGCAGTGGCAGGTTTCTTGGCCTGCTTTCCCTTGTTCCAGCCTTGCATTGGTCTCCAAGCTGGCTTGGCTTGAGAAGTATTGCCCTCTTGCTTAGAGGACGTAGCACTTTGGGTTGGTCCGTTTCTACGAAAGGGACGAAAATTAGGTTTATTTTTTGCCTTGAAAGGCCGATCCTGAGGAAGGGCGTGGCCCTTACCCCCAGTGATATCAGAGATAATCTCTTTCAAGTCAGGGCCAAACAGCGTTTTCCCCTTGAAAGGAATGTTAAGTAGTTTGTTCTTGGAAGACGCATCAGCCGACCAAGATTTCAACCAAAGCGCTCTGCGCGCCACAATAGCAAACCCTGAATTCTTAGCCGCTAACCTAGCCAATTGCAAAGTGGCGTCTAGGGTGAAAGAATTAGCCAATTTGAGAGCATTGATTCTGTCCATAATCTCCTCATAAGGAGGAGAATCACTATCGACCGCCTTTATCAGCTCATCGAACCAGAAACATGCGGCTGTAGCGACAGGGACAATGCATGAAATTGGTTGTAGAAGGTAACCCTGCTGAACAAACATTTTCTTAAGCAAACCTTCTAATTTTTTATCCATAGGATCTTTGAAAGCACAACTATCCTCTATGGGTATAGTGGTGCGTTTGTTTAAAGTGGAAACCGCTCCCTCGACCTTGGGGACTGTCTGCCATAAGTCCTTTCTGGGGTCGACCATAGGAAACAATTTTTTAAATATGGGGGGAGGGACGAAAGGAATACCGGGCCTTTCCCATTCTTTATTAACAATGTCCGCCACCCGCTTGGGTATAGGAAAAGCTTCTGGGAGCCCCGGCACCTCTAGGAACTTGTCCATTTTACATAGTTTCTCTGGGATGACCAACTTGTCACAATCATCCAGAGTGGATAATACCTCCTTAAGCAGAATGCGGAGATGTTCCAACTTAAATTTAAATGCAATCACATCAGGTTCAGCTTGTTGAGAAATGTTCCCTGAATCAGTAATTTCTCCCTCAGACAAAACCTCCCTGGCCCCATCAGACTGGGTTAGGGGCCCTTCAGAAATATTATTATCAGCGTCGTCATGCTCTTCAGTATCTAAAACAGAGCAATCGCGCTTACGCTGATAAGTGTTCATTTTGGCTAAAATGTTTTTGACAGAATTATCCATTACAGCCGTTAATTGTTGCATAGTAAGGAGTATTGGCGCGCTAGATGTACTAGGGGCCTCCTGAGTGGGCAAGACTCGTGTAGACGAAGGAGGGAATGATGCAGTACCATGCTTACTCCCCTCACTTGAGGAATCATCTTGGGCATCATTGTCATTGTCACATAAATCACATTTATTTAAATGAATAGGAATTCTGGCTTCCCCACATTCAGAACACAGTCTATCTGGTAGTTCAGACATGTTAAACAGGCATAAACTTGATAACAAAGTACAAAAAACGTTTTAAAATAAAACCGTTACTGTCACTTTAAATTTTAAACTGAACACACTTTATTACTGCAATTGCGAAAAAACATGAAGGAATTGTTCAAAATTCACCAAATTTTCACCACAGTGTCTTAAAGCCTTAAAAGTATTGCACACCAAATTTGGAAGCTTTAACCCTTAAAATAACGGAACCGGAGCCGTTTTGAACTTTAACCCCTTTACAGTCCCTGGTATCTGCTTTGCTGAGACCCAACCAAGCCCAAAGGGGAATACGATACCAAATGACGCCTTCAGAAAGCCTTTTCTAAGTATCAGAGCTCCTCTCACATGCGACTGCATGCCATGCCTCTCAAAAACAAGTGCGCCACACCGGCGCGAAAATGAGGCTCTGCCTATGCTTTGGGAAAGCCCCTAAGAATAAGGTGTCTAAAACAGTGCCTGCCGATATTATTATATCAAAATACCCAGATAAAATGATTCCTCAAGGCTAAATATGTGTTAATAATGAATCGATTTAGCCCATAAAAAGTCTACAGTCTTAATAAGCCCTTGTGAAGCCCTTATTTACGATCGTAATAAACATGGCTTACCGGATCCCATAGGGAAAATGACAGCTTCCAGCATTACATCGTCTTGTTAGAATGTGTCATACCTCAAGCAGCAAGAGACTGCTCACTGTTCCCCCAACTGAAGTTAATTGCTCTCAACAGTCCTGTGTGGAACAGCCATGGATTTTAGTGACGGTTGCTAAAATCATTTTCCTCATACAAACAGAAATCTTCATCTCTTTTCTGTTTCTGAGTAAATAGTACATGCCAGCACTATTTCAAAATAACAAACTCTTGATTGAATAATAAAAACTACAGTTAAACACTAAAAAACTCTAAGCCATCTCCGTGGAGATGTTGCCTGTACAACGGCAAAGAGAATGACTGGGGTAGGCGGAGCCTAGGAGGGATCATGTGACCAGCTTTGCTGGGCTCTTTGCCATTTCCTGTTGGGGAAGAGAATATCCCACAAGTAAGGATGACGCCGTGGACCGGACACACCTATGTTGGAGAAAAGGTATTAGTGGAAAAAAAATGCTTAGTATATCACTAATATTCTTTTTTTTTAAATCACACAGTGAATATAAACAAATCTAACTTATTTTAATAGCACAAAATCCAGCTGACTGAGCAACTAGCCTAACAGAATTGCCCAGTCTATTGTATTCTATTAGCTTTATGATAATACTGATATTTAATGGTATAGCTATGCTGTGAGGTAATATCTTCAGCATAAATGTAAATATATACTGCACGGCCCCAAGGCAGAACATGCAGTGATCTGAGATGTCATCGCAGAAAATGCATCAGGTCTGCAGAAATAACAGGACACATGCAGGAACTGTTAGTGCTTTAACTTTGCAGCACTCTTCCACTATTCTCTTCAAACAGAGCTGTTCTCTGGCTGCACTGTGTAAGGGTTCCTTAACACAGTGCATCCACAGCAAAGTGCTGTTTGAAGTAAATAGTCAAATATGCAGTAGCGCTGCAAATCAGCAGAGCATAGATTGTTGACTGTCTCTCAGATTTTTTCAAACCTGCTACCTAGCCTTTCCCAGTCTGCAAAGCTGTTTTTTTCTGAATGTAAAACATTCTTATGAGCAATGCACATTTTTTATTACTTAAAGGGACACTGAACCCACTTTTTTTCTTTTGTGATTCAAATAGAGCATGCAACTGCAAGCAACTTTCTAATTTACTCCTATTATCAAATTTTCTTCATTCTCTTGGTATCTTTATTTGAAATGCAAGAATGTAAGTTTAGATGCCGGCCCATTTTTGGTGAACAACCTGGGTTGTTCTTGCTGATTGGTGGATAAATAAATGTATCTAGCCATAAACAAGTGCTGAAGAGGGTTCTGAAAATTGGCTGGCTCCTTAGCCAAGATGCCTTCTTTTTCAAATAAAGATAGCAAGAGAACAAAGAAAAATTGATAACAGGGGTAAATTAGAAAGTTGCTTAAAATTGCATGCTCTATCTGAATCACGAAAGCAAAAAAAAAATTGGGTTCAGTGTCCCTTTAATTTTTATGTTAGAGGAAGAGAAAAGGAAACAAATTTATTAAAGATACATTTTACAAATTTTCTTTTTTTGTCTGCAGCTAATTTGCAATCCAATTTTCAGCTGCTACAATATCATATAACATTTTTAAAAATGCTTTAGTCTCCAGTTAATCAACACATTGCAACTGAACTGGTGCTTTATTGTAACTGCTTAATTTTACATTTATTTTATTTAAAAATAACCTGCAGAAAATGTTTCACTAAAAAAAATCTAATTGCAGAAAGTGAAATAAAGTTCTGCCTCTGGGCTGCACGGCTCAACAAACCCAGGTGCCAGGAGGCCACTTACTCCCAAGACACCATGGGTCCCATATGTATGTATATATATATATATATATATATATATATATATATATATATATATATATATATATGTATATATATATATATATATATATATATATATATATATATATATATATATATATATATATATATATATATATATATATATATATATATATACATACAGGTATACCCCGCTCATACAGCGGGTTAGGGACCGGAGCCCCGCTGTAAAGTGAAAACCGCCTTAAAGTGAAACAAGGCAGTTTTAGCTTTCTTTTCACTTGCCAGTGTGTTTAAAAACTAAAAACATGTTTTAACTAACTTATATTAGGTGTGCAATAGCGCTAAGTTTAGTTTAACACTCGCACAGCACAGTATTCAATAAATACTGTACCTGTAAAATAGTGACAATCACTGTAGTACAATTTGCCAGAGTATAGCACTGAGACACAGATTGCACTGTAATGCTGTAAACAGAGTGAACTAAGCATAATAAAATGGTGCCAGTCACTTTTCTTGCAATCTCACGAAGATTACAGCGCTGTTTTAAAATCCTTGGAGGTCGAATTTCAGCTCCACAAAGCGCTGTAAAGTGAGGTATACCTGTATATATATATATATACAGGTATACCCCGCTCATACAGCGGGTTGGGGACCGGAGCCCCGCTGTAAAGTGAAAACCGCCTTAAAGTGAAACAAGGCAGTTTTAGCTTTCTTTTCACTTGCCAGTGCGTTTAAAAACTTGAAAACATGTTTGAACTAACATATATTAGGGGTACAATAATGCTATGTTTAGTGTAACACTAGCACAGCACAGTATTCAATTAGTATTCAATAAATACTGTACCTGTAAAATAGTGGCAATGACTATAGTAAAATTTGCCAGACTATAGCACTGAGACACAGATTGCACTGTAATGCTGTAAACAGAGTGAACTTAGCATAACAAAATGGTGCCAGTCACTTTTCTCGCAATCTCACGATGATTACAGCACTGTTTCAAAATCCTTGGAGGTTGAACTTCAGCTCCACAAAGCGCTGTATTAGCGAAGCGCTGTAAAGTGAAGTGCTGTAAAGTGGGGTATACCTGTATATATATATATATATATATATATATATATATATATATATATATATATATATATATATATATATATATATATATTATATGGGACCCATACATACACAAACAATTTTCTTTTTTATTATTGTGCATTTTAAGAAAATGTAAAAGTCCAAGTGGTAGTCATTCCATTGAACTGTTTTTTGTTTTGTTTTATTTTTGGCTGGGGGGGGGGGGATTATAAAAAATACCACCTCAACTGAAAGGTGGTGCATAGCAATGACCACTACCTTCACACACATACAATATTGTAAGACAGAAGGCAATAAATATATTTTTAATGTCAAGCTGATAAACAGTATTTATTTAATTTATACTTGATTTTTAAATGAAAGAACTTTTTAAATTACATAAAATATGAATTTGCCAAATATGGTGCTTGAGTGAACACCTTTTCTCTGTGTACTTTTTAGCATACACCCAGTCCCTTGCCAAGACTGTTACTAAAAGCTATGGAGCCTGCTAGCAAAGAAGAATAAAAGAAGAATAAAGGTTAGATTACAAGTGGAGCGCTAATTTATTGCGCACCCGCAAACAGACAAATTCTCCCATTTGCGGGCACGCAATAAACAGCCATAAAAAAATACTGCACTAGGCAGTTTTAAGGGATTAAAAGTTGGTGGGTGTGGAGTGTTAGAAAAAAACAGCACAAAAAAGTGTCTTTACATTGTGGTTTATGGGAACTGTGTGTTCCCTGTAAATAAATATGCTTATATACATATATATTTATGTGTTAATGTGTACAGAGTATAAAACACATAAATATATATATATATATATATATATATATATATATATATATATATATATATAAAAAAGCATATATATATATATATATATATATATATATATAAAATTGCTGCCCATCGTTGCGCTACTTACCCTCTTTGCTGCGCTTAGGTTCTGTGCTGTGTATGACGACATCAAAACGAGCCTCCTATTGGAGCCTATGGAAGCAAGCTCTCGTGAGGACAATGCTTCCGTGCAAAGCGAACGCGAGGTCGTGTTCACATTGCACCTAACGCATAATACCAGCGCACATTAGCGTGCGCTGGTATTACTCAGTTAAGCGCAAATATTGCTTCAGCCTAAGCAATATTTTGCACTCAACTCGTAATCTGACCCTAAATGGGTAATAAACTAAAATTAATTTATTATGCTGTAGTGTGTCTCTTATCATGCTGTACAAATAAGATATGTTAGACCAAAATAATTGCTGCAACTGTTTTAAATCCCTTTAACTACGTATATAATATGTACATTAGGAGCAGCTTAAGAATGTTTTGAGCCACCAGTGACGGTATGGAAATGCTCACAAATACCAAGTTATTTTATGCTTATCCCACTCCCGATCTAAATAACAGAGTCAGCCTGCATATTTGTTCACCAAGGGCACCTAAGTTCACACTGGCAGTCACTGTGGGTAGATCATACACCAGTATTTCTGTGTCCTGTCGGCAATGTCTCCATGTTCCCAGTCAGCCCTGCTTCAGAGAGTATCTCAGCAAGCCCCCATCTCTGGCCGCCATGAGAGACCCATCTATCATCTTCACTGCAATAGGTGACCTATCTTTACTGGAAGCAGAGGTCCCAGGCTGGAGGTAATGCCTCCAACAGCTGGTTATCAACAGTTGCTATATTAAATATAAAGTTGCAGCTTTTGAAGGAGATAAGTGCTGTCCAGTGTTGTTAACCATCCAAAGATATATGTCATATCACCAAGGATAACCTTAGAAGGAGATATTACTGGAACTGAACTGGATCACTGGGGTGGGGGTAAATTTGAAAAATTGTGTTATGACCACCACAAAAGTCGAGTCCAGCATGGTATAACATTTAAATCATCAAGCACCTACAGAATTACATCTGGTGTCTGGGAGGCAAAATTCAATAACTCCTCAAAGGTAGAGGTAGAGGATTATCAATGTTCAACAAGTAGTTTCTGGAATTGCAATGCCACTGCCCCATATAAAATATCTATACTAACCTTTGTGACTACTAATTGCTACATTTATTTAGAATAACAAAAATGCTACACAATGTGCTCCTTTTTACTATTTCTGGTAGATCAGGTAAGAAGATGTGTGAATTACATTATTACACAATAGTTACAATTACAATTGTGTTTTTTCTCTCAATTTCCTCTGTCTATGGCCTCATGGAGTATTTTTTGGCATTTATAGACTTGGAAACATTTGTTGGCAGCTTAAGGAATGGATATTCTATTATCATTTTTCTAAATTATTATTTCTGTCTGATATATTGTGTTTCTGCTGTTTCTATATCATCATATATAACTTGAACTTAAAAAAAACTAATATATTACAAAACTTTAAAAAAAAAAAGTATCACAATTTCACAGTGTTTGGAGGTCACTTATCTTACCTAATATGAGACAAATTGGAGTAGTAATCAATATCCAAAATTTAAATCCAAGGTGCTATGTAATTCAAATTCTGCAAGAAAAAAAAAATCATTAATTATGCAACGCTTAAATTGCTGAGACTTATATACTAAACAATTAAAACAGGAAAATGAAACGTTTATATATATAAAAGTTATATATAAAATTTTTTGAAGATACACATATAAAAATATTAAAATTATTGCTAAAGTTATTAGGCCAGATAGAAAAAGTTACTAGTCGACTGTTAAAGACAGGAACAAGTAAAAAAAAAAAAAATCTTGCTGCAGTAATTTCTTAGTCATCAGGACTAGTGGAAATTCCAAGCCGTATGTGCGTGTGTGTATTCGGGTTGAGACCTATTCTGAGAAACAAATACCGGCCATGCTTATTAGCATACATTTGCATAAATAATTTTGCAGCATAAATCAAGAACTAAAACTGTTAGGACGGATTTTAAAATGATAATTTTTGTAATTAGACTTTGTAACCTTAAAAATACCGGCATGATGGTAAAAAACCATAGTGTGTATATAGATATTAAAGGGACATGAAACCCAAAAAATTTATTTCATGATTCAGATAAAGAATACAATTTTAAACAACTTTCCAATGTACTTCTATTATTTAATTTGCTTCCTTCCCTTGTTATTCTTTGCTGAAAGGTTTATCTAGGCAAGTTCATGAGCAACAGAGAACCTAGGTCCGAGCTGTTGATTGGTGGCTGCATATATATCTCGATTGTGATTGGCTCACCCATGAGTTCAGTTAGAAACCATTAGTGCATTGCTGCTCCTTTAACAAATGATACCAAGAGAATGAAACCAATTAGATAATAGAGGTAAATTACAAAGTTGTTTACAATTGTATTCTCTATCTGAATCATGAAAGAAAAAACATAATTTATGCTTACCTGATAAATTCCTTTCTTCTGTTGTGTGATCAGTCCACGGGTCATCATTACTTCTGGGATATAACTCCTCCCCAACAGGAAATGCAAGAGGATTCACCCAGCAGAGCTGCATATAGCTCCTCCCCTCTACGTCACTCCCAGTCATTCGACCAAGAATCAACGAGAAAGGAGAAACCAAGGGTGAAGTGGTGACTGGAGTATAATTTAAAAAATATTTACCTGCCTTAAAAAACAGGGCGGGCCGTGGACTGATCACACAACAGAAGAAAGGAATTTATCAGGTAAGCATAAATTATGTTTTCTTCTGTTATGTGTGATCAGTCCACGGGTCATCATTACTTCTGGGATACCAATACCAAAGCAAAAGTACACGGATGACGGGAGGGATAGGCAGGTTCATTATACAGAAGGAACCACTGCCTGAAGAACCTTTCTCCCAAAAATAGCCTCCGAAGAAGCAAAAGTGTCAAATTTGTAAAATTTGGAAAAAGTATGAAGCGAAGACCAAGTTGCAGCCTTGCAAATCTGTTCAACAGAGGCCTCATTCTTAAAGGCCCAAGTGGAAGCCACAGCTCTAGTAGAATGAGCTGTAATTCTTTCAGGAGGCTGCTGTCCAGCAGTCTCATAGGCTAAACGAATTATGCTACGAAGCCAGAAGGAGAGAGAGGTAGCCGAAGCCTTATGACCTCTCCTCTGACCAGAGTACACGACAAACAGGGAAGACGTTTGTCGAAAATCCTTAGTTGCCTGCAAGTAGAACTTGAGGGCACGAACTACATCCAGATTGTGTAGAAGACGTTCCTTCTTTGAAGAAGGATTCGGGCACAGGGAAGGAACCACGATCTCTTGATTGATGTTCCTGTTAGTGACTACCTTAGGTAAGAACCCAGGTTTAGTACGCAGAACTACCTTATCTGAATGAAAAATCAAATAAGGAGAATCACAATGTAAAGCTGATAACTCAGAGACTCTCCGAGCCGAAGAAATAGCCATTAAAAATAACACTTTCCAAGATAACAACTTTATATCAATGGAATGAAGGGGTTCAAACGGAACTCCTTGTAGAACGTTAAGAACAAGGTTTAAACTCCATGGCGGAGCAACAGTTTTAAACACAGGCTTGATTCTAGCTAAAGCCTGACAAAAAGCCTGGACGTCTGGATTTTCTGACAGACGCCTGTGCAACAAGATGGACAGAGCTGAGATCTGTCCCTTTAATGAACTAGCCGATAAACCCTTTTCTAAACCTTCTTGTAGAAAGGACAATATCCTAGGAATCCTAACCTTACTCCAGGAGTAACCTTTGGATTCGCACCAGTATAGGTATTTACGCCATATCTTATGGTAAATCCTTCTGGTAACAGGCTTCCTAGCCTGTATCAGGGTATCAATAACCGACTCAGAAAAACCACGTTTTGATAAAATCAAGCGTTCAATTTCCAAGCAGTCAGCTTCAGAGAAGTTAGATTTTGATGTTTGAATGGACCCTGTATCAGAAGGTCCTGTCTTAGAGGTAGAGACCAAGGCGGACAGGATGACATGTCCACTAGATCTGCATACCAAGTCCTGCGTGGCCATGCAGGCGCTATTAGAATCACTGATGCTCTCTCCTGTTTGATTTTGGCAATCAATCGAGGAAGCAGCGGGAAGGGTGGAAACACATAAGCCATCCCGAAGTTCCAAGGTGCTGTCAAAGCATCTATCAGAACCGCTCCCGGATCCCTGGATCTGGACCCGTAGCGAGGAAGTTTGGCGTTCTGGCGAGACGCCATGAGATCTATCTCTGGTTTGCCCCAACGTCGAAGTATTTGGGCAAAGACCTCCGGATGAAGTTCCCACTCCCCCGGATGAAAAGTCTGGCGACTCAAGAAATCCGCCTCCCAGTTCTCCACTCCCGGGATGTGGATTGCTGACAGGTGGCAAGAGTGAGACTCTGCCCAGCGAATTATCTTTGATACTTCCATCATTGCTAGGGAGCTTCTTGTCCCTCCTTGATGGTTGATGTAAGCTACAGTCGTGATGTTGTCCGACTGAAACCTGATGAACCCCCGAGTTTTTAACTGGGGCCAAGCCAGAAGGGCATTGAGAACTGCTCTCAATTCCAGAATGTTTATTGGTAGGAGACTTTCCTCCTGATTCCATTGTCCCTGAGCCTTCAGAGAATTCCAGACAGCGCCCCAACCTAGTAGGCTGGCGTCTGTTGTTACAATTGTCCAGTCCGGCCTGCTGAATGGCATCCCCCTGGACAGATGTGGCCGAGAAAGCCACCATAGAAGAGAGTTTCTGGTCTCTTGATCCAGATTCAGAGTAGGGGACAAGTCTGAGTAATCCCCATTCCACTGACTCAGCATGCACAATTGCAGCGGTCTGAGATGTAGACGTGCAAAGGGTACTATGTCCATTGCTGCTACCATTAAGCCGATCACCTCCATGCATTGAGCTACTGACGGGAGTTGAATGGAATGAAGGACACGGCATGCATTTAGAAGCTTTGTTAATCTGTCTTCTGTCAGATAAATCTTCATTTCTACAGAATCTATAAGAGTCCCCAAGAATGGAACTCTTGTGAGAGGAAAGAGAGAACTCTTCTTTTCGTTCACTTTCCATCCATGCGACCTTAGAAATGCCAGAACTAACTCTGTATGAGACTTGGCAGTTTGAAAGCTTGAAGCTTGTATCAGAATGTCGTCTAGGTACGGAGCTACCGAAATTCCTCGCGGTCTTAGTACCGCCAGAAGGGCACCCAGAACCTTTGTGAAGATTCTTGGAGCCGTAGCCAATCCGAATGGAAGAGCTACAAACTGGTAATGCCTGTCTAAGAAGGCAAACCTTAGATACCGGTAATGATCTTTGTGAATCGGTATGTGAAGGTAAGCATCCTTTAAATCCACTGTGGTCATGTACTGACCCTTTTGGATCATGGGTAAGATTGTCCGAATAGTTTCCATTTTGAACGATGGAACTCTTAGGAATTTGTTTAGGATCTTTAAATCCAAGATTGGCCTGAAAGTTCCCTCTTTTTTGGGAACCACAAACAGGTTTGAGTAAAACCCTTGTCCCTGTTCCGACCGCGGAACCGGATGGATCACTCCCATTAATAACAGATCTTTATCTGGTTTGTTGACAACCTTGACAGATGAAATCTCCCTCTTGGGGGAGAGAATTTGAAGTCTAGAAGGTATCCCTGAGATATGATCTCTAGCGCCCAGGGATCCTGAACATCTCTTGCCCAAGCCTGGGCGAAGAGAGAGAGTCTGCCCCCCACTAGATCCGGTCCCGGATCGGGGGCCCTCGATTCATGCTGTCTTAGGGGCAGCAGCAGGTTTCCTGGCCTGCTTGCCCTTGTTCCAGGACTGGTTAGGTTTCCAGCCTTGTCTGTAACGAGCAACGGCTCCTTCCTGTTTTGGTGCAGTGGAAGTTGGTGCTGCTCCTGCTTTGAAATTCCGAAAGGGACGAAAATTAGACTGTCTAGCCTTAGCTTTGGCTTTGTCTTGAGGCAGGGCGTGGCCCTTACCTCCTGTAATGTCAGCGATAATTTCTTTCAAACCGGGCCCAAATAAAGTTTGCCCTTTGAAAGGTATATTAAGTAATTTGGACTTAGAAGTTACATCAGCTGACCAGGATTTTAGCCACAGCGCCCTACGTGCCTGAATGGCGAATCCTGAGTTCTTAGCCGTAAGTTTGGTTAAATGTACTACGGCCTCCGAAATGAATGAATTAGCTAGTTTAAGGACTCTAAGCCTGTCCGTAATGTCGTCCAGCGTAGCTGAACTAAGGTTCTCTTCCAGAGACTCCATCCAAAATGCTGCCGCAGCCGTAATCGGCGCGATGCATGCAAGGGGTTGCAATATAAAACCTTGTTGAACAAACATTTTCTTAAGGTAACGTATATAATATGTACATTAGGAGCAGCTTAAGAATGTTTTGAGCCACCAGTGACGGTATGGAAATGCTCACAAATACCAAGTTATTTTATGCTTATCCCACTCCCGATCTAAATAACAGAGTCAGCCTGCATATTTGTTCACCAAGGGCACCTAAGTTCACACTGGCAGTCACTGTGGGTAGATCATACACCAGTATTTCTGTGTCCTGTCGGCAATGTCTCCATGTTCCCAGTCAGCCCTGCTTCAGAGAGTATCTCAGCAAGCCCCCATCTCTGGCCGCCATGAGAGACCCATCTATCATCTTCACTGCAATAGGTGACCTATCTTTACTGGAAGCAGAGGTCCCAGGCTGGAGGTAATGCCTCCAACAGCTGGTTATCAACAGTTGCTATATTAAATATAAAGTTGCAGCTTTTGAAGGAGATAAGTGCTGTCCAGTGTTGTTAACCATCCAAAGATATATGTCATATCACCAAGGATAACCTTAGAAGGAGATATTACTGGAAGTGAACTGGATCACTGGGGTGGGGGTAAATTTGAAAAATTGTGTTATGACCACCACAAAAGTCGGGTCCAGCATGGTATAACATTTAAATCATCAAGCACCTACAGAATTACATCTGGTGTCTGGGAGGCAAAATTCAATAACTCCTCAAAGGTAACCAGAGGATTATCAATGTTCAACAAGTAGTTTCTGGAATTGCAATGCCACTGCCCCATATAAAATATCTATACTAACCTTTGTGACTACTAATTGCTACATTTATTTAGAATAACAAAAATGCTACACAATGTGCTCCTTTTTACTATTTCTGGTAGATCAGGTAAGAAGATGTGTGAATTACATTATTACACAATAGTTACAATTACAATTGTGTTTTTTCTCTCCATTTCCTCTGTCTATGGCCTCATGGAGTATTTTTTGGCATTTATAGACTTGGAAACATTTGTTGGCAGCTTAAGGAATGGATATTCTATTATCATTTTTCTAAATTATTATTTCTGTCTGATATATTGTGTTTCTGCTGTTTCTATATCATCATATATAACTTGAACTTAAAAAAAACTAATATATTACAAAACTTTAAAAAAAAAAAGTATCACAATTTCACAGTGTTTGGAGGTCACTTATCTTACCTAATATGAGACAAATTGGAGTAGTAATCAATATCCAAAATTTAAATCCAAGGTGCTATGTAATTCAAATTCTGCAAGAAAAAAATAAATCATTAATTATGCAACGCTTAAATTGCTGAGACTTATATACTAAACAATTAAAACAGGAAAATTAAACGTTTATATATATAAAAGTTATATATAAAAAATTTTGAAGATACACATATAAAAATATTAAAATTATTGCTAAAGTTATTAGGCCAGATAGAAAAAGTTACTAGTCGACTGTTAAAGACAGGAACAAGTAAAAAAAAAAAAAATCTTGCTGCAGTAATTTCTTAGTCATCAGGACTAGTGGAAATTCCAAGCCGTATGTGCGTGTGTGTATTCGGGTTGAGACCTATTCTGAGAAACAAATACCGGCCATGCTTATTAGCATACATTTGCATAAATAATTTTGCAGCATAAATCAAGAACTAAAACTGTTAGGACGGATTTTAAAATGATAATTTTTGTAATTAGACTTTGTAACCTTAAAAATACCGGCATGATGGTAAAAAACCATAGTGTGTATATAGATATTAAAGGGACATGAAACCCAAAAAATTTATTTCATGATTCAGATAAAGAATACAATTTTAAACAACTTTCCAATGTACTTATATTATTTAATTTGCTTCCTTCCCTTGTTATTCTTTGCTGAAAGGTTTATCTAGGCAAGTTCATGAGCAACAGAGAACCTAGGTCCGAGCTGTTGATTGGTGGCTGCATATATATCTCGATTGTGATTGGCTCACCCATGAGTTCAGTTAGAAACCATTAGTGCATTGCTGCTCCTTTAACAAATGATACCAAGAGAATGAAACCAATTAGATAATAGAGGTAAATTACAAAGTTGTTTACAATTGTATTCTCTATCTGAATCATGAAAGAAAAAAATTGGGTTTCATGTCCCTTTAAATATACATATTTTAATCTACATCTGATTCATAATACATCTGATATCCATCTATATGATAAAATAAACAAAAATATTCAAAGCAACCCAAACTGTATATTGTCACTATTTTACAGACAGTAAGTTTTTTTCACTACATCTTAAATACAGTACTAATTATTATTATTATTTTTTATTTATTTTTAAAGAGCTTTATTGAGAAGTAAGAATATACAATCGACAGAAGGTGGACAAGTTACAATAACAACAATACAACAAAGTTACGTTCCGTCAATTATAAAAGGCTTCAAATCCTATGATCCACAAATAAGTATTGTCTATAGAAGTCCTATATGCCCAAAGTGTCAAAAGACTGTGGGTGAAGATTGACAGGGGGCATCGAATATACCTGTGGGTACATGGATTAAACAACTCAAATCGCTCTATGTTTACAATTTTTCAAATTTTATCCGATACAGAAGCCATGCCACCAGTGCATGGAATGATATAACAAACAAGACGTTTTTAACATGTTGGTTTGACATAGCAGTGGTGTTACCTGTAAAAAGAAGAAAAGAAGAAAAAAAATATAGTGGAGAACCCTATTTCAGCATCATAGGGGAACTCCGGCAGCCGTACACATCTTACCTTATACCTGAGCAGAGGTATAGACAAAGAAAGAGAGAAAGCAAGAAAGAACAAGGAGGGAGGGGGAGAAATGGAAGAGTGGGAGAGAAAAAACAAAACAGTACCAACGGCTCAGAAATTTATAGTGGGATTCTTGAGTGCGAGCCGAAACCAACAAAGATTTGACGGAACGGAAGATCCGCTGCCAATCTTCTCTGTCAAGCTCTATCTCCAACTCCCTGTGCCACAACTTGGTGTAGTTAGGTAAGGGGCTTACTTTGGGACGGAGAAGGAGAGTATAGATGATTGAGACTAGGTGTTTAGAGACTGTTTGGTTTGTGCACAAGGATTCAAATGGTGTGAGGTCTCTCAGAAACTGCGACTTATATTTGTGTGTGTTAATATAGTGTCCTATTTGTAGATAGACAAACCATGGTACTGGGGCGTCTGGATAGTCCCTTAAAATTTCTTCTCTTGTCTTCAGTCTCCCCACTGTCACAAAACTGCGTACATGGTTATGAAGAAGGTTAGTCTGGTCTGGGGACAATTTGAACTGCAGGGGCAAGTCTGAATTTCCGAATACAGGTATCAAGGGGGATAGTGGTGTAGAGATGTGGGAATCTGTACGAGTCACTCTATCCCAAAGGGTGAACAATTCAACTAGGAGTGGAAAACCCACCGTGACTGTAGGCCTGTTTCTACCATTAGTCCAGAATAGGGGCAAAAATTCACTCACCTGCAAAATGTCTCTATCTACTCTGATCCAGTCCTTTTAAGGGTTACCCTGACTCAATTCTACCACTCTTTGTAACAACACCGCACTCCTATACATTCCCAGATTCGGGAGACCCAAGCCCCCCCTCATCTCTTGGAAGGTACATCGTGGACCTGCTTATTCTAGGTCTAGCTCCTTGCCATACATATTCCTCCATCGTACGTTGGAGCTCAGGCAAGAAAGTGTAAGGTAGTGGGATGGGCAGCTTCTGGAACAAATATAAAAGCCTAGGGAGCACGTTCATTTTCAGAACGCTTATTCTCCCCAACCAGGAGATTGTTTTATGTCTCCATGATGAAAGGTCCGCAGCTATCAGTCGCTTCAAGACTCCATAATTGGCTTCAAACATGTCCGTCATGGAGGTGGTTAGATTAACTCCGAGATATTTCAACTGCTTATTGTTTACCATAAACGGGCTGTGTTCCTTTAGCCAGGCTTTATCCGACGGATCTAGAGTTACACCCAAGACCTCTGACTTGGACGCGTTCAGATGAAAATTAGAGACTGCTCCATATTTATCAAATTCTTGTAGCAGGGAAGGGATAGACTTCCTCAAATCTACCAGAGTAATTAGCAGATCATCGGCATACATTATTATTTTGTATTCCTTACCTCCCAGCGAATACCCGCTAATTTGATGGTTGGCACGAATACTGCTGGCAAGAGCCTCAACTGAGATGGCAAATAACAGGGGTGACAGGGGGCACCCCTGTCTGGTCCCATTGGTAATTTGCAGAGAACCGGAGAGAACTCCGTTCACTCTAATCTGCGCATTTGGCATGGAGTAAAGGCTAAAGACTGTTTTAAGAAATCTCTCACCAAAGCCCATCCGTTCCAGAGTGCAACAAAGGAACTGCCAGCTCACCCTGTCGAACGCCTTTTCGGCGTCTCTAATTATTATTATTATTATTGTTTACTTATAAAGTGCCAACATATTACACAGCAAATAATCAGGAGATAGTTACATTAATCGTAGAGGGCCTTGCCTTTGAATCAATGTAAGCTGTAAAACATCTTTACATAAAATGATTTTTTTCTTTTTTTTCCCATATTTTTATTTATTGAAGTCCAGCATATGTGCGTCTAATTTACATAACACAAGATGGCACATTTGTTAATACAAAAAAAGGAACAAAGAAGTGACACCCAACACAAAATATCAACAATAAGAACTGAAAATGATACTACAAAAATAATTATTAGAACAAAAAATAGTTTGCATCCTGTTCGTCACTTTTAACCTTTTAGTTCATTAATATGCTGTATTTTCTCTTGTAAGGTGTATCCAGTCCACGGGTTCATCCATTACTTGTGGGATATTCTCCTTCCCAACAGGAAGCTGCAAGAGGACACCCACAGCAGAGCTGTCTATATAGCTCCTCCCCTAACTGCCACCCCCAGTCATTCTCTTGCAGCTCTCGACAAGATAGAAAGTATCAAGAGATATGTGGTGACTTAGTGTAGTTTTACCTTCAATCAAAAGTTTGTTATTTTTAAACGGTACCGGCATTGTACTGTTTTACTCTCAGGCAGAAATTAGAAGAAGAATTCTGCCTGGAGGTTGGATGATCTTAGCGGTTTGTAACTAAGGTCCATTGCTGTTCTCACACATAACTGAAGAGTATGGGACAACTTCAGTTGGGGGAACGGTCTGCAGATTACCTGCTTTGAGGTATGTTCAGGATATTTATTTCTAGAGAGATGAATGAGTTCTAGAAAATGCTGACAGAGCCTTGTGTATTTGAGGTAAGCCTGATGCAGTGATTTAACAGCGACTGGGATCATGCTTACAAAACAGGGTAATACTCTTATTACTTAGTGACAGTTAAACGTTTACATGAATTCAAAAATAGGATGTTTTTTCTCTGAGGGAGATAAGTCTTTATTTGGGGCCTAGTTTCCACATGGCTAATCAGATACTCCTAGGAGTATTTTCTTAAGACCCCTCTGGCATCCAGTACATGGTGGGAGGGGCCTATTTTAGCGCTCTAAATGCACAGTTTTAATTCAGACTGAGACATCCAGCTTCCCTAGAGGAGTCCTCTGGCACCTGAGGACCATTATAAGGGGTTTATTTCTGCACAAAATCGTACTTGAGGGCAGGTAGGAGGCTCAGCAGAGCTGTGGCAGGGTGCTTAAATGTCTTGTAACGTTTTTTAACGTTTTTAAATCCGGTTTGGGGCCTAAGGGGTTAATCATCCATTTGCAAGTGGGTGCAATGTTGCTTTAGTCCCTTACACACACTGTAAACATTTCAAATACATTACTATATTTTTACACTGCTTTGCAGTCTAAGTGTTAGTTTTTTTCTCTTAAAGGCACAGTAACGTTTTTGTTTAATTGCTGTTTCACCTTTATTAAAGTGTTTTCCAAGCTTCCTTGTCTCATTACTAGTCTGTTAAACATGTCTGACATAGAGGAAACTCCTTGTTCAATATGTATAGAAGCCATGGTGGAACCCCCTCTTAGAATGTGTACCAAATGTACTGAAAATTCTATAAACTATAAAGACCATATTATGGCGCTTAAAGATTTATCTCCAGGGGATTCTCTGACTGAAAAAAGGGAGATTATGCCATCTAGCTCTCCCCATGTGTCAGAACCTATAACTCCCGCTCAAGTGACGCCAAGTACATCTAGCGCGTCTAATTCTTTTACCTTACAGGACATGGCGGCAGTTATGAATGCTACCCTCACAGAGGTATTTTCCAAACTGCCAGGGTTACAAGGAAAGCAAGACAGCTCTGGGGCTAGAACTAATACAGAGCTTTCTGACGTTTTAATGCCTGTGTCCGATATACCCTCACAATACTCAGAAGCCGAGGCAGGTGAGCTTCTATCTGTGGGTGACATTTCAGACTCAGGGAAGGCGTTGCTTCAGTCTGATTCTGAAATAACAGCGTTTAAATTTAAGCTTGAACACCTCCGCTTATTGCTTAGGGAGGTTTTAGCGACTCTGGATGATTGTGACCCCATTGTGGTTCCAGAGAAATTGTGTAAAATGGACAAATACTTTGCAGTGCCTGTTTACACTGATGTTTTTCCAGTCCCTAAGAGGTTTTCGGAAATTATTACTAAGGAATGGGATAAACCAGGTGTGCCGTTCTCTCCCCCTCCTGCTTTCAAAAAGATATTTCCCATAGATGCCGCCGTACGGGACTCGTGGCAGACGGTCCCTAAGGTGGAGGGAGCAGTCTCTACCCTAGCTAAGCGTACAACTATCCCCGTCGAGGACAGTTGTGCTTTCCTAGATCCTATGGATAAAAAATTGTAGGGTCTCCTTAAGAAAATTTTTATTCATCAAGGTTTTATTCTCCAGCCTCTTGCATGCATAGCCCCAGTTACTGCTGCAGCGGCTTTTTGGTTCGAGTCTCTTGAGGAGGCTCTGCAGGTGGAGACTCCGCTAGACGACATTCTAGACAGGATTAAAGCTCTTAAGTTAGCTAATTCCTTTATTTCTGACGCCGTTTTTCAGTTAACCAAACTAACGGCTAAAAATTCAGGTTTTGCCATTTTGGCGCGTAGGGCGCTATGGCTTAAGTCCTGGTCAGCAGACGTTACTTCAAAGTCTAAGCTTCTTAACATCCCCTCCAAGGGACAGACCCTATTCGGGCCCGGTCTGAAGGAGATCATTTCTGATATTACTGGAGGAAAAGGTCACGCCCTTCCTCAGGATAGGTCCAATAAGAGGACCAAACAGAATAATTTTCGTTCCTTTCGAAACTTCAAGAGTGGCGCAGCCTCAGTTTCCTCTAATGCAAAACAAGAGGGAAATTTCGCCCAGTCCAAACCAGTCTGGAGACCTAACCAGGCTTGGAACAAGGGGAAGCAGGCCAAGAAACCTGCGGCTGCCTCTAAGACAGCATGAAGGAGTAGCCCCCGATCCGGGACCGGATCTAGTAGGGGGCAGACTTTCTCTCTTCGCCCAGGCTTGGGCAAGAGACGTCCATGATCCCTGGGCGCTAGAGATTGTTTCCCAGGGATATCTTCTGGAAATCAAAGGTTCATCTCCAAAGGGGAGATTTCATCTCTCACAACTATCTGTAAACCAGATAAAAAGAGAGGCACTCTTACTTTGCGTTCAAGACCTACTGGTTATGGGAGTGCTCCACCCAGTTCCAAGAGAGGAACAGGGGCTGGGTTTTTATTCAAACCTGTTTATAGTTCCCAAAAAAGAGGGAACTTTCAGACCTATCTTGGATCTCAAGATCCTAAACAAATTTCTCAGGGTCCCATCCTTCAAGGTGGAGACAATCCGAACCATCCTCCCTATGATCCAGGAGGGTCAATATATGACTACCGTGGACTTAAAGGATGCTTATCTCCACATTCCGATTCACAGAGATCATCATCAGTTCCTCAGGTTCGCCTTCCTAGACAGGCATTACCAGTTTGTGGCTCTTCCCTTCGGGTTAGCCACGGCACCAAGAATCTTTACGAAGGTTCTAGGGTCCCTTCTGGCGGCTCTAAGGCCGCGGGGCATAGTGGTAGCCCCTTACCAAGAGTTTCCTTCTTAGGAACTCTGATAGATTCAGTAGAAATTTTTCTGACAGCAGTCAGGATATCAAAACTTCTAACTTCTTGCCGTGCTCTTCATTCCACTTCTCGGCCATCAGTGGCACAGTGTATGGAAATGATCGGCCTAATGGTAGCGGCAATGGACATAGTTCCGTTTGCCCGCCTACATCTCAGACCACTGCAACTTTGCATGCTCAACCAGTGGAATGGGGACTACACAGATTTGTCTCCTCTGTTAAATCTGGATCAAGAGACCAGGGATTCTCTTCTCTGGTGGTTATCTCGGGTCCATCTGTCCAGGGGAATGAGTTTCCGCAGGCCAGAGTGGACTATAGTGACGACAGATGCCAGCCTTCTGGGCTGGGGCGCAGTCTGGAACTCCCTGAAGGCTCAGGGTTCGTGGACTCAGGAGGAAGCCCTCCTTCCGATAAACATTCTGGAACTAAGAGCGATATTCAATGCTCTTCAGGCTTGGCCTCAACTAGCTGCGGCCAAGTTCATCAGATTTCAGTCGGACAATATCACGACTGTAGCCTATATCAACCATCAGGGGGGAACAAGGAGTCCCCTGGCAATGATGGAGGTTTCCAAGATAATTCTATGGGCAGAGGTTCACTCTTGCCATCTCTCAGCTATCCATATCCCAGGAGTAGAGAACTGGGAGGCGGATTTTCTAAGTCGGCAGACTTTTCAACCGGGGGAGTGGGAGCTCCATCCGGAGGTATTTGCCCAGCTGATTCAACTTTGGGGCAAACCAGAACTGGATCTGATGGCGACTCGTCAAAACGCCAAGCTTCCTTGTTACGGGTCCAGGTCAAGGGATCCCCAGGCAGCGCTGATAGATGCTCTAGCAGTGCCCTGGTCCTTCAACCTGGCTTATGTGTTTCCACCATTTCCTCTCCTCCCTCGTCTGATTGCCAAGATCAAGCAGGAGAGAGCTTCAGTGATTTTGATAGCGCCTGCGTGGCCACGCAGGACTTGGTATGCGGATCTGGTGGACATGTCATCCTCTCCACCATGGACTCTGCCGCTGAGGCAGGACCTTCTACTCCAAGGTCCATTCAAACATCCAAATCTAATTTCTCTGCGTCTGACTGCTTGGCGATTGAACGCTTGATTTTATCAAAACGTGGTTTCTCCAAGTCGGTCATTGATACCTTGATTCAGGCTCAAAAGCCTGTCACCAGGAAAATCTATCATAAGATATGGTGTAAATATCTTCATTGGTGTGAATCCAAGGGTTACTCGTGGAGTAAGGTCAGGATTCCTAGGATACTATCTTTTCTCCAAGAAGGATTGGAAAAGGGATTATCGGCTAGTTCCTTAAAAGGACAGATTTCTGCTCTGTCTATTCTTTTGCACAAGCGCCTGGCTGATGTTCCAGACGTTCAGGCGTTTTGTCAGGCTTTGGTTAGAATCAGGCCTGTGTTTAAACCTGTTGCTCCGCCATGGAGTTTAAATTTAGTTCTTAAAGTTCTTCAAGGGGTTCCGTTTGAACCCTTGCATTCCATAGATATTAAGCTTCTATCTTGGAAAGTTCTGTTTTTAGTAGCTATCTCTTCGGCTCGAAGAGTTTCAGAGTTATCTGCCTTGCAGTGTGATTCCCCTTATCTGATCTTCCATGCAGATAAGGTAGTTTTGCGTACCAAACCTGGGTTTCTTCCTAAGGTAGTATCTAATAGGAATATCAATCAGGAAATTGTTGTTCCGTCACTGGTCCTAATCCTTCTTCAAAGAAGGAACGTCTGTTACACAATCTTGACGTGGTTCGTGCTTTAAAGTGTTATTTGCAAGCTACTAAGGATTTTCGTCAAACATCTGCATTGTTTGTCGTCTACTCTGGAAAGAGGAGAGGCCAAAAGGCTTCGACAACTTCTCTTTCTTTTTGGCTGAGAAGCATAATCCGTTTAGCTTATGAAACTGCTGGCCAGCAGCGTCCTCAAAGAATTACAGCTCATTCTACTAGAGCGGTAGCTTCCACATGGGCTTTTAAACATGAGGCCTCTGTTGAACAGATTTGTAAGGCGGCGACTTGGTCTTCGCTTCATACTTTTTCTAAATTCTACAAATTTGATACTTTTGCTTCCTCGGAGGCTATTTTTGGGAGAAAGGTCTTGCAGGCAGTGGTGCCTTCCGTTTAAGTGCCTGCCTTGTCCCTCCCTTCATCCGTGTCCTAAAGCTTTGGTATTGGTATCCCACAAGTAATGGATGAACCCGTGGACTGGATACACCTTACAAGAGAAAACAAAATTTATGCTTACCTGATAAATTTCTTTATCTTGTGGTGTATCCAGTCCACGGCCCGCCCTGTCACTTTAAGGCAGGTGTTTTTTATTTTTAAACTACAGTCACCACTGCACCCTATAGTTTCTCCTTTTTCTTGCTTGTCTTCGGTCGAATGACTGGGGGTGGCAGTTAGGGGAGGAGCTATATAGACAGCTCTGCTGTGGGTGTCCTCTTGCAGCTTCCTGTTGGGAAGGAGAATATCCCACAAGTAATGGATGAACCCGTGGACTGGATACACCACAAGAGAAAGAAAATTATCAGGTAAGCATAAATTTTGTTTTTCTCTTTGATAAGAAACAAAACAACAACAAAAAATTACATCAAATGATTAACAGGACAGCTAGACCCGTGAGCTTACATTGTAAACAGAGTACATGGGAAAGTTAAAGGACCAGTAAACTTTACAATCATGCTTTTATTTAAAATACCGTTTTGCAAGCTAAGGTCAAATTACCACAATACAATTTAAATATTTTATATAAATTTTAAAATTATTCCCCAAACTCTCTACAGCTGTGACATGCGCTTCAAGAAATTCTGCATAACAGGTGGGCGGTTCCTTAAATAAATATATCGAATAAAATAGTTGCCTATAATGAGCTTCTAAATATTATTCTTAAATTAGAGCGTACCTGATCGCGTGAACAATAGATTTTAAGTTTTCACGCATATGCAATTACCAAAATGCGTCATTGGAAGCCACCGCGTTTTGCACAACCACTGGGCACACTCTACGGCAAGCAGCTTTACATAGGGGATTAGACTGAATAAATGTTGTTGTGTGTAAGCATGTTTTTACCGTGGATTCCGGCATCCCCTTTGTTGCATTGCCTAGCACATGATAAACAATCACTCTTAGTTTATTAGTTTGTTTATTCCGAAATGGCATTTTCTTGTTTGTGCAGGGGGGGCAGTAAGTAGAGACTTTGCTGCCGATAACCACCTCCACACTGCCATGAGACGCCATGAATATACCCTGCGCGGGGGCACTGGCTGAAAAAAAGTAATCACAGTTGCTCAGAAGGTAGACATGCTAGCAGGCTAATGTAGTCCTATTTGTATAGTCAATATGTATACATAATATACAAAAGATAAATATTCAAGGGAATGGCAAAATATGAAGCTTACTCCACGTGGATAACTTGTGCGCTTTCACGTTAATCACACTGCTTTGCAGGAAATGAAAGATGGGGTGGATTCTATAGATGAAGCTGGTGATGTAGGATAATGCATCAGCAGTATCACAGTGCGCACCGCATACAGAACCTAGGTTACCCTCCGTGATAAGATCGCACTAATGACTTTCAAAGGGGGTTTTCCTATTTAGAAAATTTAAAATTAAGAATGCATAAAATCTACTAAAAAGTGATTAATAAAACTTATTGCACATATTAAGTTCTTAGTTTCAACTTTTAAAATATTAGGGCTGCAACTAACGATTATTTTCATAATCGATTAATCGGCCGATTATATTTTCGATTAATCTACTTATCAGATAAAAAATATATTTATATTTTTTCCTATATTTAAAATAAAATCCACATACTGAGTGTTATAAATATAAACTTCCAACTAAAACTTTACATTAATACAACTGTTGGTCCAATTTTTTAAACAGCAGAACAAATTTTTATAATTAAGCAAAACAAAACCACAAACTGTTTGAAAAGTGGTAGAACTAGAAAGACGTAGACTTTCACTGTTTCTGTTATTCACTCTTTCAGAAATTTTGCATTGAAATGCAAAAATGCCAACATGTCCACATACTCCTGGCTGAGGCTGGCTCTCTCTTTGCAAGCTATATTGCCTGCAGCAGAGAAGAGGCGCTCAGATGGTGCTGAAGTGCCTGGGATGCATAAATAGGGTTTTGCCAATTTCACCAAAGTGGGATATTTATCTTTGTTAGTTCTCCACCAATGCAAGGGGCCTCTCAACAAAGTAAGCCTGGACTTCATTTTAACATAAAAATATCTTGAATATCTATATGCAGTGGTAAATAACCAGCTATAAGGTTAGGGGGAAAAATATCTAGTCTACTCTTAAAATAACAGATATATGACAGAGGTTGAATATGGTACATATTCCAATTAATTAAAAACAGAAAAGAAAAAAAAAGGCAAAAGGGCTAAAGACTATATATCAGTAAAAGGACACCGCCTTACACATTTATCTATAGAGTACATATATAAAAATTGTTCAAACAGGTAATAGTGACATCAATTCATATAACAAATGCCATCAATCTAGGGCTAGGTGTAAATACAAGCTCGGCACTATATTATACAAAGCATAGTCCCAAATCACCTGATTTTATATAAACAATCCAAATTATGACTCATATTTTATTTCTGGGTTGCACATAAGACAGGAGTAGTTGTAAACGTAAAAATAAACTTATACTGTCCTAAAAAAGTGAAAAGTAAAATTTCTGTAGACGTCCTTTAGGCTAAGGGCATAACCATAAAACACAATGCCATTTGCAGGAGCTCATTGGAGTAAAGCAGCTGGTGCTGTGCACAGACCAACTAATTGCAAACCAACTAATCGATGAGATTCGTTGACGACTATTTTCATAATCGATTATTATCGATTATGCCGATTAGTTGTTACAGCTCTATAAAATATTAAACAATTTGTATTGGGTTTAATGTCCCTTTAAGGGATAGGGAAACATAAGTAGTAGAGACATCTTGAAGCAAGTTGTATACATTCCTGAACAGATATCTTTATAAGGAAAGCTTGAAGTTTTGAAACTAAAGGGAAAGTCTGACTGAGCGAGGAAAGAAGTTCTATATGATAGGTGCAGTTTTAGATAAGTCGAGTGTGAGGAAGTAATGAGAGATGAGGAGAAAAGTAGGTCATCAGCAGAGGGGGCGGGTTGGGGAGTATTGGCAGACAAGGGCAGAACTCTAGGAGGGTGCAGTGCTGGTGAGAGGGTAAAAATTTTGAATTTTATTTTTGAGGCTTAGGGAAGGTGTTGGCAAAGAGGTGCAGCAGATGTTGAGCAATGCTTAAGGAAGATTAGGCTGGAAGAGGCATTCATGATGAATTGCAGTATTTAATACTTGTTAATCCATCTCCAAATTGGAACTCTCAATTACTAATTGCCATTATAATTTTTTTGCATTGCTGTCATTGGGTAGTACAGCCAATCAGAAGCAGTTACATTAAGCAGAGTGCGCTCCTGGTCCTCTACACAAGCTCATGAGGTGGAAAATTAGTCGTGCATGAAGCCAGCAGTTGTTTACAGAAATGAGTGTCAGCAGCAAATCCACTAGCTGTAAAAAGCAGCCTATTTTAGCAGCTTAAGCTGAGGGTTGGCAGCACACTCTGCTTAGTTTCAATAGGGGCCGTGTGATAATGGTTCTGATTGCCTGTGCTGTCTGATAGCAGCAATATGAAACACTAGTCTCAGGGAGATGGGCAATCAGGTGATAGCAGCAATGTATTGCTGGGAGTAGGGTTGCCACCGTCCCTTAAAATACAGAACACTTACAAGTTACACATGCTGCAGGGTGTGAGGGAGGAATATGAATAGTGCTGTCCAGAAACACAATACATGTTCCTCCCTGCACACCCTGCAGCATGTGTAACTCATAAGTGTCCAGAAAAACATGGCTGAGGTGGCAACCCTAACTGGGAGCTAGCTGCTGTTCGCCGGCTGCATCTCTACCATTATGCCTCTAAGGTCCTATTCTCCATATAAAATAAAATCTGTTAGTGCTATTGTCATATATTTTCCTCTGCCCTCTACTTATACTTTCCTTCTGGCCCTTTAACAAGGATTCACCTTATATTTTGCACACCACTTCATGTTCTAATAAATAGCAGCTGCACCTATGTTGCTTGATTATTGATTCACTTTCTACTCAGACTACAGATCTCCCTGTGTCTCTCTGCCTGTGTATCTACTCATCTCTAGCTTCTGATGCCATTCGCATGCTGGAAGTATCTTTCTACAAGTACTACTGGTTTACTAAACTGTTTGTTCAACTCTCAAGGTAACATCATTACTAATTCCCTTTTGGATTGTGTTTCACTCTCATGCTCACAGCTTGTCAGCTGTTTATCTGTGTAATTACTGCAGCTTCTGGTAACTACTTACACAAAAGGCATTGCTTGTTCCAAGTCTGTTATTGTCATTACTACCGCAACTCATCATAACCAATTACTGTGCAGCTGCATCTGTCTTCTGTAATTATCTCACAGTTTGCTCTATGCATGCTTCTTCCTGCAATTCCATTGACTACCTCTTGGGGCAATATTACTACTCATTCAATACTTAACTTACCTCTTTGGTGTATATATTCCCAATATCTTTTGTTCATTACAGTTTAAGTTGTATTTGCTTAATTCAACCATTGATGTATATTAACTCAGCAGACACTTACTTTTTAGGTTTTTACTTCTATAACATCCTCTCAAAAGTTCCGTTTACAAAACCCATATTCATATACATATTATTTATAAAGTTATATTAAAACATACTCAGCAGTTGTGTTCCACAAACTTAATGTAAAACTAGAGAGTGAAAGCTATAATAAGGCCCTTCACAGGATTGTGGAAGGCAAATTTTACCTTAAAGGGATATAAAACACAATTTATGCTTACCTGATAAATTTATTTCTCTTGTGGTGTATCCAGTCCACGGATCATCCATTACTTGTGGGATATTCTCATTCCCAACAGGAAGTTGCAAGAGGACACCCACAGCAGAGCTGTAATATAGCTCCTCCCCTAACTGTCATAGCCAGTCATTCGACCGAAAACAAGCCGAGAAAGGAGGAACCATAGGGTGCAGTGGTTACTGTAGTTTAAATTTAAAAATTACCTGCCTTAAAATGACAGGGCGGGCCGTGGACTGGATACACCACAAGAGAAATAAATTTATCAGGTAAGCATAAATTGTGTTTTCTCTTGTAAGGTGTATCCAGTCCACGGATCATCCATTACTTGTGGGATACCAATACCAAAGCTAAAGTACACGGATGAAGGGAGGGACAAGGCAGGTACTTAAATGGAAGGAACCACTGCCTGTAAAACCTTTCTCCCAAATATAGCCTCCGAAGAAGCAAAAGTATCAAATTTGTAAAATTTTGAAAAAGTATGAAGCGAAGACCAAGTCGCCGCCTTGCAAATCCGTTCAACTGAATCCTCATTTTTAAAGGCCCAAGTGGAAGCCACAGCTCTAGTGGAATGAGCTGTAATCCTTTCAGGAGGCTGCTGTCCAGCAGTCTCATAGGCTAAGCGGATTATGCTTCTTAGCCAAAAAGAGAGGTTGCCGAAGCCTTTTGACCTCTCCTCTGTCCAGAGTAGACAACAAACAAAGCAGATGTTTGACGAAAATCTTTAGTAGCTTGTAAGTAAAACTTTAAAGCACGGACCACGTCCAGATTGTGTAATAGACGTTCCTTCTTCGAAGAAGGATTAGGACACAAGGATGGAACAACAATCTCTTGATTTATATTCTTGTTAGATACCACCTTAGGTAAGAACCCAGGTTTGGTACGCAGGACTACCTTATCCGTATGAAAAATCAGATAAGGAGAATCACATTGTAAGGCAGATAGCTCAGAGACTCTACGAGCCGAGGAAATAGCTACCAAAAAAAGAACTTTCCAAGATAAAAGTTTGATATCTATGGAATGAAGAGGTTCAAACGGAACTCCTTGAAGAACCTGAAGAACCAAATTTAAGCTCCATGGTGGAGCAACAGGTTTAAACACAGGCTTGATTCTAACTAAAGCCTGACAAAATGCCTGAACGTCTGGAACATCTGCCAGACGCTTGTGCAAAAGAATAGACAGAGCAGAAATCTGTCCCTTTAAGGAACTAACTGACAATCCTTTTTCCAAACCTTCTTGGAGAAAAGATAATATCCTAGGAATCCTGACCTTTCTCCATGAGTAACCCTTGGATTCACACCAATAAAGATATTTACGCCATATCTTATGGTAAATTTTCCTGGTGACAGGCTTTCGTGCCTGTATTAAGGTATCAATAACTGACTCAATCAAACTGAAATCAAGCGTTCAATCTCCAGGCAGTCAGCCTCAGAGAAATTAGATTTGGATGGTTGAAAGGACCCTGAAGTAGAAGGTCCTGTCTCAGAGGCAGAGACCATGGTGGAAAGGATGACATGTCCACTAGATCTGCATACCAGGTCCTGCGTGGCCACGCAGGTGCTATCAGAATCACCGATGCTCTCTCCTGCTGATCTTGGCAATCAGTCGAGGGAGCAGAGGAAACGGTGGAAACACATAAGCCAGGTTGAAAGACCAGGGCGCTGCTAGAGCATCTATCAGTGTCGCCTTGGGATCCCTGGACCTGGATCCGTAACACAGAAGCTTGGCGTTCTGGCGAGACGCCATGAGATCCAGTTCTGGTTTGCCCCAACAATGAATCAGTTGTGCAAATACCTCCGGATGGAGTTCCCACTCTCCCGGATGAAAAGTCTGACGACTTCCGCCTCCCAGTTCTCTACAGCTGGGATATGGATAGCTGATAGGTGGCAAGAGTGAATCTCTGCCCAGCGAATTATTTTTGAAACTTCTAACATCGCTACGGAACTTCTTGTTCCCCATTGATGGTTGATGTAAGCTACAGTCGTGATGTTGTCCGACTGAAATCTGATGTACCTCATAGTTGCTAACTGAGGCCAAGCCTGAAGAGCCTTGAATATCGCTCTTAGTTCCAGAATATTTATTGGAAGTAGAGACTCCTCCTGAGTCCACGATCCCTGAGCCTTCAGGGAGTTCCAGACTGCATCCCAACCTAGAAGGCTGGCATCTGTTGTTACAATTGTCCAATCTGGCCTGCGAAAGGTAATACCTTTGGACAGATGGACCCGAGATAGCCACCAGGGAAGAGAATCCCTGGTCTCTTGGTCCAGATTCAGCTGAGGGGACAAATCTGTGTAATCCCCGATCCACTGACTGAGCATGCATAGTTGCAGCGGCCTGAGATGTAAGCGTGCAAACGGCACTATGTCCATTGCAGCTACCATTAAACCGATTACTTCCATACACTGAGCCACCGAAGGGCGCGGAATGGAATGAAGAACCCGGCAGGAATTTAGAAGCTTTGATAACCTGGACTCCGTCAGGTAAATTTTCATTTCTACAGAATCTATCAGAGTCCCTAGAAAGGAAACTCTTGTGAGTGGGTATAGAGAACTCTTTTCCTCGTTCACTTTCCACCCATGCGACCTCAGAAATGCCAGTACTACGTCCGTATGAGACTTGGCAATTTGGAAGTTTGACGCCTGTATCAGGATGTCGTCTAAATAAGGGGCTACTGCTATGCCCCGCGGTCTTAGGACCGCCATAAGCGACCCTAGAACATTTGTAAAGATTCTTGGGGCTGTAGCTAATCCAAATGGAAGAGCTACAAACTGGTAATGCCCGTCTTGAAAGGCAAACCTGAGAAACCGATGATGATCTTTGTGTATCAGAATGTGAAGATAAGCATTCTTTAGATCCACTGTAGTCATATATTGACCCTCCTGGATCAGTGGTAGGATGGTACGAATAGTTTCCATCTTGAACGACGGAACTTTGAGGAATTTGTTTAAGATCTTTAGATCCAAAATTGGTCTGAAGGTTCCCTCTTTTTTGGGAACCACAAACAGATTTGAGTAAAAACCCTGTCCCTGTTCCTCCTTTGGAACTGGATGGATCACTCCCATAACTAGGAGGTCTCGTACACAGTGTAAGAATGCCTCTCTCTTTATCTGGTTTGCAGATAATTGTGAAAGGTGAAAATTCCCTTTTGGGGGGGAAGCTTTGAAGTCCAGAAGATATCCCTGGGATATAATTTCCAACGCCCAGGGATCCTGAACATCTCTTGCCAACGCCTGGGCGAAGAGTGAAAGTCTGCCCCCTACTAGATCCGTTACCGGATAGGGGGCCGTTCCTTCATGCTGTCTTAGAGGCAGCAGCAGGCTTTTTGACCTGCTTACCTTTTTTCCAGGTCTGGTTTGGCCTCCAGACCGTCTTGGATTGAGCAAAAGTTCCCTCTTGTCTAGTATTAGAGGAAGTTGATGCCGCACCTGCCTTGAAGATTCGAAAGGCACAAAAATTAGACTGTTTGGCCCTAGATTTGGACCTGTCCTGAGGAAGGGCATGACCTTTTCCTCCAGTGATATCAGCAATAATCTCCTTCAAACCAGGCCCGAATAGGGTCTGCCCCTTGAAGGGAATGTTAAGTAGCTTAGATTTTGAAGTCATGTCAGCTGACCATGATTTAAGCCATAGCGCTCTGCGCACCTGTATAGCAAAACCAGAATTCTTAGCCGTTAGTTTAGTCAAATGAACAATGGCATCAGAAATAAAAGAATTGGCTAGCTTAAGTGCTCTAAGTTTGCCAAGTATGTCATCCAATGGAGTCGCTACCTGTAAAGCCTCTTCCAGAGACTCAAACCAGTACGCCGCAGCAGCAGTGGCAATGCATGCAAGGGGCTGTAGGATAAAACCTTGTAAAAAAATTTTTTTATCCATTGGATCTAAAAAAGCACAACTGTCCTCGACAGGGATAGTAGTACGCTTTGCTAGAGTAGAAACTGCTCCCTCCACCTTAGGGACTGTCTGCCATAAGTCCCGTGTGGTGGCGTCTATTGGAAACATTTTTCTTAAAATAGGAGGGGGAGAGAACGGCACACCTGGTCTATCCCATTCCTTATTAATAATTTCTGTAAACCTTTTAGGTATTGGAAAAACATCAGTACACACCGGCACTGCAAAGTATTTATCCAGTCTACACAATTTCTCTGGCACTGCAATGGTATCACAGTCATTCAGAGCAGCTAAAACCTCCCTAAGCAACACGCGGAGGTGTTCAAGCTTAAATTTAAATGTAGAAATATCAGAATCAGGTATCTTTCCTGAGTCATTAACATCACAAGAATAATATGGTATATAGTTGGAACCCTAAGAAGAATACTAGGAACAGAAACCAGGGTAAAAAATGCATGTATCAGTCAAAAGGAGGAAAGAAGGCCCAGAAGAGGGTCTTGTTTTCCGATACTGACCCAGAGTCAAATGAACACGATGACCTCCAGGACTTTGTAACATTTAAGTCAAGTGGACAGTCATCTGATGATGGTGGTACATCAGTCCAGATGACTGGATCAGATGTACCACAGATCCATCCACCTTCCTTACCCCTAGCATACCCATTCCTGGCACTGTAGATTCTACCAAATTCAATGAGCCGATAGGTGTGACAGCCATACTAAAAAAAAAAAATCAGATCTCCCAAAACCACCTAGGAGTAATAAATATAAAAAAGCACAAAATGCCCATAATGTTAACACACAAGTAGGACAGCAGGTTTTTCAGTTAGCCCAGGGACAAGAAGAAGGAGGAGGAAGAGGCATACCAAAGTCAGGGGCAAAGAGGGATCAGTATCCCTTAAGGCGGGCAGGCAGACGAACAGGTACAAAGATCAAATATCATAAACTTATCCTAGGTTACTTTGACCAAAGTGGAGCTTGAAGTTCTGAGTTTGGGTTTAAATTTTGTTCCCACTTCTAAATTTAATGTCTTTGACACCCTTATTGACATTAATAGGTTTATTTGTGGCCTTACCCTCAAAAAGTTTAACAAACTTAATCCAACTGCAGATAAGGAATTCCTGACTCCAGATACTAGCCCACAACATGATTATTTTAATCTAACTGAAGCTAGAGATTTTCTAGGATTATATGCATTGGAATCAGAGTGTCCGGTTGATGAACCTCTTATGGGTTCACATAAAGTCTTTAAGCCCAAGTCAGTTGTTTACCCCACACAGTTCAGGGGTCAAGCCTTGGAGTCCTTTCATAAAAGGATGGAGGAAGATCTTATAAAGCTGGAAAAAGATCAAAACAAAGTCAAAGATAACTTAACTCGAAATCAAAGGCTAGCTCTTAAGCAGCTTCAGCAAAAAGAAGATATCGTCATCAAGCAGTCCGATAAGGGGGGCTCCATCGTGGTGTTGGATAAATCTTACTACGTGCTGGAAGCAGAAAGACAAATACTTGACAGCGAAGTTTAAATGAGATTGTCTGGAGATCCTACACAACGCTTTGGAGCCTTACTTTTGGACTTACTTGATGATGGTAAATATTTAGGCATATTTGATGATGAAACATTTGAGTACCTTTATGTCAAACACCCAGTGGTTCCTATATTCCACCATCTTCCTAAGGTCCACAAGTCCTTGGAAGAGGTGAAAGGGTGCCCTATCGTTTCCGGCATTGGATCTCTATTTGAGAATCTATCCAATTGGTTGGAATCGTTACTTCAACCCTTAGTCTACAAGCTACCCTCATTCCTCAGGGATACAAAACATCTCCTTAGGTTGATGAACGACCATATATGGAACACCAATATGGGTTGGCTTACAGTAGACATAGTGGGGCTGTACTCAGCTATCCCACATGAAAGGGTTGGAAGCAACCAAGTCAATGTTGGAAAAATTCGGTAACTACTCTGCTGATCTTGAAAGTGTTAGATTTTTTTTACTAACCCATAACTATTTTGAGTTTGGAGGGAGTTTTTGTTTACAACAACGTGGGACAGCCATGGGGGCTAAATTTGCCCCGGCCTATGCAAATATTTTCATGGACTGGTGGGAGCTCACGCACCTATATGCCGATCAGAATCCTTTTCTTTCGTCTATCACTATATATATATATATATATATATATATATATATATATATATATATATATATATATATATATATATATATATATATACTTTAACATGTGGTGTTAGCCACACAGGCACAATTGAATCCAACAGCTCTATCGAATATCTTAATTTTGCTGTTGTTACTTTATACTTGAGTTATTGGTAATTGTTTTGTATAATACTGTATTAGCGACTTAGTGAAAAATATCCTATACACACATAACAATATTTATAAATGGTTTACACAGCATAAACTATATTGGGCAATAAAAATGCTTACACTGGGCATTTGATCTTTCTTCCTTTACACTAATGGGAATAACTGTGACCATATTAAAATACCCTTTCTTTCTTATTTGTGGTAGACAAGTATAGTCACATTAAAAGGAAATTAGCCAATAGCATTGGGAGGTATTATGGTATTTTCTAGCAATCACCCTTTTTCATTAAGTAGGAGTGTTCCCCAAACAGTTTAGTCATTGGTCAATATGTGAGGGCCTTAGCATCCAATCACCATACAGGATTGCTTATATTAACCTGCACTATGTGAGGGGCATTGTATAGTCTATGAGTAAGGCTCCACAGAAGCTGAAACGCATCAGACGTAGCCCAACTACAGCCCTCCTAATGACTATTTGTTTAGCCTCCAAACTGCTTTTAACTGCTGTGTCATTCACTTTTTTGGAATAAAGTGGTACCTTGTTTTAAGCCCTGTCCAGACACACTCTCTTTCTCTCTCTCTCTCTCTCTCTCTCTCTATATATATATATATATATATATATATATATATATATATATATATATATATATATATATATATATATATATATATATACACACACACAAACATACATGTGATTTGTATTCTCCCTGAGTGCATTGGACATTGAGAAACATGTACATTAAGATTCTGTAGTCTTAAATAAAAATAATATTTAAAAATAAAGGTGTTATAGTCAATGATAAGAAAATCGCTATTAAATCGCAAAAAAAAAAAACAATTAAAAAAATATCGCCCAGCCCTAGTGAGAGTCCACGAAATCCTATTCTTAAAAATGGGAATTACATCACCTGGCCACCAGGAGGAGGCAAAGACACCCCAACCAGTGAATTCAATTATTCATCCTACTTCCCCTTCCCTCCCAGTAGTTCATATCCGAGGATAGGGAAAAGCAAGTGAGATGAAAGGAGTAAGAGGTGCAAACAAACAAATAGGGCGGGTTCATGGACTCTCACTTCTAAGAAAGAAAATAATTTATCAGGTAAGAATAAATTTGTTTTCTTTCTAATGGTAGTGATCCTGCTTACAAATGGGAATCTATACCCAAGCTGTGGAGTCCACAAGTAAAAAAGGGCAGGATAAATAGAACTGGTAAAATTTAGTGAACGTATGAAGAGAAGACCAAGTAGCAGCTTTGCAGATCTGTTCAACTGAAGCCTCGTTCTTGAAGGCCCAAGATGTAGAAACCAAACAAGTTGAATGAGCAGTGATAAGTGTCAGAGCCTGATGACCTGCCTCCATGTAAGCCATCCGAATATGATTCCTCAACTAAGAGGACAAGGAAGTAGAAGTAGCCTTTTGAACCTTGCACTTACCATAAAAAAGAACAAACTTTACAACTGGCGAAAATCCTTAGTAGCATAAAGATAAAACCTTAATGCCCTGACCACATCTAGATTATGCAACAACCTCTCCTTGGAAGAACAGGGATTAGGACATATAGGGTCACTTGTGCGTTAATTGTACTAGAAGTAAGATTTTTGGGCTCGTCGGGTTCCGATCGTATTATGAGTTGAAAGTGAACTGTTTTCGCTCTTGCGCTAACCCGACAAGTGCAAAAGTCCAAAGGTAGAATATCGAGTGCAAGTTCACGTATTCCCACATAGAAGTCAAAGGGGAAAAAAAAAGTAGGGGGAAAAAAAAGTGGGGGAAAAAAAATTGCACATATACTCATTTGCACTAACCCGACATGAAAATATGAATATTTCACATTCAAATGTTCTGCAAATAACAGAGTATGTTCTATCTATTCACAAATAAATATTTCTACATACATATTTCTACAAAAACATCAAACATATGTAGAAATATGATAGAATATGATAGATATCGGAATGTCTATTTAGGAATATCTACTTAGAAATACATACAACATATTCTGCTAGCTCCAAAGATAACAAAGAAACTTCTCTGTGTGATGGGGCTTGAATCAAGGTATCATACAAGGAGATGCCTTGTAATCTGACTACTGCTAGAAGAGCTCCCAACACCTTTGTGAAAACCCTCAGAGCTGTAGCCAGACCAAAGGGAAGGGCTATAAATTTCCCATATAAATCAGCTGTTTCCATATTGAAGGAGGGTACCCTCAAGAATTTGTTTAGACACTTTAGGTCTAGGATAGGACAAAAAGTTCCTTCCTTCTTTGGGACAACAAAGATTTGAATAGAACCCCTTGCCTCTTCCAAAGGAACTAGAACAATCCCTCCCTTGGTCTGAAACACACGGAAAAAAAGGCCAATCTTTTTTTCTGGTCTTCTCAAAATGCTGGACAAAAGAAACCTGCCACTTGGAGGTCGAGACCGGAAACCTATCCTGTAACAGTGGGAAACAATCTCCTAAACCCATGGATCCTGGATAGACAGGCTTAATCTGCCCCCTACCGGAGAAAACTCAGGCTCGGGGGCCGTCCCTTCAAGCAGACTTGGAGTCTGGGTCCGTTTTTTTTTGGGGGGGGGGATTGTTTGTTCGTGTTCTATACTGGATTCAGCTTCCAAGTGCACCTGGAAGCTGCAGACTTGCTTGAGGAAGAGATGCTCTGTGGCATTTTCTGACGAATGGGATAAAAACGGCACATTGACCTGCCTTTCTATCTGGATTTCTTATCCTGGGGGGGGGGGGGAAACTCCTTCCTCCAGTGACAGTCAAAATGATGGAATCAAAACCTTATCCAAATAATGTCTTTCCCTTAAAGGCTAAGGAAAGAAGACCATTTCGGCTGACCAGGACTTCAGCCAAAGAACCCTTCTGGCTAGAACCAACAGACCTGTATTTTTGGCATTGATGCGTACAATTTCAAAAATTGCTTCACAAATTAAAGAATTAGCCGTTTTGAGCACCTGGATGTGATCCTGAATCTCCTCTAGGAGAGACTCAATGGCAATTAATTCAGCTAGTGAATCGCACCAAAAAGCTGCAGCCCCGGCCACAGCAGCGATGCTTACTGCTGGCTGACAAAGAAGAGCCCCATGTAGGAAAGTCTTCCTAAGATAACCCTCAAGTTTTCTATCCATTGGATCCTTGAATGATGTACTATCTTCTTGTGGAATGGTGGTTCTTTTAGCTAGAGTAGAACTGGCTCCATCAACCTTTGGAACAGTGTTTCATAATTCTAGGTGTGAGCTAAGAACAGGAAATAATTTCTTAAAGGAAGGAGAAGTGGAGAAAGAAACCCCAGGTATCTCCCATTCTTTAGAGATGATATCAGCGTTCAGTGAAGGAACCGGGAAGACATCAGTAGGCCGCGATTTGGGTTTGAATACAATATCCAATTTCTGTGTTGGTTTTTCCTCAGTCGGTTTTGACAATGTTACACCCAAAGTTCTCAGAACCTCCTTAAAGGGACACTGAACCCAATTTTTTTTTCTATCGTGGTTCAGATAGAGCATGCAATTTTAAGCAACTTTCTAATTTACTCCTATTATAAAATTCTTTTCATTCTCTTGGTATCTTTATTTGAAATGCCAGAATGTAAGTTTAGATGCCGGCCCATTTTTGGTGAACACACTGTGTTGTTCTTGCTGATTGGTAGGTAAATTCACCTACCAATAAAAAAGTGCTTTCCATGGTTCTGAACCAAAAAAATAGCTTAGATGCATTCTTTTTCAAATAAAGAAAGCAAGAGCACGAAGAAAATTGATAATAGGAGTAAATTAGAAAGTTGTTTAAAATTGCATGCTCTATCTGAATCACGAAAGAAAAAATTTGGGTTCAGTGTCCCTTTAAGTAAACACTTAAGGTGTTCCATCTTGAACCTAAAAGTGACATGTTCATCTTCCTTGTCAACATCCTTAGAGAAATTTGACTAAAAAAGTTTGTCCTCCAAACGATATAATGATGATTCATCATACGAGTCCTATATCTGACTTTCACCTGAAAACCCAGCAGGATCCTCAGTTTTGGAATCAGAAGAGCAATGCTTAAATTTCCTTTTGCGCTTACCAGAAGGTGGCATCGCACCCAGAGCTGGTGAAACAGCAGACTTAAGTTGGAGTGCGAAATCTGGAAGAAAATGAGACAAATCACCCTGGGGTACTGGTACGGGGTATTGTTAGAGCCAGTAATTTGATCCCCAGGTTCCAAAGGAGACTGAGGGAGGTGTGCAGGAGAGCATACCACAGTAGGCGGACTGCTAGTTCCTGCAAGTTGTCATTGAGGAATCTGGGATGGGCACACTAAAGTAGTTTGAGAACTAGGGCCCGCAGAGTGAGACTGGAGAACAGACTTTAAACAAGTGCTGCAGAGCTGAGCTGGCGGACACACTATATTTGATTTGCAAAGTAGATATCTATAATTATAAATGAGCCCCATCAGCAGTCTCCGTTTGCTTCATGCCACGTCTCCTTCACAATGCTAAATCAATGTATGTAACTCCACTCAGAGACAAATAAGAATTTAGGCAGTAATGGTAAAATGAAATAAAAGCCCCTGAAACCTGCCTGAGAAAATTAAAACATGCAAGTTTATTATGGGGAAACTCTTTTTAATACTAGACCTTAAAGGACCAGTCAACACAGTAGATTTGCATAATCAACAAATGCAAGATAACAAGACAATGCAATAGCACTTAGTCTAAACTTCAAATGAGTAGATTTTTTTTCTGACAATTTTAAAAGTTATGTCTTTTTCCACTCCCCCTATACCATGTGACAGCCATCAGCCATTCACAAATGCATACACGTACTATGTGACAGCCATCAGCCATTCACAAATGCATACACACTGATTCTTGCACATGCTCAGTAGGAGCTGGTGACTCAAAAAGTTTAAATATAAAAAGACTGTGCACATTTAGTTAATGGAAGTAAATTGGAAAGTTGTTTAAAATGGCATGCTCTATCTGAATAATGAAAGTTTAATTTTGATTGAGTGTCCCTTTAAGCTATATGGGAAATGACAAGGTATTTTGACTGTGTCGCAAACTGGTCTGGGAAAAGCGGATAATAACCCCAAAAATGGTCCGGTTGTCTTACCCCCTCCTGTGATGCGGCCACACCTCGCGGTGTGCAGCAATCTCAGGCTAAGCTGTAGATGGATTAAGAGGTGGAGTGTGAGCTGAAACTGTCCTGCGGTGGGAAAAATTATTAATCTATGCTAGAAGAAACTATCAGAACTGCGTCCTCTGTAACACACCACAGACATACATGTTCTAAACTCACATTCACCATGGTTCTCTAATAAAGGCACTAGCCATAATAACTTAAATTATGTTTTCCTGATAATTTTCTTTTCTTCAGATGGAAAGAGTCCACAGCTGCATTCATTACTTTTGGGAGTTAAGAACCTGGCCACCAGGAGGAGGCAAATAAACTCTAGCCAAAAGCTTAAATACACCTTCCACTCCCCTCATCCCCCAGTCATTCTCACGAGGAACAAGGAACAGTAGAAGAAATATCAGGGTGAAAAAGGTGCCAGAAGAACAAAAATACAGACGCCCCACAGAATAATATACGGGTGGGGAGCTGTGGACTCTTTTCATCTGATGAAAAGAAAATGATCAGGTAAGCATAATTTAAGTTTTTCTTCATAAATGGAAAGAGTCCACAGCTGCATTAATTACTTTTGAGAAAACAATACCCAAGCTATAGAAGACACTGAATGCCAAGACAGGAGTGTACAAGAGGTGGCCCTGAGGGCACCAGGCCTGTAACCACTACCCAACAAAACCCTGCTTCGTCCGAAGTGGAGTACATTGAAAGGAAAAGGCCCCAAGGACACTGACCCACAGATAGTCCGGAAGCCTAGCTAGAGACCGTAAATCAGACTCAACTGAACCAATAGTCCTCCAAGAGACACTGTAGCCCAGCGGTCGGCCCCCAACCACTCACACCCCTTACTAGCAAAGGGAACACCAGCCCAAAACTCCCAAAGGGACAGGGAAAGAAAAAACCAAAGGAAATCGAAAAAAGACGCCACAAAATTCCAGAATGAAGACCCCTATAACGAACCCAGCTCATAAAGACCCAAATGGGTCCAAAGAAATAAGTGGAGGCAACGCCTAGACCAACATAACACAAGATAATAAAACAATTGCCCAGCACTCACAGTAAGCATCAATGTGCACGCAGCAAGGATCCTGCACCAATCCTTAAAATGATAGTAAATCCAAGAAAGAGCCACAGCACCTGATTATGCATCAAACATGTAGATTTATTGTGACCACAGAAAACACAAAAAGGGTTTAAACTTCTTTACACCAGTCTAATACCTGCACACATCAAAAGAAAGAAATGCACTCTGAGAGCAATTCTAGATTAGAAATACAAAGAAGGATAGATGCGGCGCTAAATAAGCACGGTATCTCTAGTAAAAAGGATTTGACTTAATGCAATTAAAAATAATAAAATACTCGTAGCAAAACACATAAATATTATAATTTAATACAGATAAATACTGAGATATAATACACCAAACAAATCGTATACGTCTAATTTCTATACCACCGGTGGTTAAAAATGTTAAATATAAAAAAGGGGGTAATATAAAATCCGTTAAAGTAAAAGAATAATCCAATCGTAAAAAAGACTGTGCAAAGTTTGTTCAGGCATCCATAAGTATGAGGCAATGCAGGAATCAAAGAACAGTATGTAAAGTACAATCTCCACTTGTTAATAAAGTCAGTTTCGTAAGGTACAATCTCCACTTGTTAATAATGTCAGTTTTATAAGGTGCTGTAGGATCTGGGATAGGGATGTCTATTACCTTGAGAGTGCGACCAACCTTCAAGACAGGGCTTCTCTGCTTGATACCACGTCAACCAGTGTCAACTCAAGGTAGGTGATCCGGTCGGTCTCAGGTACTGTTACCCCTCTGTTTCCACCACGATCCGTCGGCGTGTGACGTAATCGGCTCTGTGTATTCAGAGTAGTCACGTGTCCGGATATGCGCCAATCAGCTGAGGTCTCCCACGCTGTCAGTCCTTTGGCGGTAGGTTTGAAAGTTTTAGACAATCACAGAGCGCTCTGGTGTCTTCCGGTTATGAAAGTTAGGGAACAGACATACACATCTACGCGTTTCAGCCTTAATGCGGCCTTTATCAAGATGTCTTTTCTAGTTCCCATAATGTCTATTTATACCTTTATCCATTTCCTGTTTGCCTCACTTATCAGTCGTTGATTGGTTAGTTAAATATTTCCTCCATGTTTTTCTTTTATGTTAGCTCTTCAATAAACGATACTTCTTTAAACGGATCTGTTATCATTATTTCCTCATGGAATAAAAGAAGAATCTTTTCTTTTATAAATCTTATAGGTAGAAACACACAGTTAAAAATATTAAATTTTAAACAAAACATAAAAGGGGCGACAACATTAAGACAATCATAAATGTAAAAAAAGATTTTTTTAAATATATTTTTATATATATTTAACATGAACTGTCCATTCTCTTACACTATACAACTCATTTAATAATAGGATATAAAGGAATTCATACATTCTCTGTAAGGAATGTTTTGATTTAACCATTGCATATAGCTTTTTTTGATTTTTTATTCATTGTGATTTCAGACAAATCAATAGATAACAATGCAGAATTTAATGAGTAACTAAAACTAATGTGAAAACATATGTGAAAGTTTTTATTAAATTCATTTAAACTAATCAATTGGACAACAATATATATAACCTATTTTCATTAATAACAATACGATTTTATATCTCAAATGTTAAATTTAAAATTACTATGAGGTCACTAATTCATAAGTCTAACTAATATTATTTCTAAAACTAGTGTGATAACACATGTAAAAGATTATATTAAAAGACTATGTTAATTTCTTTATTTCATAGGTTGAAAATTTATAGTAACAGAATTAGGGAATGATTTCAAAGCATGATGTTTTTAATAGATGATATTCTTAATTTGTAATATTTTTAAAGGTGGGATTAGAAGGCCATAAGATCACGATGGTGGATGCTTAAAATGGTGATTTCCAAAACACTAACAGTATGCGGTATGGTAGAACAGGTTAATGAATAAATGGGCTTAAATCTAATTCTACATTTAAACCTTCTGGATTAATTGAGCCAAAGTTGTAGATTAATTCGGCCTCATTGTAAAGGATTAATTTTTCATAATCCCCTCTATTAAAAACATCATGCTTTGAAATCATTCCCTAATTCTGTTACTATAAATTTTCAACCTATGAAATAAAGAAATTAACATAGTCTTTTAATATAATCATTTACATGTGTTATCACACTAGTTTTAGAAATAATATTAGTTAGACTTATGAATTAGTGACCTCATAGTAATTTTAAATTTAACATTTGAGATATAAAATCGTATTGTTATTAATGAAAATAGGTTATATATATTGTTGTCCAATTGATTAGTTTAAATGAATTTAATAAAAACTTTCACATATGTTTTCACATTAGTTTTAGTTACTCATTAAATTCTGCATTGTTATCTATTGATTCGTCTGAAATCACAATGAATAAAAAATCAAAAAAGCTATATGCAATGGTTAAATCAAAACATTCCTTACAGAGAATGTATGAATTGCTTTATATCCTATTATTAAATGAGTTGTATAGTGTAAGAGAATGGACAGTTCATATTAAATATATATAAAAATATATTTTAAAAAATCTTTTTTTACATTTATGATTGTCTTAATGTTGTCGCCCCTTTTATGTTTTGTTTAAAATGTAATATTTTTAACTGTGTGTTTCTACCTATAAGATTTATAAAAGAAAAGATTGTTCTTTTATTCCATGAGGAAATAATGATAACAGATCCGTTTAAAGAAGTATCGTTTATTGAAGAGCTAACATAAAAGAAAAACATGGAGGAAATATTTAACTAACCAATCAACGACTGATAAGTGAGGCAAACAGGAAATGGATAAAGGTATAAATAGACATTATGGGAACTAGAAAAGACATCTTGATAAAGGCCGCATTAAGGCTGAAACGCGTAGATGTGTATGTCTGTTCCCTAACTTTCATAACCGGAAGACACCAGAGCGCTCTGTGATTGTCTAAAACTTTCAAACCTACCGCCAAAGGACTGACAGCGTAGGAGACCTCAGCCGATTGGCGCATATCCGGACACGTGACTACTCTGAATACACAGAGACGATTACGTCACACGCCGACGGATCGTGGTGGAAACAGAGGGGTAACAGTACCTGAGACCGACCGGATCACCTACCTTGAGTTGACACTGGTTGACGTGGTATCAAGCAGAGAAGCCCTGTCTTGAAGGTTGGTCGCACTCTCAAGGTAATAGACATCCCTATCCCAGATCCTACAGCACCTTATAAAACTGACATTATTAACAAGTGGAGATTGTACCTTACGAAACTGACTTTATTAACAAGTGGAGATTGTACTTTACATACTGTTCTTTGATTCCTGCATTGCCTCATACTTATGGATGCCTGAACAAACTTTGCACAGTCTTTTTTACGATTGGATTATTCTTTTACTTTAACGGATTTTATATTACCCCCTTTTTTATATTTAACATTTTTAACCACCGGTGGTATAGAAATTAGACGTAAACGATTTGTTTGGTGTATTATATCTCAGTATTTATGTGTATTAAATTATAATATTTATGTGTTTTGCTACGAGTATTTTATTATTTTTAATTGCATTAAGTCAAATCCTTTTTACTAGAGATACCGTGCTTATTTAGCGCCGCATCTATCCTTCTATGTAGATTTATTGTGAAGACATCACCATGTACAGAAACAACGTTTCGGTCAACAATAGACCTTAATCATGTTATACAAATGAACACACCTGGTCACTTCTTATACCCTTACATCTGGGCGGGGTTTCTGATACCTGTGTAGGTGTAACAATATAATTGTAACATACATCTTATTCTAAGAGCTCCCTCTTAGAATAAGATATTTGACTTATGTTCATTCATCCTGTACCTGGCACGTCTATACAGGTATCAGAAACCCCGCCCAGATGTAAGGGTATAAGAAGTGACCAGGTGTGTTCATTTGTATAACATGATTAAGGTCTATTGTTGACCGAAACGTTGTTTCTGGACATGGTGATGTCTTCACAATAAATCTACATGTTTGATGCATAATCAGGTGCTGTGGCTCTTTCTTGGATTTACCAACATAACACAAGGCCTAGTACCAGGCACCCAAAACGATTTCTACTCTCCACCATGAGTGGAAGCACCGAAACGACCACAGAAAACTTATCCTCAAGTCGTCAGCTCCTAGAATACTGAAGTATTCAACACAAATACGTGTAGCAGACCCAGACGAGAAAACACCCGAGTCAGAAAATTTTACGAAAAGTAAGAGGCGGCCAAAAAAGGATATCGGTTTGTAAAAACTTCCAAACAGAGGGCACCCTCTAGGCAATCCCAACCGCCAGACCGATACATAGGTCCCAAAGGAGAGAAGTATAGAACCTCAACTAGGCCCATTACACCCCTACAGAACAACGATCTTAGGACCTACTCCCAGCCCAAACATCAGTAGGTCCAAAAACAGGGGAATAGAATAACCCCGGCACCCGCTCACAAAAAGAGCGTAAAAAAAAACGGCTTCAGCCATTCCACAGAGCTCGGGAATCCCCCCGAGACTCCAGAAGACAGTCGCACAAGGCCGAAGACCCAGAAGAGGGTAGCAACGGCCCATCTCGACGCGGAGTCAACAAGACACCGGAAGAACAGAACAACTCAGAGAGCATGGAGCTCTCTAAATTGGTTAAACCCTCTGTTCCATCCCTTGAATCTTAGGAAAAACCCTAAACAAGGCCTCCTTATAAGAGAACAAGTCCCCCCTAAGAAAAAGGGGGCCATTAGAGACAGAGTACCTGCCCATGAGGCACAAGGCCACAGGCCGAATAAGAGAACACTCTCTAACGCAGATGAACCTGGAAGGAATTCCCTGAAACCTAGCGCACATAAGGGTGCATAAACTGCAGTGGTTATCCCTATAACCCCTTGCCTGCAGAACCTCGAGGCCATCAGGGTAATTCAGCAAACGAACCTCCAATCCTCCCACGTGAGGAAGAATACTCTAGGTCCCGAGAGATCCGAAAGCAAAATGAGTGACGCAGCGGAACGTCGCTGACCCAGTCATCCAACTTGAAGGCTCAATAAGGACAGAAACAATCCTTCCAGCCTCACGGACCCATAAGTCCTCTTTATAACGCTTAGCTGAAACTTGTAAATGAAAACAAGAAACACAAATAATAAAGTAAGCACTCGGCGCCGCGACCGGACCAGCCAGGCCGAACAGGCGCCCCATTTCTGAACAGGCCACAAGACAGAAGATCTGAACCCAAACAGGGCCATAACTGTCAAGCTGCCTAAATCCTCCCTCAGAAGGGAAGAGATAACAGACAAACATAGGACTAAAATGTCCCTTAACAACTTCTGCAGAAGTAATAGCGAAAATCGATCCCATAGATAGTTCCAGAAGGAAACATAAAATCAAAATAAAAGTCATCCTAACCGGATAAAAGAAATATAAGGCAGCCCGTAGGCAAACGCCTAAGAAGAACAGGCAGACCAGCCAAATTGAACCCTGATCTTCCAACAAAAACTGGGAAGGATCTCAACAACCAACAATCAGGAGATTACGTCATCTCCACATGTCTAATGAGGTGAACCAATCGAAGCAGAATACTGCGGATTCCCGTATACATTAAGGATAGGATCCTCCAATAACTCAAAAACGTGTCTGAGTAAAACGCGAAGGCGCTATACTCGGTAACGAAAGGCACAACACTCAGGGGCAGCTACACCCGCAGGGAACTGTATAGGCCCCCCCAAGGCAGGTAGACCCGGGACGAAGGTGCAGACGAATTATCGCCAAAAATATGTGAAAGCGAAAACGAGCTGCAACCTCAGGGGAGGAAAAAGCCGCTCTGTAAGAAGGTATAAACATAATCTGGGTTGCCCGTATGGGTAGTAATAGGGAGCGGTAGGGAACTCGCCTTTCGGAAGACAGAACACCCAGAGGCAGATGGCTCAGTCAACCCCTGATTCCCAGAGAAACAGGGTGCTCTAATACAGCATATCGAACATAACTGATTGACCTGTGTCAATGGGGCCAATTCGTATTCGTCACAAGTGGAAGAATCTGAAATTTGAACAGTCTCAGCATTAGAATCCTCCATAACTAGATAGAAAATACAATAATAATGGACTAAAGAAAAAACTTAAACGGCACCTGACACCCACAATGGCTGGGGCACTCACCACCTCCTAGACACCAGCAGACTCTAATTTCTTTAGTCGCCACACGGTCAGGAATGTGGAAATGGAAGACCAAAATGTAAACACGTCCAGTCACAAGGTGAACCGTACAGTCCAAAAAAAGTGCTCCCAACCATAAGGTCGCATCACTTCCAAAGGCCTTTATGTTCTAAGCCAAGAGTCCAGTTAACCATACACATAAGCGGATTGAATCACATAACAAACATGATTTAAAACAACCCTGTTCAATAATCCCCCTCGGGAGATATTAACACTCGATTCCAAGATACCAAAGGAGCCTCACTGAGGCCCTATATCCTACTTAATAAGTCCTGCATGATAGTTCCTTACGGAAAACAAATAAGTTACAGTACATTCTGATGAAGTAAAATGAAACGATCTTACCGGAATCTACGCCATGGAACAGGAACACGACCCTTCATGTGTGACGAATAGTAGCAGCTTCTCCGCAATGGACTTGAGAGAAGAAATCAGGCAGCAAAGCGAAGTTCGACAATGCTGATTGCTTGTGGAGCTGTTAATATGAGTCGGGATGGTTTTCGCAGAAAGACTCTCCCTGCATCTACAGACTCTAACTTTCATCCAGGCCCTCACTGAGAGACTTATAGGATTACTTAAAGCTCCCGCCCCATGAAGAAGAGTACTACCCTCCATAAGAGACAAAACAAACTTCTGACACTTCTCTGCCAACCTCCTGGGACGAAAGGCAAAGCATGACTGGGGGATGAGGGGAGTGGGAGGAGTATTCAAGCTTTTGGCTGTGGTGTCTTTGCCTCCTCCTGGTGGCCAGGTTCTTAATTCCCAAAAGTAATGAATGCAGCTGTGGACTCTTTCCATTTATGAAGAAAAAAAAGGTTTTGGTGACTGATAGGTTGCCATATCGAACCACACATTATTCCCCAATAAAACCTTGGCAACTAGCCTGTAAAAGGGGGTAAAAATTGCAATAAGAAAACTTACCTCTGCTCCAGCAGACAGTCCCAACGAAAAACCTGTGATGAAAGACACAGAGAATTAGTCCCCTGTAACTAACAGGTGAGGACAAGATGAGGGAGCAGATGATAATGGCATACAGGGTGAGACTAGAGAACTTCCCTGTGACACCCACAGCCTACTGATGCACTACACTCTGAGAGATTTACAAGAAGGTCAGCTGCAACTCCCTTAACCCTCTCTTCTAGGAACTATCCATTGAGGGTTATACAATAATAATCCTGCAGAGCACCTCTATCTCTGACTACCTCCTAGATGAGGCAAAAAAATACTGGGAGGGAAGGGGAAGTAGGAGGGATAGTTAAATGCACTGGTTGGGGTGTCTTTGTCTCCTGGTGGCCGGGTGATGTAATTCCCATTTACTAGATAACACACAATATCTATTTGTAAGAATAGGATTTTGTGGAATCTCACGAAAGAAAGAAAGAAAGAAAGAAAGAAAGAAAGAAAGAAAGAAAGAAAGAAAGAAAGAAAGAAAGAAAGAAAGAAAGAAAGAAAGAAAGAAAGAAAGAAAGAAAGAAAGAAAGAAAGAAAGAAGAAAAATAACAGCAAACAAATGAGCATTAAGAAATTCTCAGTATATCCACTGCCCTCAGAGAAATAAGGGAGCTGACATGCTAGTTAATCAAGTTGCATTCTGCCCTCTTCTAAACATGGGCAAAACTGACTGTTTCTCTAGTACTCACTAAATTGTAAACTAGCTCATGTTACTCTTTATCATACTCTTTATGACATCAAGCTAGATATGCCTTCCTGTAAAGACCCCAGCTCCCTTGAATGGACACGGCACAAAATAAATTTAAGGTAAAATCCTTTAAAAATAATGAATACATATTGCAATGATTTCTATTCAGAACAACCCATTGCTTGTTTTTTTCTTACAACAATAAAACACAACAGTTTTATATTTTTATAGCTAATGTAAGTGTAACTTGAAAATATGAAGTTCAAAACATACCAAAAAGTCCACAAATCAAAACATAGTTTATTTTCCTCGCCTTGGTGAGTGAGCTAAAGAGGGTCATTCTTTGGGCAGGTCTAAAGTTCTCTTCTTTTTTAACTCCTAACCACCACTACGCACCTTGTACGTTGCTGGTCGTTAAGGTTTTTTCAGCCCGTAATAGCGCGGGTCTTACTGCCAGCACCAAGATTACAACCTCCCTCCTCAAATAGCGCAGTTTCACAGCTGGTGGCGAGGACTGTGTTATTAGAAAAGCAAGCCCCATTGAGAGGTTAGGGATGTACAGGGTAAGTTGCTGGTCGTTAAGGAGTTAAGGAAGTTATGCCTACAGGTTTCGTGGTCTTGTCTTGCCGAACGTAAATTAGTGATTTTGATTTAAAATACACAATCCAATTCCAATGAAAGAAAAAGTTATAGAACTTAAAAACATAATTTATGCTTACCTGATAAATTCCTTTCTTCTGTTGTGTGATCAGTCCACGGGTCATCATTACTTCTGGGATATTATCTGCTCCCCTACAGGAAGTGCAAGAGGATTCACCCAGCAGAGTTGCTATATAGCTCCTCCCCTCTACGTCACCTCCAGTCATTCGACCAAAGACCAACGAGAAAGGAGAAACCAAGGGTGTAGTGGTGACTGAATTATAATTTAAAAAATATGTACCTGCCTTAAAAAACAGGGCGGGCCGTGGACTGATCACACAACAGAAGAAAGGAATTTATCAGGTAAGCATAAATTATGTTTTCTTCTGTTATGTGTGATCAGTCCACGGGTCATCATTACTTCTGGGATACCAATACCAAAGCAAAAGTACACGGATGACGGGAGGGATAGGCAGGCTCATTATACAGAAGGAACCACTGCCTGAAGAACCTTTCTCCCAAAAATAGCCTCCGAAGAAGCAAAAGTGTCAAATTTGTAAAATTTGGAAAAAGTATGAAGCGAAGACCAAGTTGCAGCCTTGCAAATCTGTTCAACAGAGGCCTCATTCTTAAAGGCCCAAGTGGAAGCCACAGCTCTAGTGGAATGAGCTGTAATTCTTTCAGGAGGCTGCTGTCCAGCAGTCTCATAGGCTAAACGTATTATGCTACGAAGCCAAAAAGAGAGAGAGGTAGCAGAAGCTTTTTGACCTCTCCTCTGTCCAGAATAAACGACAAACAGGGAAGAAGTTTGGCGAAAATCTTTAGTTGCCTGCAAGTAGAACTTGAGGGCACGAACTACATCCAGATTGTGTAGAAGACGTTCCTTCTTTGAAGAAGGATTTGGACACAAGGATGGAACAACAATCTCTTGATTGATATTCCTGTTAGTGACTACCTTAGGTAAGAACCCAGGTTTAGTACGCAGAACTACCTTGTCTGAGTGAAAGATCAGATAAGGAGAATCACAATGTAGGGCTGATAACTCAGAGACTCTTCGAGCCGAGGAAATAGCCATTAAAAATAGAACTTTCCAAGATAACAATTTTATATCAATGGAATGAAGGGGTTCAAACGGAACACCCTGTAAAACGTTAAGAACTAAGTTTAAACTCCATGGCGGAGCAACAGCTTTAAACACAGGCTTGATCCTAGCTAAAGCCTGACAAAAGGCCTGGATGTCTGAATTTTCTGACAGACGCCTGTGTAACAAGAGGGACAGAGCTGAGATCTGTCCCTTTAATGAGCTAGCCGATAAACCCTTTTCTAAACCTTCTTGTAGAAAAGACAATATCCTAGGAATCCTAACCTTACTCCAGGAGTAATCTTTGGATTCACACCAGTATAGGTATTTACGCCATATTTTATGGTAAATCTTTCTGGTAACAGGCTTCCTAGCCTGTATCAGGGTATCAATAACCGACTCAGAAAAACCACGTTTTGATTAAATCAAGCGTTCAATTTCCAAGCAGTCAGCTTCAGAGAAGTTAGACTTTGATGTTTGAATGGACCCTGAATCAGAAGGTCCTGTCTTAGAGGTAGAGACCAAGGCGGACAGGATGACATGTCCACTAGATCTGCATACCAAGTCCTGCGCGGCCATGCAGGCGCTATTAGAATCACTGATGCTCTCTCCTGTTTGATTTTGGCAATCAATCGAGGAAGCAGTGGGAAGGGTGGAAACACATAAGCCATCCTGAAGTTCCAAGGTGCTGTCAAAGCATCTATCAGAACCGCTCCCGGATCCCTGGATCTGGATCCGTAGCGAGGAAGTTTGGCGTTCTGGCGAGACGCCATGAGATCTATCTCTGGTTTGCCCCAACGTCGAAGTATTTGGGCAAAGACCTCCGGATGAAGTTCCCACTCCCCCGGATGAAGAGTCTGGCGACTCAAGAAATCCGCCTCCCAGTTCTCCACTCCCGGGATGTGGATTGCTGACAGGTGGCAAGAGTGAGACTCTGCCCAGCGAATTATCTTTGATACTTCTATCATTGCTAGGGAGCTTCTTGTCCCTCCTTGATGGTTGATGTAAGCTACAGTCGTGATGTTGTCCGACTGAAACCTGATGAACCCCCGAGTCTTTAACTGGGGCCAAGCTAGAAGGGCATTGAGAACTGCTCTCAATTCCAGAATGTTTATTGGCAGGAGACTTTCCTCCTGACTCCATTGTCCCTGAGCCTTCAGAGAATTCCAGACAGCGCCCCAACCTAGAAGGCTGGCGTCTGTTGTTACAATTGTCCAGTCCGGCCTGCTGAACGGCATCCCCCTGGACAGATGTGGCCGAGAAAGCCACCATAGAAGAGAGTTTCTGGTCTCTTGATCCAGATTCAGAGTGGGGGACAAATCTGAGTAATCCCCATTCCACTGACTCAGCATGCACAATTGCAGCGGTCTGAGATGTAGGCGTGCAAAGGGAACTATGTCCATTGCTGCTACCATTAAGCCGATCACCTCCATGCATTGAGCTACTGACGGGAGTTGAATGGAATGAAGGACACGGCATGCATTTAGAAGCTTTGTTAATCTGTCTTCTGTCAGATAAATCTTCATTTCTACAGAATCTATAAGAGTCCCCAAGAATGGAACTCTTGTGAGAGGAAAGAGAGAACTCTTCTTTTCGTTCACTTTCCATCCATGCGACCTTAGAAATGCCAGAACTAACTCTGTATGAGACTTGGCAGTTTGAAAGCTTGAAGCTTGTATCAGAATGTCGTCTAGGTACGGAGCTACCGAAATTCCTCGCGGTCTTAGTACCGCCAGAAGGGCACCCAGAACCTTTGTAAAGATTCTTGGAGCCGTAGCCAATCCGAATGGAAGGGCTACAAACTGGTAATGCCTGTTTAAAAAGGCAAACCTTAGATACCGGTAATGATCTTTGTGAATCGGTATGTGAAGGTAAGCATCCTTTAAATCCACTGTGGTCATGTACTGACCCTTTTGGATCATGGGTAAGATTGTCCGAATAGTTTCCATTTTGAACGATGGAACTCTTAGGAATTTGTTTAGGATCTTTAAATCCAAGATTGGCCTGAAAGTTCCCTCTTTTTTGGGAACCACAAACAGGTTTGAGTAAAACCCTTGTCCTTGTTCCGACCGCGGAACCGGATGGATCACTCCCATTAATAATAGATCTTGTACACAGCGTAGAAACGCGTCCTCCTTTATTTGGTTTGTTGACAACCTTGACAGATGAAATCTCCCTCTTGGGGGAGAGAATTTGAAGTCTAGAAGGTATCCCTGAGATATGATCTCTAGCGCCCAGGGATCCTGGACATCTCTTGCCCAAGCCTGGGCGAAGAGAGAGAGTCTGCCCCCCACTAGATCCGGTCCCGGATCGGGGGCCCTCGGTTCATGCTGTCTTTGGGGCAGCAGCAGGTTTACTGGCCTGCTTGCCCTTGTTCCAGGACTGGTTAGGCTTCCAGCCTTGTCTGTAACGAGCAACAGCTCCTCCCTGTTTTGGTGCAGTGGAAGTTGGCGCTGCTCCTGCTTTGAAATTCCGAAAGGGACGAAAATTAGACTGTCTAGCCTTAGCTTTGGCTTTGTCTTGAGGTAGAGCGTGGCCCTTACCTCCTGTAATGTCAGCAATAATTTCTTTCAAACCGGGCCCAAACAAAGTTTGCCCCTTGAAAGGTATATTAAGTAATTTGGACTTAGAAGTTACATCAGCCGACCAGGATTTTAGCCACAGCGCCCTGCGTGCCTGAATGGCGAATCCTGAATTCTTAGCCGTAAGTTTGGTTAAATGTACTACGGCCTCCGAAATGAATGAATTAGCTAGTTTAAGGACTCTAAGCCTGTCCGTAATGTCGTCCAGCGTAGCTGAACTAAGGTTCTCTTCCAGAGACTCAATCCAAAATGCTGCCGCAGCCGTGATCGGCGCGATGCATGCAAGGGGTTGTAATATAAAACCTTGTTGAACAAACATTTTCTTAAGGTAACCCTCTAATTTTTTATCCATAGGATCTGAAAAAGCACAGCTATCCTCCACCGGGATAGTGGTACGCTTAGCTAAAGTAGAAACTGCTCCCTCCACCTTAGGGACCGTTTGCCCTAAGTCCCGTGTGGTGGCGTCTATTGGAAACATCTTTCTAAATATTGGAGGGGGTGAGAACGGCACACCGGGTCTATCCCACTCCTTAGTAACAATTTCAGTTAATCTCTTAGGTATAGGAAAAACGTCAGTACTCGCCGGTACCGCAAAGTATTTATCCAACCTACACATTTTCTCTGGTATTGCAACAGCGTTACAATCGTTGAGAGCTGCTAAGACCTCCCCTAGTAATACACGGAGGTTTTCCAATTTAAATTTAAAATTTGAAATATCTGAATCCAATCTGTTTGGATCAGAACCGTCACCTACAGAATGAAGCTCTCCGTCCTCATGCTCTGCAAGCTGTGACGCAGTATCAGACATGGCCCTAGAATTATCAGCGCACTCTGTTCTCACCCCAGAGTGATCACGCTTGCCTCTTAGTTCTGGTAATTTAGCCAAAACTTCAGTCATAACAGTAGCCATATCTTGTAATGTTATCTGTAATGGCTGCCCAGATGTACTAGGCGCCATAATATCACGCACCTCCCGGGCGGGAGATGCAGGTACTGACACGTGAGGCGAGTTAGTCGGCATAACTCTCCCCTCGCTGTTTGGTGAGATTTGTTCAATTTGTACAGATTGGCTTTTATTTAAGGTAGCATCAATACAGTTAGTACATAAATTTCTATTGGGCTCCACCTTGGCATTGGAACAAATGACACAGGTATCTTCCTCTGAATCAGACATGTTTAACACACTAGCAATAAACATGCAACTCGGTTACAATTTTATTTAATAAAAACGTACTGTGCCTCAAGAAGCACTAAACGATTAAATGACAGTTGAAATAATGAACTGAAAAACAGTTATAGCATCACTCTTAACAAACAACACAACTTTTTAGCAAAGGTTTGTTCCCATTAGTAAAATAACACTAATTAAATTTTAAACATAAAAATTACAGAGCAACGTTTTAAATCACAGTCACTATATAAGTCTCACAGCTCTGCTGAGAGAATCTACCTCCCTTCAAAGAAGTTTGAAGACCCCTGAGTTCTGTTAGAGATGAACCGGATCATGCAGAAAAACTGACTGGAAATTTTTGATGCGTAGCAAAGAGCGCCAAAAACGGCCCCTCCCTCTCACACACAGCAGTGAGAGAGAAACGAAACTGTCATAATTAACACAAGCAAACTGCCAAGTGGAAAAATAATGCCCAAATACTTATTCACTCAGTACCTCATTAATGCAAACGATTCTACATTCCAGCAAAAACGTTTAACATGAAAAATACCTAATAAAAGGTTTAATGTACTTTTACAGAGTAATTCCGGTGAAATACCATCCCCAGAATACTAAAGTGTAGAGTATACATACATGTTCATTATAACGGTATGGCAGGATTTTTTCATCAATTCCATTCAGAAAATAAAAACTGCTACATACCTCAATGCAGATTCAACTGCCCGCTGTCCCCTGATCTGAAGTTTTTACCTCCCTCAGATGGCCGAGAAACAGCAATATGATCTTAACTACTCCGGTTAAAATCATAAGAAAAACTCTGGTAGATTCTTCTTCAAACTCTGCCAGAGAGGTAATAACACGCTCCGGTGCTATTGTAAAATAACAAACTTTTGATTGAAGTTCTAAAAACTAAGTATAATCACCATAGTCCTCTCACACCTCCTATCTAGTCTTTGGATGCAAGAGAATGACTGGAGGTGACGTAGAGGGGAGGAGCTATATAGCAACTCTGCTGGGTGAATCCTCTTGCACTTCCTGTAGGGGAGCAGATAATATCCCAGAAGTAATGATGACCCGTGGACTGATCACACATAACAGAAGAAATGACATTTAATAGAACCACAACGAAACAAAATCACTTTAATATTATTCAAGAATAAAATAGTGTGAAGCGTTAACTTCAACTATGGGGTTGATCACAATCCTTTAGAAAATAATGATTTACCTACAAAATGTTCCTTAGACATTAAAGGATTCCAAAAGTTTCGTATTTTTGGGACCAACTGATCATCAATATCATATACTACACGTTAACATTTCATCACATACCTATTTGTTGTCTCCAACGAAGTTTCTGAACATTAGAAGAAAAAAAAATAACAGAATTTATGCTTACCTGATAAATTACTTTCTCCAACGGTGTGTCCGGTCCACGGCGTCATCCTTACTTGTGGGAATATCTCTTCCCCAACAGGAAATGGCAAAGAGTCCCAGCAAAGCTGGCCATATAGTCCCTCCTAGGCTCCGCCCACCCCAGTCATTCGACCGACGGACAGGAGGAAATATATATAGGAGAAACCATATGGTACCGTGGTGACTGTAGTTAGAGAAAATAATTCATCAGACCTGATTAAAAAACCAGGGCGGGCCGTGGACCGGACACACCGTTGGAGAAAGTAATTTATCAGGTAAGCATAAATTCTGTTTTCTCCAACATTGGTGTGTCCGGTCCACGGCATCATCCTTACTTGTGGGAACCAATACCAAAGCTTTAGGACACGGATGAAGGGAGGGAGCAAATCAGGTTACCTAAACGGAAGGCACCACAGCTTGCAAAACCTTTCTCCCAAAAATAGCCTCCGAAGAAGCAAAAGTATCAAATTTGTAAAATTTGGCAAAAGTGTGCAGTGAAGACCAAGTCGCTGCCTTACATATCTGGTCAACAGAAGCCTTGTTCTTGAAGGCCCATGTGGAAGCCACAGCCCTAGTGGAGTGAGCTGTGATTCTTTCAGGAGGCTGCCGTCCGGCAGTCTCATAAGCCAATCGGATGATGCTTTTAAGCCAAAAGGAAAGAGAGGTAGAAGTCGCTTTTTGACCTCTCCTTTTACCAGAATAAACAACAAACAAGGAAGATGTTTGTCTGAAATCTTTTGTAGCCTCTAAATAGAATTTTAGAGCACGGACTACGTCCAAATTGTGTAACAAACGTTCCTTCTTTGAAACTGGATTCGGACATAAAGAAGGTACAACTATCTCCTGGTTAATATTTTTGTTAGAAACAACCTTAGGAAGAAAACCAGGCTTAGTACGCAAAACCACCTTATCTGCATGGAACACCAGATAGGGCGGAGAACACTGCAGAGCAGATAACTCTGAAACTCTTCTAGCAGAAGAAATTGCAACCAAAAACAAAACTTTCCAAGATAGTAACTTAATATCTATGGAATGTAAAGGTTCAAACGGAACCCCTTGAAGAACTGAAAGAACTAGATTTAGACTCCAGGGAGGAGTCAAAGGTCTGTAAACAGGCTTGATCCTAACCAGAGCCTGAACAAATGCTTGAACATCTGGCACAGCTGCCAATCTTTTGTGTAGTAAGACAGATAAAGCAGAGATCTGTCCTTTTAGAGAACTTGCAGATAATCCTTTCTCCAAACCTTCTTGTAGAAAGGAGAGAATCTTAGGAATTTTTATCTTATTCCACGGGAATCCTTTGGATTCACACCAACAGATATATCTTTTCCATATTTTATGGTAAATCTTTCTAGTTACCGGTTTTCTGGCCTGAACCAGAGTATCTATCACAGAATCTGAAAACCCACGCTTCGATAGAATCAAGCGTTCAATCTCCAAGCCGTCAGCTGGAGGGAGACCAGATTTGGATGTTCGAATGGACCCTGAACAAGAAGGTCCTGTCTCAAAGGTAGCTTCCATGGTGGAACCGAAGACATATTCACCAGGTCTGCATACCAAGTCCTGCGTGGCCACGCAGGAGCTATCAAGATCACCGAGGCCCTCTCCTGATTGATCCTGGCTACCAGCCTGGGAATGAGAGGAAACGGTGGAAATACATAAGCTGGGTTGAAGGTCCAAGGTGCTACTAGTGCATCTACTAGAGTCGCCTTGGGATCCCTGGATCTGGACCCGTAGCAAGGAACCTTGAAGTTCTGACGAGACGCCATCAGATCCATGTCTGGAATGCCCCATAATTGAGTTATTTGGGCAAAGATCTCCGGATGGAGTTCCCACTCCCCCGGATGGAATGTCTGACGACTCAGAAAATCCGCCTCCCAGTTTTCCACACCTGGGATGTGGATCGCAGACAGGTGGCAGGAGTGATCCTCCGTCTGATTGGAACCTTATGAATCTGGCCTTTGCTAGTTGAGGCCAAGCCCTGAGAGCATTGAATATCGCTCTCAGTTCCAGAAATTTTATCGGGAGAAGAGACTCTTCCCGAGACCATAGACCCTGAGCTTTCAGGGATTCCCAGACCGCGCCCCAGCCCACTAGACTGGCGTCGGTCGTGACAATGACCCACTCTGGTCTGCGGAAGCTCATTCCCTGGGACAGATGGTCCTGGGTCAGTCACCAACGGAGTGAATCTCTGGTCTTCTGATCTACTTGAATCATTGGAGACAAGTCTGTATAGTCCCCATTCCACTGTTTGAGCATGCACAGTTGTAATGGTCTTAGATGAATTTGTGCAAAAGGAACTATGTCCATTGCTGCAACCATCAACTCTACTACTTCCATGCACTGCGCTATGGAAGGACGAGGAACAGAATGAAGAACTTGACAAGTGCTTAGAAGTTTTGACTTTCTGACCTCTGTCAGAAAAATCCTCATTTCTAAGGAATCTATTATTGTTCCCAAGAAGGGAACTCTTGTCGACGGAGACAGAGAACTTTTTTCTATGTTCACCTTCCATCCGTGTGATCTGAGAAAGGCCAGAACGATGTCTGTATGAGCCTTTGCTTTGACAGGGACGACGCTTGTATTAGAATGTCGTCCAAGTAAGGTACTACTGCAATGCCCCTCAGTCTAAGAACCGCTAGAAGGGACCCTAGTACCTTTGTGAAAATCCTTGGAGCAGTGGCTAACCCGAATGGGAGGGCCACAAACTGGTAATGTTTGTCCAGAAAAGCGAACCTTAGGAACTGATGATGTTCTCTGTGGATAGGAATATGTAGGTACGCATCCTTTAGATCCACGGTAGTCATAAATTGACTTTCCTGGATAGTGGGTAGAATCGTTCGAATGGTTTCCATCTTGAACGATGGTACCCTGAGAAATTTGTTTAGGATCTTCAAATCCAAAATTGGTCTGAAAGTTCCCTCTTTTTTGGGAACTACGAACAGATTGGAATAAAATCCCATTCCTTGTTCCTTTATTGGAACTGGGTGTATCACTCGCATCTTTAACAGGTCTTCTACACAATGTAAGAACGCCTGTCTCTTTATTTGGTTTGAGGATAAGTGAGACATGTGGAACCTTCCCCTTGGGGGTAGTTCCCTGAATTCCAGGAGATAACCCTGAGAAACTATTTCTAGCGCCCAGGGATCCTGAACATCTCTTGCCCAAGCCTGAGCAAAGAGAGAGAGTCTGCCCCCCACTAGATCCGGTCCCGGATCGGGGGCTACTCCATCATGCTGTTTTGTTAGCAGCGGCAGGCTTCTTGGCCTGCTTACCCTTGTTCCAGCCTTGCATCGGTTTCCAGGCTGGTTTGGGTTGTGAGGCATTACCCTCTTGCTTAGAGGATGCAGAATTAGAGGCCGGTCCGTTCCTGAAATTGCGAAAGGAACGAAAATTAGACTTATTCTTGGCCTTGAAAGGCCTATCTTGTGGAAGGGCGTGGCCCTTTCCCCCAGTGATGTCTGAAATAATCTCTTTCAATTCTGGTCCAAATAGAGTTTTACCTTTGAAAGGGATGTTAAGCAATTTTGTCTTGGATGACACATCCGCTGACCAAGACTTTAGCCAAAGCGCTCTGCGCGCCACGATAGCAAACCCTGAATTTTTCGCCGCTAATCTAGCTAATTGCAAAGCGGCATCTAAAATAAAAGAGTTAGCCAACTTAAGTGCGTGAACTCTGTCCATAACCTCCTCATATGGAGTCTCTCTACTAAGCGAGTTTTCTAGTTCCTCGAACCAGAACCACGCTGCTGTAGTGACAGGAACAATGCACGAAATGGGTTGTAGAAGGTAACCTTGCTGTACAAAAATCTTTTTAAGCAAACCCTCCAATTTTTTATCCATAGGATCTTTGAAAGCACAACTATCTTCGATAGGAATAGTAGTGCGTTTGTTTAGAGTAGAAACTGCCCCCTCGACCTTAGGGACTGTCTGCCATAAGTCCTTTCTGGGGTCGACCATAGGAAATAATTTCTTAAATATAGGGGGGGGAACAAAAGGTATGCCGGGCTTTTCCCACTCCTTATTTACTATGTCCGCCACCCGCTTGGGTATAGGAAAAGCGTCGGGGTGCACCGGAACCTCTAGGAACTTGTCCATCTTGCATAACTTCTCTGGAATGACCAAGTTGTCACAATCATCCAGAGTAGATAACACCTCCTTAAGCAGTGCGCGGAGATGTTCTAATTTAAATTTAAATGTCACAACATCAGGTTCAGCTTGTTGAGAAATTTTTCCTGAATCTGAAATTTCCCCATCCGACAAAACCTCCCTCATGGCCCCTTCAGATTGGTGTGAGGGTATGACAGAACAATTATCATCAGCGCCCTCCTGCTCTTCAGTGTTTAAAACAGAGCAATCGCGCTTTCTCTGATAAGTAGGCATTTTGGATAAAATATTTGCTATGGAGTTATCCATTACAGCCGTTAATTGTTGCATGGTAATTAGCATTGGCGCACTAGATGTACTAGGGGCCTCCTGTGTGGGCAAAACTGGTGTAGACACAGTAGGAGATGATGTAGTATCATGTTTACTCCCCTCATCTGAGGAATCATCTTGGGCAATTTCATTATCTGTGGCAGTACTGTCCTTACTTTGTTTGGACGCTATGGCACAATTATCACATAAATTTAAATGGGGAGACACATTGGCTTTCATACATATAGAACATAGCTTATCCAAAGGCACAGACATGTTAAACAGGCTTAAACTTGTCAACAAAGCACAAAAAACGTTTTAAAACAAAACCGTTACTGTCTCTTTAAATTTTAAACAGAAAACACTTTATTACTGAATATGTGAAAAAGTATGAAGGAATTGTTCAAAAATTACCAAAATTTCACCACAGTGTCTTAAAGCATTAAGAGTATTGCACACCAAATTTCAGAGCTTTAACCCTTAAAATAACGGAACCGGAGCCGTTTACAAATTTAACCCCTATACAGTCCCAGCTATAGCCTTTGCTGAGACCCAACCAAGCCCAGAGGGGAATACGATACCAATTGACGCCTTCTAGAAGCTTTTCCAGCAAATTTCAGATCCTCACACATGCATCTGCATGCCCTGCTCTGCAAACAACTGCGCAGTAATGGCGCGAAAATGAGGCTCAGTCTACAACTAGGAAGGCCCCCTGACTGGAAAAGGTGTCTAACATAGTGCCTGCCGTTTAATAAACGTTCCCCAAGTTTATAAATGCGAATTGTCAGCATAAATATGAATAAAATGCCCAAATAAAGCAATCGATTTAGCCCATAAAAATGTCTACCAGTTTTTTAGCCCATATTAAGCCCTTTATTCTGTTTGTTTGACTAAGAAAATGGCTTACCGGTCCCCATGAGGGGAAATGACAGCCTTCCAGCATTACATGGTCTTGTTAGAAATATGGCTAGTCATACCTTAAGCAGAAAAGTCTGCTAACTGTTTCCCCCAACTGAAGTTACTTCATCTCAACAGTCCTATGTGGAAACAGCAATCGATTTTAGTTACTGTCTGCTAAAATCATCTTCCTCTCACAAACAGAAATCTTCATCCTTTTCTGTTTCAGAGTAAATAGTACATACCAGCACTATTTTAAAATAACAAACACTTGATAGAAGAATAAAAACTACATTTAAACACCAAAAAACTCTTAACAATCTCCGTGGAGATGTTGCCTGTGCAACGGCAAAGAGAATGACTGGGGTGGGCGGAGCCTAGGAGGGACTATATGGCCAGCTTTGCTGGGACTCTTTGCCATTTCCTGTTGGGGAAGAGATATTCCCACAAGTAAGGATGACGCCGTGGACCGGACACACCAATGTTGGAGAAATATTTTCGCCGTTGACGTCATATAGGCCAATCCTCAAATATGGGAGTTTCACAATTCAAAAAACGACCAATAGCATTTACGATCAGTGCATATTATTAACTTGCGATGTTGTTACTATGCGCATGCGCATAACAATTAGTCTAGCCTCGCATGCGCATATCAGTTCAAGGACTCCACATTTACCCATACAATGGTATGGGAGTTATGCAAGCGCTTTCAACAGGACAATCAAGTCTGCAGATTTACATTCAGTGACGTATGGTATGACGATCAGTGCAAATCGCGCATGCACATAGCGGCGAAACAACGCCATGTTGATAACCTGGGTTATAACTCTCGGTTGGAGGTTGCTAAGTTATTGCCGGCGGTGGGTTCAGAACTTAATAAATTTTCATAAGACGAATTCTCCAAAAGGGTAAAACAAAGAAGCGCAATGCTAATTACAAAAAGATATTGCATATACTCATATGGCTATTGAACATGATTTTTTTCTGGGTTTAGTGTCCCTTTAATGATGAATTTTGTAGAAAAAATCATTGAAGCGTCATGAATCAGACACCTTTCTTATGTACTTCTATTATCAAATTTTCTTTGTTCTCTTCCTATCTTTTGTTAAAAAGCAGGGACGTAAGCTCAGGAGTGTGCACGAGTCTGGAGCAGCAGTTTTGCAAGAATGTTATCCATTTGCAAGAGCACTAGATGGCAGCACTATTTCCTGCCATGTAGTGCTCCAGAAGACACCCCTAGGTATTTCTTCAACAAAGAATACCATGGGAACAAAGCAAATTTGATAATAGAAGTAAATTGGAAACTTTTTTAAAAATGATATCCTCTGTCTAAATCACACTTCTAATTTGCCCAGCCATCTCCTGCTCGAGTTTCAGTGCACAGCAGCTCCTGAACAGGAGTGTTTAAAAGAAATCTACAAACATTTGTTTGTCCTTATTTATTTGTCAAAATGAATAAGAATCAGATTTATTTATTTTGTTCCTAAAATGTATTAAATTAACAAAATTAACCAATTGAACAAATACAACATTTGTTTGTGGGTTCGTCAATTTGTTTCCTTTCTGCATTCAATTTCTCTCTTTTATAGGAAAACAAATTAACAAACAAATGTTATATTTATGCATTAAAAAAGAACAACTAAATTTGGCAAACAATTCAAATTTGTTATTTGTTTTGTCAAACGAATAAGAAAAAACAATTTTTTCTGCATGTCTGGAATTTAACCCCTTTGGAATAATAAAATGTTCGAACCATTTAAACCCCTTTATTTTTGCACTTGTACATCTCTTTAATGGGACATAAAATCCAACATTTTTAATGATTTAGGAGTATATAATTTTACACAACTTTCCAATTTACTTCTGTTATCTAATTTATTCCTTCTCTTGGTACCCTTTGTAAAGTAGGTTCAGAAAGCAGCAATTTACTTCTGGAAGCTAGCTGATGATTGACGGCTGTGCATATATGCTTCTAGTCATTGGCTCACCGGATGTGTTCAGCTAGCACTCATTAGTGCATTGCTGCTCCTTCAACAAGGTATATCTTATAAGAGAGTCTAGAAAAGCATAGACCGCTCTTTTCCTAGAAAGGAGCAGAAACTGTCAGTTATCTGTGGCGCTACCAAAAGCTTAAAACCAACTATTGTATGGCTGATAAAGGGTGTGATTAAGTAGCATACTCTATAATATCATGCAATTAAATGGTTTAATCTTAAAATGTACATATACAATATATATGAATCACAATAAAAACAAATCAACACGGTTAAAAAACAAATCAACACTATTAAAAATTTAGTAAAATACAATGCATAGACAACTTTACAAATGAATTCATATGATAAAAAGCTAGGGTTAAAAAACATAAAATAAACTTCTGAGAGGACTCAAATGCTGAGGGTTTTGCGAGCTTGGGAAATGTGTAGCAAACACTTATGCTCCGTAGAACAATTCGCCAATATAACCCATATCAAATACACACAATCTCCAAGAAATAATGAACTGCAAGAGGATTCCTAGAAATAAAGACAAGAAAAGACTTGTCACCAGCAATGAATAGTTCAAAAACCAAGGTTTTACTTACACCGGAGGGTGTTTGAAGTCGTTCCTCTATCAGGGTACGAGTGATAATGAGCATGCCTCGCTCAGGTGCTTGTCTCCTTTGGATCACCGCAGTCGGCGGTTTCAGTTGTTTCCGTTGAACGTCTGTGATCCAAACAGTAGCTACGGATCACTGGAATGGTCAAACTTAGGAGCAACCCGTTTCGGCTTTCAGCAGCCTTTCTCAAGCTCTATCTTGCCAATGTCCGTTAGTACTTAATATAGGGCTAAACAGATGACAATTAAAAGGGCCAGATAGATATATATATATATATATATATATATATATATATATATATATATATATATATATATATATATATATATATATATATGAATGCTACCATTATGGATTTTAATAATAAGTAGTAAATACTGGCCGTGTATATTTTAGGAAAATAATACATAATTTCATAATTTAAGGGAATAATCAAATTAAATAGAATAGAAAGTCTTAATATAATACCCGTATATATTTTACTTCGGACAAAAGCTCACAATCTACTCATAAACATATGATTTGAGACAAATATAAGTAATAGCCACATCCTCTACAACACTTAAAGAATTATTTTCTTAAACATGAAAAATTAACTAAAAACTGTATAAAACCATCTTAATAATATTATTACAATTTATTTCTTAATTTAGTGCCTTAATATTATAGATTTTATATCTCTAAAGTTATTTATATTATAGGAAAATTAATATTTAACTCCTAAAACATTTTAATTTATTATATTACTAACTGAATGCATTATATTGCGCCAGTTGAATTACCAGGGAGAATAAGCTATTCTGTAAGGAAACAACCAAATTCTAATTCCTGATTTAATCCTTTAGGTGTTAGGGTCTTCATTTCGAAGATCTACTTTCTCTTTAATTTCAGAAGGCTATTATGTATGTCAGTGCCTCTCCAGTTTTTTTGAATGTTTGCTATGCCTGTATAGCTTAAGTATTTCTCATTAGCATTATTACAACTGAGAAAATGTTTAGGTATAGGGAGATCCTTATTTCTCTCCTGATCATGGTGTTCGATAGACAAAATATGCTCCCTAATTCTGTCTCTTAGGGGTCTTTCTGATTCACCTATATATTGTAGGCCACAGCAACATTCTAAAAGGTAAACCACATTTTTGTCACAGCATCTTATTTGTTGTTTTATTTTATACTTTTTCCCTGTCACATTAGATTTTATCTCTTTCCTTTTTTCTGCATGTTTACATGTAAGGCATGGGAAGAAGCCATTAATTGCCATACCCATAAGGTTGTTATCTCTATTTATTTTCTATTTTTATTTCAGTGGGTGCCAAAATAGATTTCAGATTTTGGGATCTCTTATACACTATCCTTGGATATTTAGGTAATGAGTCTCCTATTCTATCATCACTTTTGAGTATTGCCCAATGCTTCCAAATAATTTTTTCAATTTTATGGCTATTTTGACTATATTTCATGATAAAGGGGATAAATAATTCATTATCATCTTTGTTTTTGCTTTTTGTGGGTCTCTTTGTCATTAGATCTTTTCTATCTCGAGCCCTTACCTCATCTTTGATAGCTGCAATTTTTGTTTCTTCATACCCTCTTGCTACAAATTTTTCTTTTAAAATATCTGCTTGAATATCATAATCCATATTTGTCACGAATACTTCAGGATTTAGCTGCTAAGGGGTTAATTCTGTTCAGCCTGTGAGCTAAAAAAAGATTTGTTTTTCAAGAAGAACTGTGTGTTTGTGTTTTCTTTGATGTGCCAGAACCCCTCATAAATAGTTTCTAAGACCCCGTTCTCCAAATGTTATAGTGTATGCATTGAGTCATAAATCTGTCAGCTCCAGAGATGCACCACAGTGCCTCAGTCCCAGAAACTGATAAGGTCAATAAAAGGACATTGGTACAATGTAGAGATATGTTTAAGACCTATTATGGCATTAAATGAAGGGAAGTATGACAACCCTGTCATATCTGGTATCAAACCGTTGCTCACAATGTAAGGAAGAGATTGCCGGTCAGTATATATGAAAATAGATTTACCTAGCAGAAATTATAATGGGTTCTATAATTTCAGGAAAAGACTTAGTTTATTGAAGGTCATAAAGACAGGGGGGTTCTTAGCCCGCCCAGGAGGGTGTGGTCAGGCAACTATATCTCTGGAAAATAGGTATAAGAATTTTGTTTTTAACTATAAGATTGTCATTCTTACAAGGGAGGCTGTGACAACACAGAGTAAGGACCCAATTGCGTCATGCCATCTCTCTGGTAACAGATTCCAAAGACTAGTAAAGTATTCAATCTGTTTTTCTCCTTTTTTATTTTAAAAACTGTTTGCTGTGTGTAATTGTATTTGTACCAAAGTTTTATTAATAATGTATTGTGCATAATATTTTTGGCATAATAAATAATTCCTTTATTAAGTGTTGGCCTTTCTTTAATAATTGAACCACGTTACTGAAAGAGACTGGAATATTAGAACTGTATAATTTAGTTATCTTCTGCTAAATTGTATTCAGAGAGTTAATGTGTAAGCCTGGGTTTTTCCTTAGGATTTTCCCTTTAATAAATCATAAGTGGTGGCAGCATAGTTAGTTTAGTGTGGGTGGCATTAAAGGGGAGTTTGGGTCATTTCTTTTAAGTCTAGTACAGACTAGAGAGTGTTGTTAACCCTTGCAACCACTGAACTAAATCACAAGCTGGCCTGGTGTGGCTAGATTGTGACATATTAGAGTAGAAGGGGTCTGATAACCCTTTCTGTGCCAAATAAGTGACTGGCGCAGTGTTGGATAACCCTGGTCGTCACAATATTGTTGTTACAGTTTTTTCTAATCCGTAATAGTTGCCCCTTTGGTATATTTTCCTTCCACTGTTTGTGGTGACAACTTGTTTGATGGATGTAATTATTTGCATCAACAGTTTTAAAATGCGTTTTAGTGTTGATGATATTATTTGTTAAATAAATTTCCAAATCCAAGAAATTAATTTTTTCTTTATTTAATTCACTAGTGAATTTCAAGTTTATTTCATTGTTATTCATTTCAGAAAGAAAACTTTCAAACTCATTTTTTGTTCCTTTCCAAACTAGTATATCATCGATATAGCGCTTGTAAAGGACCAGATTTGCCGCAAGTATGCTGTTTTCGAGGAAATCTCTCTTCCATAACCCCATAAAGAGATTCGCATAACTTGGGGCAAATCTGGTCCCCATTGCAGTACCACATTTTTGCAGATAAAATTGGTTGTTGTAAGAAAAATAATTGTGGGATAATATAAAGTTTATACATTCCAAAACGAAAGATCTCTTTAAGGGTTTTAGAGTGTCATCTTTATCTAAAAAGAATTGTGATGCTTTTAACCCATCCTTATGGGAGATACAGGTAAACAATGAAGCAACATAGCATGTGGCAAACCCGAAATTTTCTTCCCAAACAATAATTTCTAATAATTTTAGAACTTCAGTGGAATCTTTTAAAAAAGAGGGCAATTCCCTCACATATTTCTGCAAAAAGATGTCAATATATTCAGAGACATTAGAGGTTATTTAATTGATCCCTGATAATATTGGTCTCCCTGGTGGGGAGACCAGGGATTTATGAATATTCGGTAAGCAGCATAGTAGCGGAATTTTGGGATTTTTTAGAAATAGATACTCTCTCTCTTTTTTTATTTAATATTCCTTCTTCACTAGCCTTATCTAGAAGGTTTACCAATTGTGTATTAAAGTGTGCTGTAGGATTATTTAGGATCTTACAATAAGTATTTATGTCCCCTAAAATATTCTCACACATTTTATTATAATCTTCAGAGTTTAGAACAACTATTCCCCCACCCTTATGCGCTGGCTTCAACACTATATTCCCATTTTCCTCTGACTCTCTAATGACTTTTAATTGTTTTTTACTAAGATTATTCTGTACTTTTTCAATTTTATCATCTTTTATATTTTCTATATCTCGAGTAATCAATTTTTCAAATGTCTCTATAGCGTATCCTTTGTCATGTTTTGGATAAAAACTAGATTTCTTTTTTAGATTTGAATGAATAAAACCATGTGTGTCAGTTAGACTCGATTGTGCTTTCTTTTCGATCTCAGTTCTAGCAAACCATCTTTTTACCATAAGTATTTTAATAAATTTATGAGCATCTATATATGTACAAAATTTATTTAATTTACTGGTGGGGGCAAATGTTAAGCCTTTACTCAAAATATCTTCATGAGTTTTATCTAATTGAAATTTACTTAGATTAAAAATGCCATTATGTTTATTTAATCCCAATTTCTTTTTCTGATGCCCGTCTTTTTCTTAAATTTCTTTGCGGTAATGGGCTTTCTTGTGTTTGCCTTTGGCCTATCCCTAAAAAAACATAATTTATGCTTACCTGATAAATTTATTTCTCTTGTAGTGTGTTCAGTCCACGGGTCATCCATTACTTATGGGATATATTCTCCTTCCCAACAGGAAGTTGCAAGAGGATCACCCAAGCAGAGCTGCTATATAGCTCCTCCCCTCACATGTCATATCCAGTCATTCGACCGAAACAAGACGAGAAAGGAGAAACTATAAGGTGCAGTGGTGACTGGAGTTATAATTTAAAATTTAGAACCTGCCTCAAAAAAGACAGGGCGGGCCGTGGACTGAACACACTACAAGAGAAATACATTTATCAGGTAAGCATAAATTATGTTTTCTCTTGTTAAGTGTGTTCAGTCCACGGGTCATCCATTACTTATGGGATACCAATACCAAAGCTAAAGTACACGGATGATGGGAGGGACAAGGCAGGAACTTTAAACAGAAGGAACAACTGCCTGTAGAACCTTTCTCCCAAAAAAAGCCTCCGAAGAAGCAAAAGTATCAAATTTGTAAAATTTGGAAAAAGTATGAAGTGAAGACCAAGTTGCAGCCTTGCAAATCAGTTCAACAGAGGCCTCATTCTTAAAGGCCCAAGTGGAAGCCACAGCTCTAGTGGAATGAGCTGTAATTCGTTCAGGAGGCTGCTGTCCAGCAGTCTCATAGGCTAAACGTATTATGCTACGAAGCCAAAAAGAGAGAGAGGTAGCCGAAGCCTTTTGACCTCTCCTCTGTCCAGAGTAAACGACAAACAGAGAAGAAGTTTGCCGAAAATCTTTAGTTGCCTGTAAGTAGAACTTCAGAGCACGGACCACGTCTAGATTATGCAAAAGACGTTCCTTCTTTGAAGAAGGATTAGGACATAATGATGGAACAACAATCTCTTGATTGATATTCCTGTTAGAAACAACCTTAGGTAAAAACCCAGGTTTAGTACGCAGGACTACCTTGTCTGAATGAAAGATCAGATAAGGGGAATCACAATGTAAGGCAGATAACTCAGAGACTCTTCGAGCCGAGGAAATAGCCATCAAAAACAGAACTTTCCAAGAGTAAAAGTTTAATATCAATGGAATGAAGGGGTTCAAACGGAACACCCTGAAGAACTTTAAGAACCAAGTTTAAGCTCCAAGGAGGAGCAACAGTTTTAAACACAGGCTTAATTCTAGCCAAAGCCTGACAAAAGGCCTGGACGTCTGGATTCTCTGCCAGACGCTCGTGTAAAAGAATAGACAGAGCAGAAATCTGTCCCTTTAGTGAACTAGCAGATAAGCCCTTTTCTAAACCCTCTTGAAGAAATGACAATATCCTACGAATCCTAACCTTACTCCATGAGTAACTCTTGGATTCACACCAATATAAATATTTACGCCATATCTTATGGTAAATTATTCTGGTAACAGGTTTCCGAGCCTGTATTAATGTATCAATAACCGAATCCGAAAACCCACGCTTTGATAGAATCAAGCGTTCAATCTCCAAGCAGTCAGCCTCAGAGAAATTAGGTTTGGATGGTTGAAAGGACCCTGAATTAGAAGGTCCTGCCTCAGGGGTAGAGACCATGGTGGACAGGACGACATGTCCACTAGGTCTGCATACCAGGTCCTGCGTGGCCACGCAGGCGCTATCAGAATCACCGATGCTCTCTCCTGTTTGATCCTGGCAATCAGTCGAGGTAGCAACGGAAAAGGTGGAAACACATAAGCTATGTTGAAAACCCAAGGGGCTGCTAGTGCATCTACCAGCACCGCTCCCGGGTCCCTGGACCTGGATCCGTAACAAGGAAGCTTGGCGTTCTGGCGAGATGCCATGAGATCCAGATCCGGTTTGCCCCAACGACGAATCAGTTGAGCAAATACCTCCGGGTGAAGTTCCCACTCCCCCGGATGAAAAGTCTGGCGACTTAGAAAATCCGCCTCCCAGTTCTCCACGCCTGGGATGTAGATCGCTGACAGGTGGCAAGAGTGAGACTCTGCCCAGCGAATTATCTTCGAGACTTCCAACATCGCTAGGGAACTCCTGGTTCCCCCTTGATGATTGATGTAAGCCACAGTCGTGATGTTGTCCGACTGAAATCTGATGAACCTCAGTGTTGCTAACTGAGGCCAAGCTAGAATAGCATTGAATATTGCTCTTAATTCTAGAATGTTTATTGGGAGGAGTTTCTCCTCCTGAGTCCACGATCCCTGAGCCTTCAGGGAGTTCCAGACTGCTCCCCAGCCTAGTAGGCTGGCATCTGTTGTTACAATCGTCCAATCTGGTCTGCGAAAGGTCATTCCTTTGGACAGATGAACCCGTGACAACCACCAGAGAAGAGAATCTCTGGTCTCCTGGTCCAGATTTAGCAAAGGGGACAGATCTGAGTAATCCCTGTTCCATTGACTTAGCATGCATAGTTGCAGCGGTCTGAGATGCAGGCGCGCAAATGGCACTATGTCCATTGCCGCGACCATTAAGCCGATTACTTCCATGCACTGAGCCACTGATGGGCTTGGAATGGAGTGAAGGACACGGCAAGCATTGAGAATCTTTGATAACCTGGACTCCGAATCTATAAGAGTCCCTAGAAAAGGAACCCTTGTGAGTGGTAACAGAGAACTCTTTCCCACGTTCACTTTCCACCCATGCGACCTCAGAAATGCTAGAACTATCTCTGTATGAGACTTTGCATTTTGAAAACTTGACGCTTGTATCAGAATGTCGTCTAGGTACGGAGCCACCGCTATGCCTCGTGGTCTTAGTACCGCCAGAAGTGAGCCCAGAACCTTTGTAAAAATTCTCGGGGCCGTAGCTAACCCGAAGGGAAGAGCTACAAACTGGTAATGCCTGTCTAGAAAGGCAAACCTTAGGTACCGATAATGATGTTTGTGAATCGGTATGTGAAGGTAGGCATCCTTTAAGTTCACTGTGGTCATATATTGACCCTCTTGGATCATGGGTAGGATGGTCCGAATGGTTTCAATCTTGAACGATGGAACCCTTAGGAATTTGTTTAAGATTTTTAAGTCTAAGATTGGTCTGAAGGTTCCCTCTTTTTTGGGAACCACAAACAGATTTGAGTAAAACCCTTGCCCTTGTTCCGTTCGCGGAACTGGGTGGATCACTCCCATCACTAAGAGGTCTTGTACACATTGTAGAAATGCCTCTTTCCTTACTAGGTTTGTTGATAACCTTGACAGATGAAACCTCCCTTGTGGAGGAGAAGTTTTGAAATCCAGAAGGTATCCCTGAGATATAATCTCCAACGTCCAGGGATCCTGTACATCTCTTGCCCAAGCCTGGGCGAAGAGAGAAAGTCTGCCCCCCACTAGATCCGTCTCCGGAAAGGGGGCCCTGTCTTCATGCTGTCTTAGGGGCGGAAGTAGGCTTTCTGGCCTGCTTGCCCTTGTTCCATGACTGGTTGCCTTTCCAACCCTGTCTGTAACGAGCAGTAGTTCCTTCCTGTTTTGGAGCGGAGGAAGTTGATGCTGCTCCTGCCTTGAAATTACGAAAGGCACGAAAATTAGACTGTTTGGCCTTTGATTTGGCCCTGTCCTGAGGAAGGGCGTGGCCCTTACCTCCAGTAATGTCAGCAATAATTTCCTTCAAGCCGGGCCCGAATAAGGTCTGCCCTTTGAAAGGAATGTTCAGTAGTTTAGACTTAGAAGTTACATCTGCTGACCAGGATTTAAGCCATAGCGCTCTGCGCGCCTGTATGGCGAATCCGGAATTCTTAGCCGTAAGTTTGGTTAAATGCACTACGGCATCCGAAACAAACGCATTAGCCAGCTTAAGAGTTCTAAGCTGCTCAAAGTCTCATCCAATGGTGCTGTGCGAATCGCCTCTTCCAGAGACTCAAACCAGAATGCCGCTGCAGCAGTGACAGGCGCAATGCATGCAAGAGGCTGTAATATAAAACCTTGTTGAACAAACATTTTCTTAAGGTAACCCTCTAATTTTTTATCCCTTGGATCTGAGAAAGCACAGCTATCCTCCACCGGGATAGTGGTACGCTTGGCTAAAGTAGAAACTGCTCCCTCCACCTTAGGGACCGTCTTCCATAAGTCTCGTGTGGTGGCGTCTATAGGGAACATTTTTCTAAATATCGGAGGAGGGGAAAAAGGCACACCGGGTCCATCCCACTCCTTGCTAATAATCTCTGTAAGCCTTTTTGGTATAGGAAAAACGTCAGTACACACCGGTACCGCATAGTATTTATCCAGCCTACATAATTTCTCTGGGATTGCCACCATGTCACAATCATTCAGAGCCGCTAACACCTCCCCTAGCAACACGCGGAGGTTCTCAAGCTTAAATTTAAAATTTTAAATTTCTGAATCCGGTCTCCCCGAATCAGAACCGTCACCCACAGAATGAAGCTCTCCGTCCTCATGTTCTGCAAATTGTGACGCATGGCTCTCGTGTCATCGGCGCGCTCTGTCCTTAACCCAGAGCTATCGCGCTTGCCTCTTAACTAGGGCATATTGTATAATACTTCTTTCATAACATTAGCCATATCATGTAAAGTGATTTGTAAGGGCCTTGATGTACTTGGCGCCTCAATCTCACGCACCTCCCGAGCGGGAGACGAAGGTACTGACACGTGAGGAGAGTTAGACGGCATAACTTCCCCCTCGTTGTCTGGTGATAATTTCTTTATCGGTACAGATTGACTTTTATTCAAAGTAATATCAATACAATTGGTACACATATTTCTATTGGGCTCCACATCGGCTTTTGAACATAATGAACAAGCAGATTCCTCTGTATCAGACATGTTTAAACAGACTAGCAATGAAGCTAGCAAGCTTGGAATTACTTTCAATAAAATTACAAGCAATATAAAAAACGCTGCAGCGCTTTTAACAAACACAGTTGAATAACAAAGAACTAATTCAGTATTAGTCAAAAATTCTTAACGGTAAATGAATTAATTAGCAGAGGATTGCACCCATTAGCAAAAGGATGATTAACCCCTCAATACCCAAAAAACGGATATTATTAAGATTTAACGCTTTTATCACAGTCAAATACACTGTCACAGGTCTGCTGTGACTGATTACCTCCCTCAAAAACGAATTTTGAAGACCCCTGAGCTCTCTAGAGACGTCCTTGATCAAGGAGGAAGAAGCAGGAAGACTGTGCTAGAATTTTAACTGCGCAACAAGGCGCTAAAAAGAAAAGGTCCCTCCCACTCATATTACAACAGTGGGAGACCTGATATAACGGTTTCTATGCAGAAAAATACGTTAGCCATGTGGAAAAAAATCATGCCCAAAAAGGATTTATCACCAAAGTACCTCACAAAACGAATAACATGCCAGTAAACGTTTTAAAACAAACTTTTTCAATGTCATGCAAAGTTATCACTAAGCCTGCTACCAGTCGCTTCTACTGCAGATAAGGCTTAAGCATTATTTCAGTATTAACAGTATTTTCTCAGTCAAATTCTAGTCCCTAGAAAATAACTCAACTGCGCATACATTTATCAGCCTGATACCAGTCGCTACTACTGCATTTAAGGCTGTACTTACATCATATGGGTAACAGCAGTGTTTTCTTAGTCAATTCCATTCCCAGAAAATATTGTACTGCACATACCTCATTTGCGGGGGACCCCGCATGCTATTCCCCTTTTCTGAAGTTACCCTACTCCTCAGAATGTCGAGAACAGCCAGTGGATCTTAGTTACGCCTGCTAAGATCATAGAAAACGCAGGCAGATTCTTCTTCCAAATACTGCCTGAGATAGAAAAAACAGCACACTCCGGTGCCATTTAAAATAACAAACTTTTGATTGAAGAATAATTAAGTAAAAACTCCAACTCCTCTCGCGACCTCCTTCTTTGTTGAGGGTTGCAAGAGAATGACTGGATATGACATGTGAGGGGAGGAGCTATATAGCAGCTCTGCTTGGGTGATCCTCTTGCAACTTCCTGTTGGGAAGGAGAATATATCCCATAAGTAATGGATGACCCGTGGACTGAACACACTTAACAAGAGAAATTTTGGTTTTTGTTACTTTTATCATTTCTATTGAAATTATCATTTACCATTTGCCTAGAAGTACTTGGCCTAGGAGAATCGCATCTAGGCTCTCCCATATGTCTTAATGGTTCATATCTGTTTTCTGATACTATTCCTATATTTCTATTTTTATTTTGATACTGATTTGTGTGTGATATCTATTGTGATAAGTAAAGGAAGTACCCTTATTATTATGAGAATATCTCCGTTGATTGAAAGGGACAAATCCCCTATTTGGCCCGTAGTGGGTGGAGTCTGATCTTGTGTCTCTATATTCTCTTTGATCATGAGTATAGTTTCTGTAATTATCAGAGAATCTTACATTATTATGCTGTAATTATGCTCCTTAGTAGATTCCATTAGTTTTTTAATTTATTTTTCTTTCTGTTTATACTCAACGCGTTTCGGCTTTCAGCAGCATTTCTCAAGCTCTATCTTGCCAATGGCCGCATACAAGCATCTTGCAATGGGTGCCAAATCTATAAGCTTGTAAGTAGTACATGAGACTACAAGCGCTATATCAATGATATACTAGTTTGGAAAGGATCAAAAATGACTGAAAGTTTTCTTTCTGAAATGAATACCAATGAAATAAACTTGAAATTCACTAGTGAATTAAATAAAGAAAAAAATTATTTCTTGGATTTGGAAATTTATATAACAAATAATATCATCAACACTAAAACACATTTTAAAACTGTTGATGCAAATAATTACATCCATCAAACAAGTTGTCATAGGAGACTCATTACCTAAATATCCAAGTATAGTGTATAAGAGATCCCAAAATCTGAAATCAATTTTGGCACCCACTGAAATAAAAAAGAAAATAGAGACAAAGACCTTATGGGTAAGGCAATTAATGGCTTCTTCCCATGCCTTACATGTAAAGCATGTAAACATGCAGAAAAAAGGAAAGAGATAAAATCTAATGTGACAGGGAAAAAGTATAAAATAAAACAACAAATAAGATGCTGTGACAACAATGTGGTTTACCTTTTAGAATGTAGGTGTGGCCTACAATATATAGGTGAATCAGAAAGATCCCTAAGAGACAGAATTAGCGAGCATATTTTGTCTATCGAACACCATGATCAGGAGAGAAATAAGGATCTCCCTATACCTAAACATTTTCTCAGTTGTAATAATGCTAATGAGAAATATTTAAAATATACAGGCAAAGCAAAAGTTCAAAAAAACTGGAGAGGCACTGACATACATAATAGCCTTCTGAAATTAGAGAGTAAGTGGATCTTCGAAATGAAGACCCTAACACCTAAAGGATTAAATCAGGCATTAGAATTAGGTTGTTTCTTTACAGAATAGCTTATTCCCCTGGTAATTCAACTGGCGCAATATAATGCATTCCAGTTAGTAATATAATAAATTAAAATGTTTTAGGAGTTAAATATTAATTTTCCTATACTATAAATAACTTTAGAGATATAGAATCTATCATATTAAGGCACTAAATGAAGAAATAAATTGTAATAATATTATTAAGATGGTTTTATACAGTTTTTAGTTAATTATTCATGTTTAAGAAAATAATTCTTTAAAGGGACACTGTACCCAAATTTTTTTCTTTCATGATTCAGATAGAGCATGGCATTTTAAGCAACTTTCTAATTTACTCCTATTATCAAATTTTTTTCATTCTCTTGGTATCTTTATTTGAAATGCAAGAAAGTAAGTTTAGATGCCGGCCCATTTTTGGTGATCAACCTGGGTTGTTCTTGCTGATTGGTGGATAAACTGATCCACCAATAAAAAAGTGCTGTCCAGAGTTATGAATAAAAAAAAAAGCTTAGATGTCTTCTTTTTAAAATAAAGATAGCAAGAGAACGAAGAAAAATTGATAATATGAATAAATTAGAAAGTGGCTTAAAATTGCATGCTCTATCTGAATCATGAAAGAAAAAATTTGGGTTCAGTGTCCCTTTAAGTGTAGTATAAGATGTGGCTATTACTTATATTTGTCTCAAATCATATGTTTATGAGTAGATTGTGAGCTTTTGTCCGAAGTAAAATATATACGGGTATTATATTAAGACTTTCTATTCTATTTAATTTGATTATTCCCTTAAATTATGAAATTATGTATTATTTTCCTAAAATATACACGGCCAGTATTTACTACTTATTATTAAAATCCATAATGGTAGCGTTCATATATATATATATATATATATATATATATATATATATATATATATATATATATATATATATATATATATATATATATGGCCCTTTAATTGTCATCTGTTTAGCCCTATATTAAGCACTAACGGACATTGGCAAGATAGAGCTTGAGAAAGGCTGCTGAAAGCCGAAACGCGTTGCTCCTAAGTTTGACCATTCCAGTGATCCGTAGCTACTGTTTGGATCACAGACGTTCAACGGAAACAACTGAAACCACCGACTGCGGTCATCCAAAGGAGACAAGCACCTGAGCGAGGCATGCTCATTATCACTCGTACCCTGATAGAGGAACGACTTCAAAACACCCTCCAGTGTAAGTAAAATTGGACACCTTGGTTTTTAAACTATTCATTGCTGGTGGCAACTCTTTTCTTGTCTTTATTTCTAGGAATCCTCTTGCCGTTCATTATTTCTTGGAGATTGTGTGTATTTGATCTGGGTTATATTGGCGAATTGTTCTACGGAGCATAAGTGTTTGCTACACATTTCCCAAGCTCGCAAAACCCTCAGCACCTGAATCCTCTCAGAAGTTTATCTTAACCCTAGCTATTTATGTATCATATGAATTAATTTGTGAATTTGACTATGCATTGTATTTTAGTCAATTTTTAATCGTGTTGATTTGTTTTTTAACCGTGTTGATTTGTTTTTATTGTGAATCATATATATTGTATATGTACATTTTAAGATTAAACCATTTAATTGCATGATATTAGAGAGTATACTACTTAATCACACCCTTTATCAGCCATACAATAGTTGGTTTTAAGCTTTTGGTAGCGCCACAGATAACTGACAGTTTCTGCTCCTTTTCTAGACTATCGTATATTTGGGTTTTGTAGAAATCCTAATTATTCTGTTGGTTTCACCAATTATATCTGCTAGCGCAGTTTAATTCCCTGTTTCTTTTGCTATACCTTATAAGAGAATAAAGAAAATTTAGTAGCAGAAGTCAATTGAAAATTTGTTTAAAACTTTATTCGCAATATGAATCATGAAAGAAAAAAAATTGGATTTTACGTCCCTTTATATGAGAGAACAGTATCTCTTTAGGTCAGAAATATAAATGAACTTCGAAAAAAACTGAACCTTTAAAAGTACAAATAAAATGTTTCACAACAGCAACAATTTAAAAATATGCCACAAACATTGTACAATAATATAATTAATTAAAAGGAAGACGACTTTCTGATGTATAAACTCTCCCAAATCTTATATGTACCACTTAATTGGTTTCCAAGGAGGGCATATTAATATTGTGAGGTTTAGCTGGACTGCTATATAACCACACAAGGTAAATGTCACACAGATAAACGATGACAAATCTGGCTACTAGCAGGATCTTTCATCAAGGTTTAAAATGGTAGCAGGTGTGTTTGTTACATCACTAAACTGATTAAAAGGAACTGCCTTATTTAAAAAGTCGTGCCAATCACATCACCACGTGTAATTATGAATGTGTTGTCATGTCTAGAGTCTACAAATTTGGAAAAAATTCAAGCAGTCTGTCATTAGGTACACAGTTACATCTCTATATAGCTTTTACATAAGATCTGTAAGATTCTTCCTACTCTTGCTAATTACGTTTGTTTTTGTTTAACATATATTTGAAAAAAGTATATACCATATTATACTTTTTTTTAGAGATTTGATTAAATTTGTATTTTTAGATAAAAATGTGCCTGGATTAGACTTATTCTAAAGTAAATGGGAAATTATCTAAAACAGGGTGTTGAAACTAAAGTGAATGGGATCTACATTTTTGTGAAGTTTACCAGTGTGACCAATGTTTGCATGTGCTAAATGGAAAGAGATTGCAAATATAGGCCTCAATTTACTTAGGGCCGAACAGACAGGGGCAGACATTTCCGCCCCTGTCCGCCTGGCTTTGCGGTTAGCGGGTAGCAATGCACTGCCCACATTTATCATTGCCCATGAGGCTAAGTGTGCAACACCGCTCCCTGCTCGTGTGCGAGCAGAGGCTGTCAATCTCCCAAATCGGAAAAATCTGGGCAGATTGGGAAACGCCACTTTACAGTAGCTATAGTGGGTTAAGAAGTATTTTACTCTTGCAGCAGAAAGCGTTTATCTTAAATCAAGCCCATTGTGTGCTAAATGTCTTAATATTCTTATGTTAGGGGGCATTAAAGTGAAATTAAATTTTAGTAAGAAATTGCTGATATAGAAATAAAGTTCTATCGCTCCCAATACAAAAGGTTTATAGGTCAACTGAGATGTAAAAAGCCAGTTTTCACAGCTTACTGGAGACTCCTGTATATGTCCACACTTATTTTAAATGGTAATACTTGTGACACTTAAAGGAACAGTAAAGTCAAAATTACTTTCCAATTTATTTCTATTATCAAATTTTCTTAGTTTTTTGTATCCTTTCTTGAAGAACATACAGTTGTGCTCATAAGTGTACATACCCTGGCAGATTTTATGATTTCTTGGCCATTTTTCAGAGAATATGAATGATAATACAAACACTTTTCTTTCACTCATGGTTAGTGTTTGGCTGAAGCCATTTATTATCAATCAACTGTGTTTACTCTTTTTAAATCATAATGACAACAGAAACTACCCAAATGACCCTGATCAAAAGTTTACATACCCTGGTGATTTTGGCCTGATAACATGCACACAAGTTGATACAAAGGGGTTTGAATGGCTATTAAAGGTAACCATCCTCACCTGTGATCTGTTTGCTTGTAATTAGTGTGTATAAAAGGTCAGTGAGTTTCTGGACTCTTGACAGACCCTTGCATCTTTCATCCAGTGCTGCACTGACGTTTCTGGATTCTGAGTCATGGGGAAAGAAAAAGAATTGTCAAAGGATCTGTGGGGAAAAAGGTAGTGGAACTGCATAAAACAGGAAAGGGATATAAAAAAGATATCCAAGGAATTGAGAATGTAAATCAGCAGTGTTCAAACTTTAATCAAGAAGTGGAAAATGAGGCGTTCTGTTTGATAACATACTGCATTCATCTTGCCATCAATTCTGACCAAATTTCCTGTGCCTTTGTAGCTCACACATCCACAACTACCTTTTCCCGCAGATCCTTTGACAATTCTTTTGCTTTCCCCATGACAGAATCGTCAGTGCAGCACTGGATGAACCCTTTTGTGTCAACTTGTGTGCATGTTATCAGGCCAAAATCATTCATATTCTCTGAAAAATGGCCAAGAAATCATAAAATCTGCCAGGGTATGTAAACTTATGAGCACAACTGTATGTTCTTCAAGAAAGGATACAAAAAACTAAGAAAATATGCTAATAGAAATAAATTGGAAAGTCTGAATACCGACAGTAGAATTTTGACATTACTGTCTCTTTAAGGAGTGGTGATTTGCAAGTATATGTGACTGTTATTCCTGATTGTCTAACTCAGGAGATGCACATATAAGCTTAAAGGGACAGTATACACTCATTTTCATATAACTGCATGTTATAAAGAATAAGATGCACAGATACTGATATAAAAATCCAGTATAAAACTGTTTAAAAACGTACTTTCAGTTTAGCTCTGTTGAAAAGGTAGTTGGAAAGCCCACTGCAAGTGGGAAATAAGACACTCCCCCCCCTCCCCTTCTTTTGCACATGAAAAGACCCTTTACACAAACAGGAGCAAGCTGGAAAAGGTAGCTGACGGTACTCAAATAATACTTTGGGGCTTGGTTAGGAATCTGAAAATCAGAGCAATGTTCTTTAAAAATAAGCAAAATTATACATTTAAAAAAAAAAAAAAAAAACTTTATGGGCTTTATAAATAGATCATCTACAAAAGATTGATGCAAAGAAAAAATGAGTGTATAATGGCCCTTTAAAGGGATACTAAACCCACATTTTTTTAGATAGAGCATAACATTTTAAGCAACTTTCTAATTTACTCCTAATTATCAATTTTTCTTCATTCTCTTGCTATCATTATTTAAAAAGCACGGGTATAAAGCTTAGCATTAGCAGCTGGCCAATTTTAGGTTCAGCACCATGGATAGCGCTTGCTTATTGGAGGCTGACATTTGCCCAGCAATGAGCAAGCATAACCCAGGTTCTCAACCAAAAATGGGCCGGCTCCTCAAGCGTGTTTGTTAAAAGCGGCTAACTACTGGAGAATGTGGATTCCTTTCTTGCGCTGGACTGAGCGTGTAACATCTACCTGAAGGTGTTTAAGGATAAGAGACCCTTTTGCTGAGAAATCGCTTGGTTTTGTGTGTGGCTGTTTCAATATACTTTTCTGAGTATACGGTGCATCCTGGTATGTGCTTAGCTACATAACATCGGTGGAAGCCTGGTTTCTTTCACCTTGTGCAACTGGCCAATCCAGTGGACGGATTCTCGGAGTTTGGGACACACCTCTTGCAATCGAACCTATTGCCAGCAGGCTCACAACCACACCTCAGGCTGCAAGTGACGTCACACGCGCTGAATGCTGCATCTACTTTGAATCGGAATAACGGATCCAAATACAGCAGCTAAGTAAAATAAGTGAACTTGTACCTCCAGCAGCAGTTATCTACGTCTGCTTTTCAGACGCCATATAAGACATTTGCCGTTCATTTCCTCTGATCTGTTTGTTGTAAATGAAAATGTCTTTGCTATGAGTTAACTTGTTACCATTATGTCTATGTTTATGCTTGATTTTGCTTACGATTTTTGCTCACTATATGTTACCTGCCTATGTAATAGATAGTAGGTTAGGCCTAACCCCTAGTCAATTAGCATACGTATGCTTAGAGGTTCCTGGCCTTTCAAGTAGCATTTAGTCTTTGAAATTTGCTTTTATTTAGTTAAGAATGCTCACTTTTAGATTATGATTGACCTTGTCACTTTTGTGATCCACATACATGTGGTTTGGGATTTAAATAGGAATTAATAAATTTGATTATTTACCAAATTCTGTGTGCCTTGCTTTATCCCTTGCTTTCTTCACAACAGTATTGTATGTTGTGATTACATTCTCTCTGTTTGACTTTTGCATAATTCATTATCAAGGGTGGCACCAGCGAATATTTATTTTATTTATTTTTGGTTCAGCAATATTACCTACTCTCTCATACTCTTTTCTATTAATAAATTAATTTCACTTACCTAACATTTTCCTCATCTAACTCCTTCTAACATCCTTCTCAATCTCTTGTAGTCCTCACCTCCTGTTTCTCTAGATTGTAAGTTCCCACGGGAATAGGGCCCTCAATCCCTCCTGTATGTGTTTGTAAATTTTGTCCTGTATCTTACAAGTCTTGTATTGTTTTATTTAAATGAACTGTATCCATGGACAGCGCTGCGGAATATGTTGGCGTTTAATAAATAAAGTATAATAATAGTCATGAAAGAAAAAAAATTTGAGTTTAGTGTCCCTATAAGTAATGCATAAATGACATGTTCTAACGAATTAGAGCATCTAATATGCATAAAAATGTACCTTTAAATGGAACTGTGGAAAACTTAAAGGGTCACTCAGGTCAAATGAAACTCATGGTTCAGATAGAACATGTAGTTTTAAACAACGTTCCAATTTACTTCCATTACCAAAATGTGCACAGTCTTTATATAGTTACACTTTTTGAGTCAGCAGCTCATTCTGAGCATGTGCAAGAATTCACAGAATATACATATATGCAATTGTGATTGGCTGATAGCTGCCGCGTGGCACAGGGGGGGGGGAATAGACATAAAGTTGAAATTTGTCCGAAAATAATCTACAACTCATTTGAAGTTCAGACTAAAGTTCTATTGCTTTGTCTTTTTATCATGCAAATCTACTGTATTTACTGGTTCTTTAATTATTTTTTTTGCATTTGTTCAGTACCATATTTCTCTTATTTACCAAATACTTTTTATTTTAAAAACTGGTAGACTAAACTTACAAAAACTGGTATTTCCCTTACAAGAATAATATCATAGTTAACATTTTAATCTTAAATAATGTTGTTGAGACTAGGTTTACGTCTTAATACATACTGGGAAGGTTTTAGTCCTAATATTTTTTTTATTTATATATTTTACAATTCCATATTAATGGGATATGAAATCCAAAAATGTTATTTTGTGATTCAGACTGATCATACAGTTTAAAAAAAAAACTTTCCAATTTACTTCTAATTTGCTTTGTTCCCATGGTATTGTTTGTTGTCTGGTTGTTTGGTGTCTGGAGAACTTCATGGCAGGAAATTGTGCTTCCATCTACTGCTTTTGCAAATGAATAACATTGTAGCTAAATGGTTGCCATTATGTATTCCAGACATATGCATGCTCCTGAGCTTACATTCCTGCTTGTCAACAAAAGATAGTTAGAGAACAAAGAAAATTTGATAATAGAAGTAAATTAGAAAGCTGTTTAAAATTCTATGCTCTATCTAAATAATGAAAGAGATATTTGGGGTTTCCTGTCCCTTTTAATAAATTTTTTTTTATTAAAGTAAACTAAATAACCTAATTTAGGGCTAGATTAAAAGTGGAGCGCTATTTAACGCTCCCGCTTGAGCGTTAACTGCACTAGAAGTAAGCTTTTTGCACGCGTCAGGTTTCGCTTGTATTAGGAGTTGAAAGTAAATCATTTTTGCTTGCTCACTAACCCGACGAGCATAAAAATCCAGGGGCAGAGCTTGGCAGCCATTTAAAAGAGGCCAGAAACAATATTCATTTTAAAATAGCTTGTAACCATTCCTGTTGCATGATCTGGAAAGGAGTGCAGGAGGATATTTGCAGCTTAATCTAAGGTAAGACTTTAAGATGACTAAGGTGTAGACTGTCCCTTTAAATACATTTATGCTAAATTATGCAATTAATTTGCGCTTTGGATAGTAGAAAATGATATAATATTAGAAAATATTACACTGACCCCCACCCAGCTACTTCATAATGCCACCTGGCTGGCAACATTTCCTGTGGGAACACTGTGATGGTGTATATAAGAGTGTAATGATAGGGATTTAACCATTTTATGTTTTATAAAGGGATAGTCCAGTCAAAATTAAACTTTCATGATTTAGATAAGATTTCAAGCAACTTTCTAATTTTCTCCTATTATCAATGTTTTTTCATTCTCTTGGTATCTTTATTTGAAAAAGCAAGAATGTAAGCTTAGACCGACCCATTTTTGGTTCAGAACCTGGGTAGTGCTTGCTGATTAGTGTCTAAATCGTCATCTTTATGTTTTAAAGAGTCTTATTGTAATATTGAAAGTTACATTGTAAATAAGTACTAAATAAAGGTGTTGCTTTTCTTCTTTTTATATTTAAGAATTTAATATGTACAGGTGGCCCTCGTTTTACAACGGTTCAATTTACACCGTTTCAGAATAACAACCTTTTTTTCCAGTCATGTGACTGCTATTGAAAAGCATTGAGAAGCAGTGCATTTATTAAAATAGCCAGTAGGTGGAGCTGTCTGTTGTGTTGCAGCAAAGCCAAGCAAGCTGAAATTAATCAGTTTAACCAGACCTGAGCAATCGAGCAGATTTTAAAGGAACAAGATCTTCCTGTCTATAAATCAGTCCAGCATGGAATGCATAGAAAGAACTGTTTGCAAAAAAATACAAGTGAAGTCTGTGTTGTGTGATTATTTTATTAGGTTTATAATGCTGTGTAGCAAATATTTTTGTTCATTTAACTTATTTTAATTATATATTCTGTGTTGTGTGATTATTTTACTAGGACTATAATGCTGTTTAGCATTTAAAGTCTTCATTTCAAAGCTTTAAAAATAATGTATTAGGTGTTACTTATAACAATTTTGAGAGGGGCCTGGAACCTATCTCCCTCACTTCCCATTGACTTGCATTATAAACTAAGTTTCAATTCACAACGGTTTCGATTTACAACCATTCCTTCTGGAACCTAACCCTGGCGTAAAGTGAGGGCTACCTGTAATCTTTTTTTTTTAAAAAACAGATAAATACAAAATTTGAAACCACTCTAATCAAATCAGTAAATCGCCATTCAATTATTTTTTATTTTTTTAAAGTGAAGATTGAGAAAGGGTTATATGGTCTGAAATGTGTTGCTTTTTTTTTTCAGAAGCCGGATTTGCCAGGTGACTACCCCTGACACTGACAATTCATCCAGGAATTTGGAGGGGTTTTATCATTAAAGGGACATAAAATCATTTTTCATGATTCAGATAGAACATACGATTTTAAACAAACTTCCAATTTGCTTCTAATATCAAATTTTCTTCATTTTCTTGTTATCCTTTGTTGAAAAGAAAGGAAGGCAAGCTCAGAAGTGTGCAAGAGCTTTATTTCTTGTCATGTAGTGCAACAGACATGTGCACACTACCTATCTAGATATTTCTTCAACATGAAGAACATGAGAACAAAGCAAAATTATAATAGAAGTCACTTAGAAGCTTTTTATAAAATTGTATTCTATATCAATCTGAACAAGGAAATACAAATTTGTTTTCATGTCTCTAACACAATTAGTAGGCTACTCTCTTTTTTTCTTTGCAGCAGAATGGGTAGAGTGGATATGATCTCCTCCCTTAAAGGGATACTAAACCCAATTTTTTTCTTTCATGATTCAGATAAGAGCATGCAATTGTAAGCAGCTTTCTAATATCAATTGGTCTTCATTCTCTTGCTATCTTTATTTGAAAAAGCAGGAATAAAAGCTTTGGAGCCAGACCATTTTAGGTTGTTCTTGCTGATTGGATGGCTAAATAAGAACAAAGGGAATAACCCAATAGGGGGCGCTACTAAGAACGGTGTAGAATATATATGTAGGCCCACGTGACCATATATGGATGTTTCAGACAAACAATCAACAAAGTACTAATATAACATAGATACAATGTAAGTGTGTGTATTCACAATATTATACCCAATCCTAGATCAGGATGATAGACAAATATACAAAGTCCAGGATAACCCAATCTGGTATAGGTATCTGTCTTCTATTGGACTGGAGGCAGCACTCGATCTTCACCCTCCAAAGGTTATAAATCTAAAATCAAACACAGGAAAGAGGCGCCGTATGTGTGAATCTGAAGAAGCCAACGACAAATATAAGACATGTGCAGGGTACTCACAATGTGAAAAGGCACTCCAATGTGCCTATAGGGGCAGGCTGGTATTCACAGCAAACCAGCTGGCTGAACCGGCTAACCAGGATACCCAAGGTAGAGGACTCTATGTCTTGATGGACTGTGTATACTGGATCCAGCAATGTGGGAACAGGAGAAGGTGTCCCACATCAGACCGGTCCTATACTAACCAGTTTCCACACTGCAGCAAGTCATGTCTACACAGTGTGAAGCTTTCTAGCTTATTGAGTATATTTATCAGGAACACACTGTTCCTGATAAATATACTCAATAAGCTAGAAAGCTTCACACTGTGTAGACATGACTTGCTGCAGTGTGGAAACTGGTTAGTATAGGACCGGTCTGATGTGGGACACCTTCTCCTGTTCCCACATTGCTGGATCCAGTATACACAGTCCATCAAGACATAGAGTCCTCTACCTTGGGTATCCTGGTTAGCCGGTTCAGCCAGCTGGTTTGCTGTGAATACCAGCCTGCCCCTATAGGCACATTGGAGTGCCTTTTCACATTGTGAGTACCCTGCACATGTCTTATATTTGTCGTTGGCTTCTTCAGATTCACACATACGGCGCCTCTTTCCTGTGTTTGATTTTGGATGGCTAAATGCAGGCACCAATCAGCACACCCTATCCAGGGTACTGAACAAAAAATAGGCCGGCTCCAAAGCTTTCATTCCTGCCTTTTCAAATAAAGATACCAAGAGAACAAAGAAAAATTGTTAATAGGAATAAATTAGAAAGTTACTTAAAATTGCATGCTCTAGCTCAATCATGAAAGAAAGAAAAATTGGGTTCAGTATCTTTTTAATGGTGTAGGAATAAATGAATATGCGCTTTTTTTGAAAAAATTGTAGACACTTTTATGGAGTCATTTTAAAATAAAGCAATACATTTTGGAGCTTAAAACATAAGCAAGATGGCACCAGGATTTTACCCTAAAGAAATTCTGTTACTATCACAAAGTCAGACAATATCTGTTTTACATGTTTTCAGTAGTTTAAATGGAATTTTTCAGTGTTACAGTATTTGTGTAAGCTCAGTTCATATTTTATACAAATCCTTTGTTTCTGTTTCTTTGTTAATGCATGGTTCAAATCACACTTTTAAACTATAAAACTTGTCCGCAAATAAAGTACCTTCTTCTAAATGTAAATTTGAGATTGCAGAATTGTTTGGTGTCTTAAACGTTTAAAATAATAACGATACATTTACTCATAATTACATAAAATGATTAATCGCAGAAATGACGTGAATTGATATTGGTGGTTAACTTTAAAAAAATGCACTCAGACACATAATGCTTTTATCATCAAGAGTCAAATAATTAGCCGGTATGTTTTACTTTTGCTTTGGCCATGTTTCTGTCCGTGACAACCCTACAGTGCCTTATATTTATTTGTTTTTCATGCGTTTAACTATCTTTTGCTGTCACATTATTTATTCCAATGGGTTTTGCTAAAACAGAGTCAGTTCTTCTAACGGTTTCGAATAACTCATAAAACAAAGCAAAATAATCACCCAAACCGCTCTACAATGTGTTTCACAAGAATCTACTGGAGTACAGGCTGTTTTTCTATCATGCTTATTAGTGAACATCAATTAAAAGGGACAAAAAGAAAATTTATGCTTACCTGATAAATTTATTTCTTTTTTGACACAAGTCCATTGATCATCTTAATTACTAATGGGATATTCACCTCCTGGTCAGCAGGAGGCGGCAAAGAGCAACACAGCAAAGCTGTTAAATAGCTCCTTCCTAGATAGAAAGGAAAAACCAAAGTGCAGAGGTGTCTGAAGTTTATAATAACCAACAAACTGTCTTTCAAAAACAGGGAGGGCCGTGGACTCATCATGTCAAAAAAGAAATAAATTTATCAGGTAAGCATAAATTTTATTTTATTTTTTATGACACAATGAGTCCACGGATCATCTTAATTACTAATGGGATTCAATACCCAAGCTAGAGTAAACAGATGATATGGGAGGGACAAGACAGGGAACCTAAACAGAAGGCACCACTGCTTGAAGAACCTTTCTCCCAAAAGCTGACTCAGCCAAGGCAAAAGTGTCAAATTTGTAGAACTTTGAAAAAATGTTAAAAGAAGACCAAGTTGCAGCCTTGCAAATCTGTTCCACAGATGTTTCATTCTTGAAAGCCCATGAGGAAGCAACAGTCCTCATGGAATGGGACGCAACTCTCTCAGGAGGCTGCTATCCAGCAGTCTCATATGCAAAAGTTATGATACTCATCAGTCAGAAAGAAAGAGAAGTAGCCGAAACCTTCTGTCCCTTACATTCTCCTGAGAAAATCCCAAACAAAGAAGAGAACTGACAAAAGTCCCTAGACGCCTGCAAGTAAAACCTTAAGGCACGGACCACGTCCAAATTATGCAGAAGTCGTTCCTTCTAAGAAGAAGAACTAGGACACAAAGAAGGAACAACAATCTCCTGATTAATGTTTCGATCAGAAACAACTTTAGGAAGAATCCTAACTTAGTACCTAAAACTACCTCATCTGGATGGAAAATAAGGTAAGTAGACTCATACTGCAACGCCAAGAGCTCTGACACTCTATGAGCAGAAGAAAAAGCAACAAGAAATGAAACTTTCCCAAGATAACAATTTGATATCTAAGGAATGCACAGGCTCAAACGGAGCCTATTAAATCAAGACTCCATGGAGGAGTAACTAGTTTGAACACAGGCCTGATCCATGACCAAGGCCTGACCAAATGATTGTACAGCTGAGAAATGCGCCAGACGGAGATAAGGCCGAGATTTGACCCCTTTAGGGAACTAGCTGATAAACCATTCTCCAAACCTTCTTGGAGAAAATACAAAATTCTAGGAATCCTAACTCTACTCTATGAGTAGTCCTTGAAGTCACACCGACAGAGATATTTACGCCACATCTTATGGTAAATACGTCTAGATACAGGCTTACGAGCCTGAATCATGGTCTCTATGACCTAGTCAGAAAAACCTCGCTTGGACAAAATTAAACGTTCAATCTCCAAGCAGTAAGCTTCAGAAAAACTAGATTTGGGTGAAAGAAGGGCCCTTGAATTAGAAGGTTGTTCCTCAATGGAAGTCTCCAAGGTGGAAGAGATAAAATGTCCACCAACTCTGCATACCAAACCCTGCAAGGCCTTGATAAAGCCCACACACATGGGTGAAACGCGTAGAAGTTGAAGTTGCCTGTTACCAGAACCAAACCCACTAGGTACCTAGTATTTACCCGCGCGTATTAACGCTAAGAGCGGGTGCCCATTCCACCTCAAGGATCGTACTTACGAAAATCCAGACTGCTTGTCACAAACAGGGAGCTGTGAATATTGGAAGCAAAATATAACAGCTCATCAGATATTCACACGCAAGGAGCGGCGTACCTCTGCCGGTTACCTCCCCACGGAGGGAGTGGAGAATCCTGTGCCAGAGGATAGGAGCTGCAGCACACAAAGCGGCCCACACGCAAGGAGCGTGTTACGATTAAAGACCACAGTCTCTGAGATACATCACAGCGACATCTGGATACAGTCGCTGCAACTTTCTGTGAGTTAAAGTTATATATATAACCAAGCAAGGATACAAAGTATCGTAAATAAGGAACATTTTATCGCTTTTATCCAGTATATTAATTTTAATCACAGTGATAAGTCTTGTATGCAATAAACCATACAACCAAAGGGATTTCATCTGTTGAAAATTTATAAGGACTATAAAGACTGTCCATTATATCCAGGAATAAACTAATTGATTTTAAGGACTCAAACATTGATCAATGCAATTTTAAAAGCGCTTATTATAAATATATGTTTTTATATCAGGGTGGTATTCCTACAGTACTAGTTAAAAATATTGTATCTAATTTTAATTTATGTGTCTTCAAATGTTTTTATATATTGTTTTATGAATTTATGTATTGCACAAATCAGGGATTATTTCCACTAGTAAAAGATTGACAAAAATTCACCGTATTTGATTTATTCTTTGTTTTGATATAATCTTAATTAATTAGGTGTGTTAAGTATACCCAGCGCCCTCTCAATCGCCATATTGTTTGTCCATTTTCTATCTTGAGGAGATAGTGGAGAGTGGCTTAGGTATCCTTTTTAGATTTTAAGCGCTGACAACTCCTGTGCTATCCTGCAAGGCCAAGCAGGTGCAATGAGGATCACTGATGCCCTCTCCTGCTTGATTCGAGTGATGACCCGAGGGAGAAGGCCCAACGGAAGAAAAAAGGTATGCTAGATTGAAAGTCCAAAGAACCGCCAGAACAACTAACAGTTCCGTCTGGGATTCCCAGGACCTCGACCCGTATCTTGGGAGCTTGGCATTCTGAGATGCCATGAAATCCAATTCCGGCTGACCGCAATTGAGAATCAAGCTGGAAAACACTTCCGGATGGAGTCCCACTCCCCCGGATGAAAAGTTTGCTTGCTCAGGAAGTCAGACTCCCAATTGCCCACCCCTGGGATGTGGATCACCGACAGACAGCAAAAGTGGGTATCCGCCCATTGAAATATCTTGGATACCTCGGTTATCACTAAGGAACTGCTCGTTCCTCCCTGATGATTGATGTAAGCCACTGAAGTTATGTATTCCGATTGGAACCTGATCAACTAGACCGAGGCTAACTAAGGCCAGGCCAGAAGAGCATTGAAAATCCCTCTAAGTTCCAGAATGATTAAATGAAGAACAGACTCTGGCTGAGTCCAAACTCCCTGAACCTTTTGGAAGCCCCAGACTGCTCCCCATCCTAGAAAGCTGGTGTCTGTTGTCACTATCACCCAGGAAGGTCTATGAAAGCAAGTTTCCTGGGAAAGATGATCCCGAGACAACCCCTATTGAAGAGGATTCGTTGTCTCCTTCTTCCAGAAGTATTCGAGGAGAGAAATCCGCATAATCTTCATTCCACTGCCTGAGCATGTTTAAACGCAGAGGCCTGAGATGGAACCGCGCCAACGGGATGATGCCCATTTACCACTACCATCAGCCCGACTACCTCCATGCACAGAGCCACTGATGGCCGAGAAGTGGACGGAAGAGCTAGACAAGTATCGAAAATCCTTGATTTCCTGACTTCTGTCAGAAAAATCTATTATGGTTGCCAAAAAGATACCCATGTATTTGGGATGAAGGAACTCTTTTCTGAATTTACCTTCCATCCGTGAAATCGCAGGAAGGATAACATTTCCGTGAGTGATCTTGCTTGATGGAAGGATGGCGCCTGGACTAGGATGTCATCCAGATAGGGCGTAACAGCAATGCCTCGTAACTGAAGCATCGCCAATCACGATCCCAGAACGCTTGAAAAATTCTAGGAGCTGTGGTAAGACCGAAGGAAAGAACCACAAATTGGAGTCTTTGTCCACAAACAGATTGGAATAAAATCCCAGACCCTGTTCCTGAATCAGAACAGGAACTATCCCTCCCAGGTCAGAGAGGTCTCTTACATCCATTGTAAGAACAACTCTCTCACTGACTGATCTTCAGAAGATATTGAAGGCAGAACCTGCCCCTGGGAGGAAAAATCTTAAACAAAGAAGGAAAACCTCAGAAGGCTGAAAGGCTGAGTGGACCTTTGATTCAACAGCGGGATTGTATTCCCTTATTCCAAGACCGATTGAGTCTCCAGGAAGGCTTGGACTGCTCCTGCTTGGAAGAGGGGGTGGAAAAATATTCCTCGAAAATTCGATAGGAAACAAAATTACTTTGACGTCTGATTTATTTCTCTTATTCTGAGGGAGGAAAAAGTCCTTATCTCCCATAATATCAGAGTTATTTCTGTCAAGAAAGGTCGCTGCAGAGCCGTGAAATAAATATGTAAGATATACACAAATGTCACTTTGAAATATGTAACACTGTAGCAGTCCACTGACTAAAAGGAAAATCCCAATGAAAGAGTTTGAAACCCCTTCAGCAATGAACTACTGCTCACCTGATGGGAAGGTTTATCTGCAAAGATGTGGGACAGACTTCTTCCAGATACGTCACCACTATCGCGGTGGAGCAGTCACATAAGGGGTATAATCCAATGCAAGTGAACCGGTAGTCCCGATACATGAACTGATCTTCTGGCAACAAATAAACTTGGCTGTAGAAATAAGCGATCAGTCCTTGTATATAATAAAAATGTAACTTTTATTTCCACAGGTTAAAAGACCTCAGAGCACACAGAACAATTCCAATTCAGTGTAGTGTGTCAGATTGGCTTACGCTTTTCGGCGTGAGCCATAATCATAGTCTAAACAACCTGGCACACTGCACCTTTTTCAATGGTTAAAACGCACAGTGATTGGATAATTAACAAATTAAAAATTTGTTTAAGCACACCCTTGCATTTACAATGATAATTGTCAGTACATTGCAACATGGTAACAAAACCAAATTGTGCCAATATTGAAAATAAATGACAACACACCTGCAACAATCTCCAAATACAATGAAAAAGCACATAGCTGAAATAAGTATATATACAGAATAAAGTGCAATATATACATTAATAAACTTAACACTTGCACCAAATAATAATAATAATGATGCAGCAGAAGTATATACAAAAACATAATTTATGCTTACCTGATAAATTTATTTCTCTTGTGGTGTATCCAGTCCACGGATCATCCATTACTTGTGGGATATTCTCATTCCCAACAGGAAGTTGCAAGAGGACACCCACAGCAGAGCTGTCTATATAGCTCCTCCCCTAACTGCTATATCCAGTCATTCGACCGAAAACAAACAGAGAAAGGAGAAACCATAGGGTGCAGTGGTGACTGTAGTTTAAAATTAAAAATTACCTGCCTTAAAATGACAGGGCGGGCCGTGGACTGGATACACCACAAGAGAAATAAATTTATCTGGTAAACATAAATTATGTTTTCTCTTGTAAGGTGTATCCAGTCCACGGATCATCCATTACTTGTGGGATACCAATACCAAAGCTAAAGTACACGGATGAAGGGAGGGACAAGGCAGGTACTTAAACGGAAGGTACCACTGCCTGTAAAACCTTTCTCCCAAAAATAGCCTCCGAAGAAGCAAAAGTATCATATTTGTAGAATTTTGAAAAAGTATGAAGCGAAGACCAAGTCGCCGCCTTGCAGATCTGTTCAACAGAAGCCTCATTTTTAAAGGCCCATGTGGAAGCCACAGCTCTAGTAGAATTACCTGTAATCCTTTCTGGAGGCTGCTGGCCAGCAGTCTCATAAGCTAAGCGGATTATGCTTTTTAGCCAAAAAGAAAGAGAGGTTGCCGAAGCCTTTTGACCTCTCCTCTGTCCAGAGTAGACAACAAACAAAGCAGATGTTTGACGAAAATCTTTAGTAGCTTGTAAGTAAAACTTTAAAGCACGAACCACGTCCAGATTGTGTAATAGACGTTCCTTCTTTGAAGAAGGATTAGGACACAAAGATGGAACAACAATCTCTTGATTGATATTCTTATTAGATACCACCTTAGGTAAAAACCCAGGTTTGGTACGCAGAACTACCTTATCTGCATGGAAGATCAGATAAGGAGAATCACATTGTAAGGCAGATAACTCGGAAACTCTACGAGCCGAGGAAATAGCTACCAAAAAAAGAACTTTCCAAGATAAAAGTTTGATATCTATGGAATGAAGAGGTTCAAACGGAGCCCCCTGAAGAACTTTAAGAACCAAATTTAAACTCCATGGTGGAGCAACAGGTTTAAACACAGGCTTGATTCTAACTAAAGCCTGACAAAATGCCTGAACGTCTGGGACATCCGCCAGACGCTTGTGCAAAAGAATAGATAGCGCAGAAATCTGTCCCTTTAAGGAACTAGCTGACAATCCTTTCTCCAATCCTTCTTGGAGAAAAGATAATATCCTGGGAATCCTGACTTTACTCCATGAGTAGCCCTTGGATTCACACCAATAAAGATATTTCCGCCATATCTTATGATAGATTTTCCTGGTGACAGGCTTTTGTGCCTGAATTAAGGTATCAATGACTGACTCGGAGAAACCACGCTTTGATAAAATCAAGCGTTCAATCTCCAGGCAGTCAGCCTCAGAGAAATGAGATTTGGATGGTTGAAAGGACCTTGAAGTAGAAGGTCCTGTCTCAGCGGCAGAGTCCATGGTGGAAAGGATGACATGTCCACCAGATCTGCATACCAAGTCCTGCGTGGCCACGCAGGCGCTATCAAGATCACTGATGCTCTCTCCTGCTTGATTTTGGCAATCAGACGAGGGAGCAGAGGAAACAGTGGAAACACATAAGCCAGGTTTAAGGACCAAGGCACTGCTAGAGCATCTATCAGCATTGCCTTGGGGTCCCTGGACCTGGATCCGTAACAAGGAAGCTTGGTGTTCTGGCGAGACGCCATGAGATCCAGTTCTGGTATGCCCCAACGATGAACCAATTGAGCAAACACCTCCGGATGGAGTTCCCACTCCCCCGGATGAAAAGTCTGACGACTTAGAAAATCTGCCTCCCAGTTCTCTACACCTGGGATATGGATAGCTGATAGGTGGCAAGAGTGAATCTCTGCCCAGCGAATTATCTTTGAGACTTCTAACATCGCTAGGGAACTCCTTGTTCCCCCTTGATGGTTGATGTAAGCCACAGTCGTGATGTTGTCCGACTGAAATCTGATGAACCTCATTGTCGCTAAATGAGGCCAAGCCTGAAGAGCATTGAATATCGCTCTTAGTTCCAGAATGTTTATTGGAAGGAGTGACTCCTCCTAAGTCCACGATCCCTGAGCCTTCAGGGAGTTCCAGACTGCACCCCAACCTAGAAGGCTGGCATCTGTCGTCACAATTGTCCAATCTGGCCTGCGAAAGGTCATACCTTTGGACAGATGGACCCGAGATAGCCACCAGAGAAGAGAATCCCTGGTCTCTTGATCCAGATTTAGTAGAGGGGACAAATCTGTGTAAACCCCATTCCACTGACTGAGCATGCAGAGTTGCAGCGGTCTGAGATGTAAGCGTGCAAACGGCACTATGCCCATTGCCGCTACCATTAAGCCGATTACTTCCATGCACTGAGCCACCGAAGGGCGAGGAATGGAATAAAGAACACGGCAGGAATTTAGAAGATTTGATAACCTGGACTCCGTCAGGTAAATTTTCATTTCTACAAAATCTATAAGAGTCCCTAGGAAGGAAACTCTTGTAAGGGGGGATAGAGAACTCTTTTCCTCGTTCACCTTCCACCCATGCAACCTCAGAAATGCCAACACTATGTCCGTATGAGACTTGGCAATTTGGAAGCTTGACGCCTGAATTAGGATGTCATCTAAATAAGGGGCCACTGTGCCCCACAGCCTTAGGACCGCCAAAAGCGACCTCAGAACCTTCGTAAAAATTCTTGGGGCTGTAGCTAGCCCAAAGGGAAGAGCTACAAACTGGTAATGCCTGTCTAGGAAGGCAAACCTGAGAAACCGATGTTGATCTTTGTGTATCGGAATGTGAAGATAAGCATCCTTTAAATCCACTGTAGTCATGAATTGACCCTCCTGGATCATAGGTAGGATGGTACGAATAGTCTCCATCTTGAATGATGGAACTCTGAGGAATTTGTTTAAGATCTTTAGATCCAAAATTGGTCTGAAGGTTCCCTCTTTTTTGGGAACTACAAACAGATTTGAGTAAAATCCCTGTCCCTGTTTCTCCTTTGGAACTGGATGGATCACTCCCATAACTAGGAGGTCTTGTACACAGTGTAAGAATGCCTCTCTCTTTATCTGGTTTGCAGTAAATTGTGAAAGGTGAAATCTCCCTTTTGGGGAGGGAAGCCTTGAAGTCCAGAAGATATCCCTGGGATATAATTTCCAACGCCCAGGGATCCTGAACATCTCTTGCCCACGCCTCGGGGAAGAGCGAAAGTCTACCCCCTACTAGATCCGTTATCGGATAGGGGGCCGTTCCTTCATGCTGTCTTAGAGGCAGCAGCAGGCTTTTTGGCCTGCTTACCCTTGTTCCAGGTCTGGTTAGGTCTCCAGACCGTCTTGGACTGAGCAAAAGTTCCCTCTTGTTTTGCATTAGAGGAAGTTGATGCCGCACTTGCCTTGAAGTTTCGAAAGGCACGGAAATTAGACTGTTTGGCCCTTGATTTGGACCTATCCTGAGGAAGGGCATGACCTTTTCCTCCAGTGATATCAGCAATAATCTCCTTCAAACCAGGCCCAAATAGGGTCTGCCCCTTGAAGGGAATGTTAAGCAGCTTAGACTTTGAAGTAACATCAGCTGACCATGATTTAAGCCATAGCGCTCTGCGCGCCTGGATAGCAAAACCAGAATTATTAGCCGTTAGTTTAGTCAAATGAACAATGGCATCAGAAACAAAAGAATTGGCTAGCTTAAGTGCTCTAAGCTTGTCAAGTATGTCATCCAATGGAGTCGCTACCTGTAGAGCCTCTTGCAGAGACTCAAACCAGAACGCTGCAGCAGCAGTGACAGGAGCAATGCATGCAAGGGGCTGTAGGATAAAACCTTGTTGAATAAACATTTTCTTAAGGTAACCCTCTAACTTTTTATCCATTGGATCTAAGAAAGCACAACTGTCCTCGACAGGGATAGTAGTACGCTTTGCTAGAGTAGAAACTGCTCCCTCCACCTTAGGAACTGTCTGCCATAAGTCCCGTGTGGTGGCGTCTATTGGAAACATTTTTCTAAAAATAGGAGGGGGAGAGAACGGCACACCTGGTCTATCCCATTCCTTAGTAACAATTTCTGTAAACCTTTTAGGTATTGGAAAAACATCAGTACACACCGGCACTGCATAGTATTTATCCAGTCTACACAATTTCTCTGGCACTGCAATTGTATCACAGTCATTCAGAGCAGCTAAAACCTCCCTGAGTAACACACGGAGGTGTTCAAGCTTAAATTTAAATGTAGAAATATCAGAATCAGGTTGCATCATCTTCCCTGAGTTAGAAATATCACCCACAGAAAGAAGCTCTCCTTCTTCAGCATATTGTGAGGCATTATCAGACATAGCTCTTAAAGCGTCAGTATGCTCTGTATTTTGTCTAACTCCAGAGCTATCTCGCTTTCCTCTAAATTCAGGTAGTCTGGCTAATACCGCTGACAGTGTATTATCCATGACTGCCGCCATATCTTGTAAAGTAAACGCTATGGGCGCCCTAGATGTACTTGGCGCCATTTGAGCGTGAGTCCCTTGAGCGGGAGTCAAAGGATCTGACACGTGGGGAGAGTTAGTCGGCATAACTTCCCCCTCGTCAGATTCCTCTGGTGATAAATTTTTTAAAGACAGAATATGATCTTTATTGCTTAAAGTGAAATCAGTACATTTGGTACACATTCTAAGAGGGGGCTCCACAATGGCTTTTAAACATAATGAACAAGGAGTTTCCTCTATGTCAGACATGTTTATACAGACTAGCAATGAGACTAGCAAGCTTGGAAAACACTTTAAATCAAGTTAACAAGCAAATATAATAAACGGTACTGTGCCTTTAAGAGAAACACATTTTGTCAGAATTTGAAAAACAGTGAAAAAAGGCAGTAAATCAAACGAAATTTTTACAGTGTGTATAATAGGCTAACAGAGCATTGCACCCACTTGCAAATGGATGATTAACCCCTTAGTTCAAAAACCGGATCAAAAAACGATCTAGACGTTTTTTAACAGTCACACCAAACTGCCACAGCCTTGCTGTGGGCCTACCTTCCCAACAAAACGATTTTGGAAAGCCCAAGAGCCCTTTAGAGATGTCCTATAGCATTCAGAAGACCCTTGGAGGAAGCTGGATGTCTCAGTCTGTAAAAATTAGGCCCCTCCCACTCATTGTATCACAGTGGAAAGCCTCAGGAAACTGTTTCTAGGCAAATTTAAGCCAGCCATGTGGAAAAAACTAGGCCCCAATAAAGTTTTATCACCAAAGTATATATAAAAACGTTTAAACATGCCAGCAAACGTTTTATATTGCAAATATAAAAGAGTATTACCTCAGAAAATAAGCATGATACCAGTCGCTATTAAATTACTGTATTCAGGCTTACCTTACATAAATTTGGCATCAGCAGCATTTTCTAGCATTAACATCTTCTAGAAAAATCTTAACTGCACTAACCTCATAGCAGGATAACCTGCACGCCATTCCCCCGCTGAAGTTATCTCTCTCTTCAGTCATGTGTGAGAACAGCAATGGATCTTAGTTACAACCTGCTAAGATCATAGAAATCACAGGCAGATTCTTCTATTTTTCTGCCTGGAACAAAATAGTACAACTCCGGTACCATTTAAAAATAATAAACTTTTGATTGAAGTAAAAGAACAGCTACATTTCACCACTTGGCAGTTATGGGAGGAGCTATATAGACAGCTCTGCTGTGGGTGTCCTCTTGCAACTACCTGTTGGGAATGAGAATATCCCACAAGTAATGGATGATCCGTGGACTGGATACACCTTACAAGAGAAAAGTAAAAAATAACCATTTATGGCAAGGAATGGATTGCGGCATATCATTAAGCCGTTAAGTAGCTAGTAAATAGATTGTAAGAACTAGTGAAAGGATAGATAAACTCTAGAATATTTATATATATATATAATCTTTATACACAAACATTTGTAGCGTAAGCGAGATATTCAGAAGACATATAAAATAGAGTATATAGTTGATACTAACAGTGTCCCCTAAGCATATAATTAATCTCCACAAAATTAACTTGTCAATTGTCACTAGAAATCTACAATCGACACAGTACCTAGTGCTCAGAAATATAATACATGCCAAGAGACGTCTGAATAACCTATTCAAAAGCACATTAGACAACCCATAAAGGAAAGATACAATAGGACATAAACATTAATATACCCTAGTATGAACTGTGCTATAATATATGGTTATGAGAAACATTGGCAAGAAGTGTATATCTATTGCCAAAAATTAATTAAATCATATTCGGAGTTTAACCCCATAGGCAACCTAGTCTTTAAACGGAAGATCCAGTACATTTCTTGACGTTCTAAATGTTTTGTACGATCCCCACCCCTGCCTATTAAGGGTATTCTTTCAATAATATTCCATGCAAAAATGTCAATACTCTTATTATGAAAATGGGTGAAGTGTTGTACAAGAGGGGTTTTTGCTTTGCCAATATGAATGGTAGAGAAATGTTCTCTGATCCTCGAGTTCACATCCCTGGTGGTGAGCCCCACATATTGAAGGGAACATGCTCTACAAGTGATAAGATACACCACAAAGTTACAAGTGCAATTCAAACAACTACGGATCTCAAAACTTTCTCTTGTGGTCATTGATCTAAACTGCTCCCCCCAAGAGAGCATGTTCGCAAGGCTTACACCTGGATTTACCACATTTAAACATGCCCCTATGTTGTAACCAAGTAGAGACTGCCTGCTTTGGCTTAATCACTTCTGAGGGTGCTACAAGGTTACCTAATGTCCTAGATTTCCTGTAAGCACATCTCATGCCTTTATCGACTACCGGGGGGCCAGAAGATCATCAGCAACAATACTTTAAAATGTTTGCGTACTATATTGCACACATCATTATATTGTGCGCTATAGTCAGTAATGAAAGTTACTCTATCAAACGATTTATTTAATGTCGAATCCTTGTCTTTCAACAAAGAATTCCTGTCCAGTTTGTGCACTTCCTGTCTCACTCTCTGAACCACACGCTGTTTATAGCCTCTCTTTCTCAGTCTATTGCTTAATTCATCAGCCTCTTTCTCATATTGGCGTTTATCGGTACAGTTTCTTTTAGTACGGATAAATTGCCCCTTTGCCACAGCGTGGGGTACATGTGAAGGATGACAACTCTTGGCACTCAATAAAGAGTTTCCCGAAATAGGCTTGCGATACATCCCTGACTCAATTTTACCATTCGGTAGTCCCCTCAATTCCAAATCCAAGAAATTAATGGTATCACTGTGAAACTCATGAGTGAACCGTAAGCCCATTTCATTATTGTTCAACCCATCTACAAACAACAAGGCAGATGTTTCATCCCCCTGCCATACCAAGAGCAAATCATCGATATAGCATCTGTAAATGCTGTTGTTCTCCTTAAAGGGATTGGAATCTGCAAAGATGTGGGACAGCTCCCACCATCCCATAAAGATGTTTGCATAGGATGGGGCAAACTTTGCCCCCATGGCTGTCCCACATCTTTGCAGATAAACCTTCCCATCAAAACTGAAAAAATTATGTGTTAATAAAAAACATGTAACTTCCAAAACATACTCCTGAAAGCAAGTAGTATAATCAGTGTAATTGGACAGGAAGTATTTCAGTGCTTTTACACCCAGACTGTGTTTGATAGAGGAATAAAGTGAGCTGACATCAATTGTCAGCCAACTATGTTGTGCATTCCACCTAACACCTTCAATTATCTTCAGGACATGTTTGGTGTCTCTAAGGTAGCTGGGTAAGTTTTTAACAATTGGCTGTAAAACTTCATCCAGCCACTGGGAGAGTTTTTCTTAAAGTGTACCAATCCCACTGACTATTGGTCTCCCTTGGATATCGGTAAGTGACTTGTGGACCTTGGGCAAATGATGGAATATTGGCATTCTAGGATGCTCAACATAGAGAAACTCTATGGCATTGGTGTCCAAGATCCCCAAGTCACCACCTTTATCCAGGAGATGCTTAAGCTCTCTCTAATAGCGTAGAGTAGGGTCACTGCTTAATAATTCATAGTTCTCACTGTTACTCAATTGTCTATATGCCTCAGAGACAGTCACTCTTATTGAGAACAACAGACCCCCCTTGTCTGCATTACAAATTACAATTTCATTCAAACTTTTAAGCTCTCTCAGAGCACTTTTTTCTTTGTTAGTAAGATTGGAGGGAACAGACATACCTTCATCCTTGAGTTTAGTAAGATCTCTTTCAACTCTATTAAATAATTTTTCCAACATGGGACCCCTACTATGGATAGGATAGAACTGGGATGGTTTCTTAAAACTTCTGATTCTATTGACCCCTTTAGTCAAACCTCTCTCCCACCTACCTTCTTGTTCCAATTGTTCTAATGATAACAAGTCACAACATTCATCAAATGGTAAATTGATATCTGCTTGCTGTTCAGTAGACAACACATTGGTGAAACCCATGTTGTTATAAAGTGTTTACGTAAAGTTACACCTCTAATAAATCTATTGACATCAATCAATGTATCAAATAGAACAAACTCAGAAGTTGGTGCAAAATTTAAACCATAAGATAATACCTTAAGCTGTTCCCTGGTCAATAAGTGATTAGAAAGGTTAATTACATTGCCGGTTTGTATTTGGATAGAGATTGGTTCCTGTTCCCCCTCAATTGGTACCGTTCCAGCGATGTGCTTTTTCATTATATTTGGAGATTGTTGCAGGTGTGTTGTCATTTATATTCAATATTTGCCACAATTTGGTTTTGTTACCATGTTGCAATGTACTGACAATTATCAAAGTAAATTCAAGGGTGTGTTTAAACGAATTTTTAATTTGTTAATTATCCAATCACTGTGCGTTTTAACCATTGAAAAAGGTGCAGTGTGCCAGGTTGTTTAGGCTATGATTACGGCTCACGCCGAAACGCGTAAGCCAATCTGACACACTACACTGAATTGGAATTGTTCTGTGTGCTCTGAGGTCTTTTAACCTGTGGAAATAAAAGTTACATTTTTATTATATACAAGGACTGATCGCTTATTTCTACAGCCAAATTTATTTCTGTCAAGCCAGGTCCAAGCAAGGTCATTCCCTTGTAAGAATCCCCAAGGTTTGGACTTAAATGAGACATCTGCAGAACAGGATCTTAACCCGAATACTATGCGGATTATTATAGGAAGCTTGAAACTTAACTTCCCCTGAAGGCAAGCCTCTGAAGAGAAAAAAAAGTTGGATAACTTCAAGGTCCATGTCCAGTCCTGGATATATATATATATCTTTTTTTTTTTTTTTTTTTTTAAGTTGTCACACTAGTAATGTGAACACTGCATGTAGTTGTTGAAAACCCTGGTGTACATACATTATTATACCTCCTAGGAAACCGTCAGCTAAGACTCCTCAATAGAGTCTTGCACTAGAAACATCCTTTAAAAATAAGAGAAAAAGGGGGTACCCGGTTTTCTGGTATCCACAACAAAGCAATATCCCTTTAAAAAGCGCACTGACACTCCATATATATAATCCAAAAATGCCACAGAGTCAGCTCACAACTATTCATAGACCTGCCGGTATAAAAGACTTACTAGTCACTCCTCGGCATCCAGGTCACAACTTGATAGCCGCTGGTCTCCTGCTTGATAGGGTACATAGGCACTTCTGAGCTCCAAACTGCTGCACACTATTCCGTCAGTGTCTCACACTGAAATTTGCTCCGCCCGCTCTCCTACTAGTATCAAAGACAACACTGTGCTGCAAACTGCAGGGAGGATTCCCAATCCTCTTGTCAGATATGAAGAAAAAACTTGTAAGCGAGTCAGCCAGTGTAAAAGTGTCCTGAGGCTAGTGCAACACCAGTCTTACATGTTTCAGCATTACGCCTTCCTCATAGACGGTTTTCTGGTACCAAAAAATACGTACACTTAGGAGGGCACATCAAAAAAAAAATCTATATAGCTTTATTGTACGGATTAGAGTTGACTACGCCAGAAAGTCGGAGTCGTTCAGATAGCTAGAACCTCCTTAGAGAACAAATGGAGGTGTTCAAAGCTTAAACAACTTCAGAATTAGATAAAGGAGTTACCCAGAAAGAGTCTGAGATATTCTCCCCTTATACTACCGAAGTATCTTCCTCTACAGGTTACAGGGAAGAAACATTCAGAATAGCGTCTTGCAAGTAATTTCAAATGGAGTTAGTGAGGAATCGCAGGGCACTGCATGTGTGGGTTATAAAATTGTATTAACATTTGAGGAAAAAATTTTTTTCTTTTTTAATCCCTATAGTTCTCATAACCTAAGGAACAAATAAAGGGATTGGGAGTTCCACACTTGTCACAAAAAAACATAAGGTGACACTAATATGAAACATGCAAATAAAAGACTTAACTTTTTTAATTAAATTCAAACACAATATTCATGTGCCTTAATACATGCTTAATTAGCAAGGAAGACACTGTGACATGATTATGTATGTATTGGGTCACATAACAGACTCTACTGTTTCTTTAAATTTAAAAGATTAACTTTTTATTCTTATGCAAGCAGAAAAAAGGGTGGATCGGTACATAAGGAAGTCAGCCTCAGCAAACCCACTCTACACCTCAGCTTAAACGCAGCTGAGGTGCCTGCCAGCCCATCCGCACAAAATTCTGCTGCAACCGAAGCGCTGCTCTAGGAGAACCGGAAGAGAGGAACAGCTGCGCAACTAAAATGGTGCCACATAAGTAACGCCCATCGTGGGCGTATCAATAACTCTCCTCTGTCGCCATTGCTAAAGTTTAACCCCCGTAGACAAATAACGGATTGAACAGCTTTTTAAATAATTGCGTAGTCCGTTAGTACCGTTTAACACAAAAAAAACCTACGCACTGAGCCTGCTCTAATTTTCATGTAGCAGCACCCAAAAACGTAGTAATCAACATGTTATCTCCCGGTCGGTTAAAAACAAAATTTATGCGTACCTGATAAATTTATTTCTCTTGTGGTGTATCCAGTCCACGGGTTCATCCATTACTTGTGGGATATTCTCCTTCCCAACAGGAAGCTGCAAGAGGACACCCACAGCAGAGCTGTCTATATAGCTCCTCCCCTAACTGCCACCCCCAGTCATTCGACCGAAGACAAGCAAGAAAAAAAGGAGAAACTATAGGGTGCAGTGGTGACTGTAGTTTAAAAGTAAAAAAAAAACCACCTGCCTTAAAATGACAGGGCGGGCCGTGGACTGGATACACCACAAGAGAAATAAATTTATCAGGTAAGCATAAATTTTGTTTTTTCTTGTAAAGGTGTATCCAGTCCACGGGTTCATCCATTACTTGTGGGATACCAATACCAAAGCTTTAGGACACGGATGAAGGGAGGGACAAGGCAGGAACTTAAACGGAAGGCACGACTGCCTGTAAGACCTTTCTCCCAAAAATAGCCTCCAAAGAAGCAAAAGTATAAAATTTATAGAATTTAGAAAAGGTATGAAGCGAAGACCAAGTCGCCGCCTTACAAATCTGTTCAACAGAGGCCTCATGTTTAAAAGCCCATGTGGAAGCCACTGCTCTAGTAGAATGAGCTGTAATTCTTTCAGGAGGCTGCTGGCCAGCAGTCTCATAAGCTAAGCGTATTATACTTCTTAGCCAAAAAGAAAGAGAAGTTGCCGAAGACTTTTGGCCTCTCCTCTGTCCAGAGTAGACAACAAACAAAGCAGATGTTTGACGAAAATCCTTCGAAGCTTGTAAATAAAACTTTAAAGCACGAACCACATCAAGATTGTGTAATAGACGTTCCTTCTTTGAAGAAGGAATAGGACATAGTGAAGGAACAACAATCTCCTGATTGATATTCTTATTAGATACCACCTTAGGAAGAAACCCAGGTTTGGTACGTAACACTACCTTATCTGCATGGAAAATCAGATAAGGGGAATCACATTGTAAAGCAGATAACTCCGAAACTCTTCGAGCCGAGGAGATAGCTACTAAAAACAGAACTTTCCAAGATAAAAGCTTAATATCTATGGAATGCAAAGGTTCAAACGGAACCCCTTGAAGAACTTTAAGAACTAAATTTAAACTCCATGGCGGAGCAACAGGTTTAAACACAGGCTTGATTCTAACTAAAGCCTGACAAAACGCCTGAACGTCTGGAACCTCAGCCAGATGTTTGTGCAAAAGAATAGACAGAGCAGAAATCTGTCCCTTTAAGGAACTAGCTGACAAACCCTTCTCCAATCCTTGGAGAAAAGATAATATCCTAGGAATCCTGACCTTACTCCACGAGTAACCCTTGGATTCACACCAATGAAGATATTTACATCATATCTTATGATAGATTTTCCTGGTGACAGGCTTTCAAGCCTGAATTAAGGTATCAATGACCGATTCGGAAAAACCACGCTTTGATAGAATCAAACGTTCAATCTCCAAGCAGTCAGACATAGAGAAATTAGATTTGGATGTTTGAAGGGACCTTGAAGTAGAAGGTCCTGCCTTAGCGGCAGAGTCCATGGTGGAAAGGATGACATGTCCACCAGATCTGCATACCAAGACCTGCGTGGCCACGCAGGGGCTATCAAGATCACCGAAGCTCTCTCCTGCTTGATCTTGGCAATCAGACGAGGGAGCAGAGGAAACGGTGGAAACACATAAGCCAGGCTGAAGGACCAGGGCACTGCTAGAGCATCTATCAGCGCTGCCTTGGGAACCCTGGACCTGGACCCGTAACAAGGAAGCTTGGCGTTCTGACGAGACGCCATGAGATCCAGTTCTGGTTTGCCCCAACGTTGGATCAACTGGGCAAATACCTCCGGATTGAGCTCCCACTCCCCCGGATGAAAAGTCTGCCGACTTAGAAAATCCGCCTCCCAGTTCTCTACTCCTGGGATATGGATAACTGAGAGATGGCAAGAGTGAACCTCTGCCCATAGAATTATCTTTGAAACCTCCAACATTGCCAGGGGGCTCCTTGTTCCCCCCTGATGGTCGTGATGTTGTCCGACTGAAATCTGATGAACCTGACCGCAGCTAGCTGAGGCCAAGCCTGAAGAGCATTGAATATCGCTCTTAGTTCCAGAATGTTTATCGGAAGGAGGGCCTCCTCCTGAGTCCACGAACCCTGAGCCTTCAGGGAGTTCCAGACTGCAACCCAGCCCAGAAGGCTGGCATCTGTCGTTACTATAGTCCATTCTGGCCTGCGGAAACTCATTCCCTTGGACAGATGGACCCGAGTTAGCCACCAGAGAAGATAATCCCTGGTCTCTTGATCCAGATTTAGTAGAGGGGACAAATCTGTGTAATCCCCATTCCACTGATTGAGCATGCAAAGTTGCAGTGGTCTGAGATATAGGCGGGCAAACGGAACTATGTCCATTGCCGCTACCATTAATCCGATTACCTCCATACACTGAGCCACTGACGGACGAGAAATGGAATAAAGAACACGGCAGGAAGTTAGAAGTTTTGACAACCTGACCTCTGTCAGATAAATCTTCATTTCTACTGAATCTATCAGAGTTCCTAGGAAGGAAACTCTTGTGAGAGGTGAGAGAGAACACTTCTCTTCGTTCACCTTCCACCCGTGAGACCTTAGGAATGCCAGAACAATGTCTGTATGGGACCTGGCGATTTGAAAAGTTGACGCCTGTATCAGGATGTCGTCTAGGTAAGGGGCTACTGCTATACCCCGCGGTCTTAGAACCGCCAGAAGGGACCCTAGAACCTTCGTAAAGATTCTTGGTGCCGTGGCTAACCCAAAGGGAAGAGCCACAAACTGGTAATGCCTGTCTAGGAAGGTGAACCTGAGAAACTGATGATGATCCCTGTGTATCGGAATATGTAGATAAGCATCCTTTAAATCCACGCTAGTCATATATTGACCCTCCTGGATCATAGGTAGGATGGTTTGAATAGTCTCCATCTTGAAGGATGGGACCCTGAGAAATTTGTTTAGGATCTTGAGATCCAAGATTGGTCTGAAAGTTCCCTCTTTCTGGGGAACTATAAACAGATTTGAATAGAAGCCCTGCCCCTGTTCCTCCTTTGGAACTGGGTGGATCACTCCCATAACTAGTAGGTCTTGAACACAGTGTAAGAATGCCTCTCTCTTTATCTGGTTTGTAGATAATTGTGAGAGATGAAATCTCCCCTTTGGAGATGAAGCTTTGAAATCCAGAAGATATCCCTGGGAAACAATCTCCAGAGCCCAGGGATCCTGGACGTCTCTTGCCCAAGCCTGGGTGAAGAGAGAAAGTCTGCCCCCCACTAGATCCGGTCCCGGATCGGGGGCTACTCCTTCATGCTGTTTTAGAGGCAGCAGCAGGCTTTTTGGCCTTTTTTACCCTTGTTCCAAGCCTGGTTAGGTCTCCAGACTAGCTTGGACTGGGCAAAATTTCCCTCTTGTTTTGTAGAAGAGGAAGATGAAGCTGCGCCACTCTTGAAGTTTCGAAAGGAACGAAAATTAGTCTGTTTGATCCTTAACTTGTTGGACCTATCCTGGGGAAGGGCGTGGCCTTTTCCTCCAGTAATATCAGAAATGATCTCCTTCAGTCCAGGCCCAAATAGGGTCTGCCCTTTGAAGGGGATATTGAGAAGTTTAGACTTTGAAGTGACATCAGCTGACCAGGATTTAAGCCATAGCGCCCTACGTGCCTGAATGGCAAAACCTGAATTTTTAGCCGTTAGCTTGGTTAAATGAAAAACGGCGTCAGAAATAAATGAATTGGCTAACTTAAGAGCTTTAAGCCTGTCAAGGATATCATCCAACAGGGTCTCTACCTGTAAAGCCTCCTCCAGAGACTCGAACCAGAAAGCCGCTGCAGCAGTGACTGGGGCAATGCATGCAAGAGGATGGAGAATAAAACCTTGTTGTATAAAGATTTTCTTAAGGAAACCCTCTAATTTCTTATCCATAGGATCTAGGAAAGCACAACTGTCCTCGACAGGAGTAGTTGTACGCTTAGTTAGGGTAGAGACTGCTCCCTCCACCTTACGGACCGTCTGCCACAAGTACAGTGTAGCGGCATCTATAGGAAACATTTTCTTAAAAGCAGGAGGGGGAGAGAACGACACACCTGGTCTATCCCATTCCTTAGTAATAATTTCTGAAAACCTCTTAGGGATTGGAAAAACATCAGTGTAAACAGGCACTGCAAAGTATTTGTCCAGTTTACACAATTTCTCTGGGACTACAATGGTGTCACAGTCATCCAGAGTCGCTAAAACCTCCCTGAGCAACACGCGGAGGTGTTCAAGCTTAAATTTAAATGCTGTCATTTCAGAGTCAGACTGAAGTAACACCTTCCCTGAATCAGAGAAGTCACCCACAGATAGAAGCTCTCCTGCTTCAACTTCTGCACATTGTGAGGGTATATCAGACATAGCTACTAAAGCGTCAGAGAGCTCTTTGTTCTAGCCCCAGAGCTGTCTCGCTTTCCTTGTAACCCTGGCAGTTTGGACAATACCTCAGTGAGGGTATGATTCATAACTGCCGCCATGTCTTGTAAAGTAAACGCATTGGACGCGCTAGATGTACTTGGCGTCCCTTGAGCGGGAGTTATAGGTTCTGACACGTGGGGAGAGCTAGATGGCATAACCTCCCTTTTGTCAGTCTCAGAAACCTCAGGTGATAAATCTTTAAAAGCCATAATATGGTCTTTATAACTTATAGAAAGGTCAGTGCATTTGGTACACATTCTAAGAGGGGGTTCCACAAATGAACAAAAGAAACACAAAAGGTGAGAGTTGCACACTAATAAGTAATTAACTAGAGAACAGGTGCTTCCTAGAAAGATACATATGAGAACAACATAGAAAAGGAAGTGGGGATTTCACAATAAGAAATTCCCAAAAGTCTAGGTAAATCCAGCACAACTGTAAAATTGAATAAAAGCGCTACAAAAAGCTTGTATGTCAAAAACAATGTAAATATTTATTAAACAAATGCACAATACACACATTCACATTCATACAGTGGATCCCACACAAAGCAGTATTTATGAAGTACTGGCCAAAAAATTATTATCTGGTGCACCAGGGGAAATAGACCAAAAACAGTCCATTTAAATCTTGCAGGTATTTGTAATCCAATAAGTGCAGCATTAATGCAAGAAATGGATGCAGTTATACAGTCCCCGGTGTATAAAAACCAGTTACTTCAGACTTGAACCCCCAGAGTTACTGAGTCGGTTGGTGCTTAAAAGGCATAGCATAGGAGGAGCAATAGAAACACGCGTCTTTATTCACAGGTGCTGTATTCTTTTAAGACAGTGATATTCGGTGTACAGATGCGTATAACATATTCTACCTGTATTTGTTCACGCGGTCGCTCCTCCTAGCTGCGTTGTTCATGGAGTGTCCAGACATCAGGGGTAAGTCACGATGAGCAGGGGATCTGCTGTAAGGGCTGCCAAGCACGACGAGTCCAAACGCTCGTTTCGCTCCTTCAGTCAGTGCAGCATGGAGCTTCTTCCAGGGTTCCACAAATGGCTTCTAAACATAATGAACAAGGAGTTTCCTCTATGTCAGACATGTTTAACAGACTAGTAATGAGACCAGCAAGCTTGGAAAACACTTTAATAAATGTGAAAAAAGCAATAATAAAAAACGGTACTATGCCTTTAAGAGAAAAAAACTGCCACATAAACTGCAAAACAGTGAAAAAAAGTAGTAAACTCTACAAAATTTTTACTGTGTGTATAAGGGACTAAAGCAGCATTGCACCCACTTGCAAATGGATGATTAACCCCTCAGGCCCAAAAACGAATTAGAAAAATTTAAAACCTGTTAACAAACAGTCAAACACACTGCCACAGCCCTGCTGTGGCTCCTACCTGCCCTTTAAAACGATTTTTGCAGGAACAAAACCCTCTATAGAGGTCCTATAAGCCAGAGGACTCCTTCAGGGAAGCTGGATGTCTCAGACTGAAAACGAAAATAGGCCCCTCCCACCATGCACTCAAAGTCAGAGGGCCTTAAAAAAGTACTCCTAGGAGTAATCTAACAAGCCATGTGGAAATTAGGCCCCAAATAAAGATTTATCACCCTCAGAGAAAAAACGTTTTTATTTATAAATCATGCAAACGTTTTTACACTAAGTAATATAGGTTTTAACATGAATATTATCCCTTTTTGCAAGCATGATCCCAGTTGTTGTTAAATCACTGTATCAGGCTTACCTTAAATATACCAGGCACTGTCAGCATTTTCTAGACCTTATCATCTCTCTAGAAAAAAATATACTGAACATACCTCAAAGCAGGCAATCTGCAGACCGTCCCCCCAACTGAAGTTTTCTTTCCATACTCTACAGTTATGTGTGAGAACAACAATGGACCTTAGTTACAAACCGCTAAGATCATCAAACCTCCAGGCAGAAGTCTTCTTCCAATTTCTGCCTGAGAGTAAAAACAGTACAATGCCGGTACCGTTTAAAAATAACAAACTTTTGATTGAAGGTAAAAACTACACTAAGTCACCACATCTCTCTTGATACTTCCTTTCATGTCGAGAGCTGCAAGAGATGACTGGGGGTGGCAGTTAGGGGAGGAGCTATATAGACAGCTCTGCTGTGGGTGTCTTCTTGCAGCTTCCTGTTGGGAAGGAGAATATCCCACAAGTAATGGATGAACCCGTGGACTGGATACACCTTTACAAGAGAAATTATGTTATGAAACCGCTGGGAGATGAGGGTCATGTCGCATTCAGCCCCAGTGCCTGCGTCCAAGTTTTCCTAGTGTCCCCTAACACAATAGGAGAATCTACTCCAACTTTAATGAGGCTTGAATAGAATAATAAAGCCCAAGCTGTCATAGTGTCCCCTAAAATAATAGGAGAATCTATTCCTTAATCTTAATGAGGCTTTGAATAAAGTAATAAAGTGCCCAAACTTTTTATCTGAGATTTCCTTTCTATCCCTAGACAAAACGTTAGCACTTACCTCATCTTCTGCCTGACAGCAAGGCAGATCCCAGGTTTAAGAGGTCCTCTACCTCCCATTGACCTGTGGAAAAAAAGGCATGCTGAGTAATCCTTTTCCTCAGACTAAGGCATACAGGGCAGAAAAATACATGGGAGGTGTAGTGAGAATTATGTCCCACCAGTTCCCATTGCTCTAAAGCCACCAAAGCCCTACTGAAGGAACTGATATGGACTATGGCTACACCCTAGAACAAAGCAGCACAATCTTGCACTACTTTAAAAATAATAAACACTTGATTGAAGAATGTTTTCTAACACCTCATTTTGCCACTTCCAATCACTAACGTAGACAAAGAGAATGACTGGGGTGGGAGGGTAGGGAGGAGCTATTTAACAGCTTTGCTGTGGTGCTCTTTGCCGCCTCCTGCTGACCAGGAGGTGAATATCCCATTAGTAATTAAGATGATCCGTGGACTCATCATGTCATAAAAAAGAAAGTTAATTTAATACTTAGGCAAGAGCTACTACAGAGATACACACAATTAATTGTTTACAACACTTAATCTAACATTCTTATGAATTGTTTAATCAGTGCACAATGTTGTTCTCATTCTTCCAAATGGTGTAACTAGAATGTAGCCTCGACCTTAAAGGGATAGAATGGCCAAAATTGAAATGTGCAAACCAATATACCCTACAGATGGGCAATATGAACAGAACTGAGAGAAGGATGGGCCATAGAATGTTATTTTCTGCGACAAGGGCACACAGCGTCTTTACTTAGGTCTCTATTGATTGATCATGTCCTACCTCTGAAAAGGGGAGGGGACAAAAATCAAGAATTGTTGAAGAGTGAAGCAACATAAATACATTGTCTGGGGACCCTGTCATTAATAAGATTAAATTTAGTCCATGTGCATGAACACATTTGTTTCCGACAAAAAAAAATGTTTGTTTAATTCAACATTAGTTTATGGAGGCATTTGATTCAGCTGAATTTAGACAACATCATTTGTTTCTTAATGAAAGCGCCTTATTTTCTAAAGTGTACGTCTTCAGGACAGCAAAGGAGCAAATGGACTGAAGCTTAAACTGAAAGTGAAGGTCAATTTTGACGAATTAGTGCCCGGTTTTTAATAATTCTATTAAAAACAAGGGCACTTTAATTCATCAAAATTTACATTTCAAGCGTTTTCATCAAAAACTTACCTTTTAATCCTGATAGTCGCTGCAGCGCTTCCTCAGCTCAACCCAAGTCCTCTTTGAGGGTCCAAAATGACAAATCTGGCTTCATCCAATCACGGTGTTCCCTCAGGCAAACGCCGTGATTGGAGGAAGCCGGATTAATCATTTCTGACATAAGCAGAGGCTTCCAAGGGCCGGGGGAATTAATGGAGCAGCTTTCAGGATTAAAAGGTAAGTTTTTGAAGAAAACGCTTGAAATGTCAATTTTGATGAATTAAAGTGCCCTTGTTTTCAATAGGATTATTAAAAACAGGGCACAAATTCATCAAAATTGACCTTCACTTTAAATAAAGTTAAACTAATAGCTAGTGCCACTACTACAAGTCAACAGCAGCACAAAAATATATTTTTTAATGGAGTGAGGATTATCAAGAACAAAAGTGAAGCTTACACAATTATTGGCTGACACAGGAGTCAACCGACTGACTATGACTGTTGAATTACTATTAAATAGTGTAAAACTGTAAATTTGATGCCTTTCTCGCTTGCTAAAAAGCCTTTCCTTCCTTTACAGCAATAGATTAAACTGCACAAGCAAATAAACAGCATTTGTGTGTCACATGTATTTGTTAATTTGTTTACTTAAGGGGACACTAGTTTAACATTGTTAAACAAATGCAAAGAATACAGCAAAATAAGTGATTCATTACATTTGTCTGAATCTATATGTTTTACAGAAGTTTACTATGAAATCTCCGTAAAATCCCAAGAGATTGCAGCAAAGCAAATGGTGAACTCAGCACTGATGATGCTGATTTTTCACCATGCAGATGACAGTAGTTGAAGTATAACTGCTTACAGCAGCATATTATCTTAGAGTAACATATGAGTATCTTGTCCCTTTAAAAGTGTCTCAAAATTGCATGCTCTTCCTCTATCACAAAAGTTTTATTTTAACTTTCAATGCCCTTTCTTTCACCATCCAGACAGAGCATGCAGTTTAAAATAAATTTCCAATTGATTTATATTATCTAATTTGCTTCATTTTCTTTGTATCCTTTGTTGAGAAATATCTAGGTAGGCTCAGAAGCTGCGGATTGGTAGATGCACATATATGCCTCGTTATTTGCTTTCAGCTTGCTGATACCCAGTAGTGCATTATTGCTTCCTAAACAAAGGATACCAAGATAATAGCATAAATTATGCTTACCTGATAATTTAATTTCCATTGCTACAAGGAGAGTCCATGGCTTCATTCATTACCTGTGGGAATTAAGAACCTGGCCACCAGGAGGAGGCAAAGACACCCCAAGCAAAGGCTTAAATACCTTCCCCACTCCCCTCACCCCCCAGTCATTCTGCCGAGGGAACAAGGAACAGTAGGAGAAATATCAGGGTATAAAAAGGTGCCAGAAAAAACAACAAAAGAAATTTAGGTCTGCCTAACGGAGAACCGGGCGGGAGTGTGGACTCTCCTCGTAACAATGGAAATAGAAATTATCAGGTAAGCATAATTTAGGTTTTCCATCTAATACGAGGAGAGTACACGGCTTCATTCATTACTTGTGGGAAACAAATACCCAAGCTCCAAAGGACACTGAATGAAAAACGGGAGGATAAAAAGGAGGCGGACCCTATTCTGAGGGCACCACAGCCTCAAAACCTTTCTCCCAAAAGCTGCTTCAGCCGAAGCAAAAACGCCAAATTTGTAAAAGGACCAGGTAGCTGCCTTACAAATCTGCTCCATAGAGGCCTCATTCTTAAAGGCCCAAGAAGAGGCCACAGCTCTAGTTGAGTGAGCCGTAATCCTCTGAGGAGGCATATGTCCCGCTGTCTCATAAGCCCAACGAATCATGCTCCTCAGCCAAAATGATAGGGAAGTAGAAGAAGCCTTCAGCCCCTTGTGCTTCCCCAAATAGACAACAAACAAAGCTGAAAATTGTCTGAAATCCTTTGTAGCCTGAAGATAGAATTTCAAAGCTCGAACCACATCCAAGTTATGAAGTAACCGTTCCTTCAAAGAAGCAGGTTTAGGGCACAAGGAAGGACCCACAATCTCCTGATTAATATTGCGATCAGACACCACCATAGGGAGAAATCCCAGTCCAGTGCGAAGGACAGCTTTATCTGCATGGAAAACTAGGTAAGGAGGCTCACATTGTAAGGCCGCTAATTCAGACTACTTGCGTCCAGAAGCAATAACCAGTAGAAAAAGAACCTTCCAAGACAGAGTCTTAATGTCAAGAGAATGCATAGGTTCAAACGGAGGCCCCTGTGAAATGTTCAGAACCAAATTCAAACTCCAAGAAGGAGCAGAATGTCTAAACAGAGGGCTGATCCTGGACAGAGCCTGAACAAAAGACTAAATATCAGGGAGCTCAGCGAACTTCTTGTTTAACAGCACAGAGCCGGAATCTGTCCCCTTAAGGAACTGGCGGCAAGTCCCTTCTTCAGACCGTCCTGGAGGAGGGAAAGTATTCTGCAGACCCTGACCTTATGCCAGGAATATCCACGAGATTCACACCAGAGTAAGTAGGTCCTCCACACCTTATGATAGATGTGACGGGTGACCGGCTTTCTGGCTTGAATGAGAGTATCAATCACCCTCTCAGAAAAAAAAAACCCTTCTGGCTAATACTAAGCGTTCAATCTCCATGCAGTCAGCCTCAGAGAATCTAGATTCTGATGCACAAAGGGGCCCTGTACCAGCAGATCCCTGCGACAGGGCAATCTCCATGGAGGGGACGATGACATCCCCACTAGGTCCGCAAACCCCGTCCTCTGCGGCCACGATGGAGCAATCAGAATAGTTGACGCTTGGACGGAGCATTGAAGATCACCCGAATTTTCATGATGTTGATCGGGAGAAGAGACTCCTTGCGATTCCACCTGCCCTGTGCCTTCCTGGCACCCCAAACCGCTCCCCAACCTGAGAGACTCGCATCCGTAGTTACAATCTCCCAAGATGGTCTGAGGAAGGAATGTTCCCTGGGACAGCTGGTCTGGACGGAGCCAACAAGAGAGACTCCCTCAATCTGTTGTCCAGAGAGATCAGTCCGAATGATCGCCATTCCACTGCCTCAGCATGCACAGCTGAAGAGGCCGAAGATGGAATCTGGCAAATGGAATGACATCTATAGTGGATACCAATCACATCCATGCACCGGGCCACTGATGACCTTGAGGAGGATTGGAGGGCAAGACAGCTGGAGACAATCTTGCAATGTCTCTTGCCTGTTAGGAATATCTTCACGTCTCTAATTTCTTATCCATGGGTTCCTTAAACAACTAACTATCCTCAAGCGGGATAGTGGTGCGTTTAGCGAGCATGGAGATAGCTCCATCCACTTTAGGGACAGATCCCCACAATTCTAGCTGAGATTCTGGAACCGGGAACAATTTTTTAAATGAAGAAGGGGAGAAAGACGAGCCAAGTCTCTCCCACTCATTCTTAATAATATTCGCCATCTTTACGGAAGCCAGGAAAGTCTAGGGCACTACCCTGTCCTCAAACTCAAGCTTAGAAATAGAAGGTTCCTCCAGTAACTTTGGTTCCGGAACCTTAGAGTCGCTAACACCTCTAACAAAAACCGTAAGTTCTCCATCCTAAACCTAAAGTCTGGTTCCTCCGCAGCCAGAGGTTTAGAGGCCACAGATTCTGACCCAGAGAGAGAGTCCTCCGAAATATCAGAATCCTCAGCATCAGAGGATAATCTAGTTTCAGATACATCCAGAGGAGTAGATGACCCCTGGGAAGGATAGAAATGTTGAACTTTTCGCTTGCGATTGGCCTGGCGAGGTAAAGCACTAATGACAGCAGATACCGTAGTTTGTAACTGTTCAGCAAAAGTCGAGCAGCAACGAGGCCCCTCTCGCAGGAGGATTAGAAGTGTACTGGGGAGCTGCATGTGTAATCGGAGATGAATGTAGGGAAAGTACCTCACGGGACGGAGACAACCTCAGAGGTAGACGGCTCAGTGGTACTAAACATCTTGTTTCTTTTAGATATTGCTATTTTATCGAGGCATGTGGAACATAGTTAAGCAGGCATGTATACCGAAGCCTCCTCACAATAAACACAGACATTAGATTTAGGTAAAGAGGGAGTACCCTCTAACATATTAGAGTCCTCAATAGCTTGCGCCTTTAATAAGGACTATAGAAAAGATTAAACAGCATCTACTCCCAATGGCCGCGGCACTTACCACCTCCTATGACCCAGGCCCACAGGGCCAAGAAAAAAAGAGCACCAACTGAAACAGGCTGCACAGTAATCAAGGGAAGGAAAAGCCTGACTGTTCCACATCTCACACATGTCGCAGCAAAAAAACACATTAAAGCAATCATGTATACATCCCCCCCCCCCCGTTCAATAATCACCTTCCGGAAATATTAACCCTTGATTCCATACAGATAAAGGAGTCACACTGTGACCCTGTCTACTTGCGTTATCATTACAGATATAAAAAATGAAACAATCTTACCAGAATCAACGCCGTGGAACAAGAACACGGCCTATCAGGTTTAACAGTGTGTATCATCGCTTCTGACATGAACTTGAGTGCACTGATAATACGAGTCTGGATGGTTTTGCAGAAAGATTCTCTGTATCTCTAGACAATAGCATTCGTCAATGCTCTCACTGAGAGGCTGACAAGACTACTTAAAACTCCAGTCCCATTCCGAAGAGTACTACCCTCCATAAGAGACTACTCCAAAATCTTCTGACACTTCTCTGCCATCCTCCTGTGACGAAAGGCAAAGAATGACTGGGGGAGGAATTTAAGCCTTTGTCTGGGGTGTCTTTGCCTCCTCCTGGTGGCCAGGTTCTGTATTTCCCACAAGTAATGAATGAAGCCGTGGAATCTCCTCGTATTAGATGGAAAAAGCTAAATTAGATTATAGAAGTAAATTAGAAAGTTGTTTAAGCCCCTTAAAAGTCACGATGTACCCTATACGTCTCTGGTCGTTAAGGGTTTGTCTGGTTGTAATATCACGGGTGTTGCCGAGAGCTGCAAGAACGCAATATTAGACCCTCCCTCCCTCCTGCAGTCTTGTTAAAAAGCACTCTATTAAAAAACACACCACCCTAGAAAGACCAGCGACTGTCATTAAAGGGACATTATACACTAGATTTTTCTTTGCATAAATGTTGATGATCCATTTATATAGCCTATACAGCTTTTTTTGTTTTAATTGTATAGTTTTTCTTATTTTTACATAACATTGCGCTGATTTTAAGTCTCCTAACCAAGCCCCAAAGTTTTAGGAGAATACTGATGTATACCCACTGCAGCTTGCTCCTGTGAAGGATCTTTTCATCTGCAGAGGGATGTAGTGAAATTGTGCAACAAGGGAGGGGGAAGCATCTGCTTTTTTTGCTATAAAACCACTTGCAGTGGGTGTTCCAGCTAACCTTTTGAACAGTGCTAAATTGGGAGCTTCTAAGCAAGTGTTTAAAAAGTTTTATACTGGATTTTTATCAGTATCTGTGCATATTATTCTTTATAGTAGTGTCTATTACATGCAGTTAAATGAAAATTGGTGTAAAATGTCCCTTTAAGGGGTTAAAGTGGTGTGATCTATTTGAATGAGAGAGAAAAAAAAATTGTGTTCCATGTCCCTTTAAGTCAAAGCCGATTGTGAAAGAAGTCAAAACGTTCCATAGCTCTATGTGACAAATCAGAATGTATTGCAGTGTGCTGAGGAGGACTGAAAGAGCTCATTAGCACTTACTTTTAAGTAATATTGTTCTCGTCTTCTATATTTTCCCTCAGTTCCATGAACATTTTTCTAACAAGATCTGACAGGCTAGTTATGTTAACCTTTTTCCACCTGCATACAACTGCTAGTCATTTTTTCCATTTCTCATTAAAATCTCCACTTGCTGCCAAGAAATGCTAGGTTCTGCCCCAGATGATTGTGACCTATTTGTTTCACAGTCAAAGATTGCAAATCTTGTTGTTTTCCATATAGGAGTGCAGTAAATTAAGCGTAAAATAAATTCTGCTTCAATCAATATTAGCTAAACATAGAATGTCATTTTGCATATATTTCATATTTTCCAATATAGAGATTATGTTCTTTCTGGGCTATTTTTATCACATCTAGGTGCAAACCTAGCAATTTACCTTGTATGAAGGGGCATAATGCAGCATGCAACGCACGGAAGCAACTGAGGTGACTTTAACCCCCACAAAAGCATTAAACATACAGTTAAACACATAGTTAAAGGGACATGAAAGTGGAAATGAATAATTTATGGTTCAGATAGAGCATGCAGTTTTCAAATAACTTATATTATGAACTTCTTTCTGTATTCTATGTTGATCATACGAAAAGGCTCAGCAGCAGGAATGCACTATTGGGAGCTAGCAGCTGATTGGCTACACACATATTGTGTGCTTGTTGTCATTGGCTCATCAGGTATGTACAGCTAGTTCCCAGTAGTGCATTGACTGATTCAACTGTTATATGCAAGCAATAGTGCAATAATAAAAGGCTGTAACACAGAGCATTTTCATTTTAGACTTTGTCTTTTATATTTTGCACTTTTATGTGCATTTAAATGTAATTTCTTTTTTTTGTAAAACTAACAAAAAAAAAATCTCGAAATTATGTCCCTTTCAAGTTAAACCCAGAGGAAGTACGACTGACACCGAGGTATCTATTGCTCACACGGACAGAAAAATACTCTCTCCTAGGGCCTGATAAAAGGATTATCAGATTCACAAGAAAAGGAAATTTATGCTTACCTGATAAATTTATTTCTTTTACGATATGACGAGTCCACGGATTTCATCCTTACTTATGGGATATCGCCTCCTGGTCAGCAGGAGGAGGCAAAGAGCACCACAGCAGAGCTGTATATATAGCTCCTCCCTTCCCTCCCACTCCAGTCATTCGACCGAAGTTAGGAAGAGAAAGGAAAAGCCAAGGTGCAGAGGTGACTGAAGTTTAACAAAAATAAAGACCTGTCTTAGAAAATGACAGGGTGGGCCGTGGACTCGTCATATCGTAAAAGAAATACATTTATCAGGTAAGCATAAATTTCCTTTTCTTTTACAAGATATGACGAGTCCACGGATTTCATCCTTACTTATGGGATACAATACCAAAGCTATAGGACACGGATGAAAGGGAGGGACAAGACAGGAACCTAAACGGAAGGCACCACTGCTTGAAGAACTTTCCTCCCAAAAACAGCCTCAGACGAGGCAAAAGTATCGAATTTGTAAGATTTGGAAAAAGTGTGAAGACCAAGTTGCAGCTTTGCAAATCTGTTCAACAGAAGCATCATTTTTGAATGCCCATGAGGAAGCCACAGCCCTAGTGGAATGAGCCGTAATTCATTCAGCAGGCTGCTGTCCAGCAGTTTCATATGCAAAACGAATGATACTCTAGTCAAAAAGAAAGAGAGAGGTAGCTGTAGCTTTCTGACCCCTACGCTTCCCAGAAAAAACAACAAACAAGGAAGAAGATTGACGAAAGTCCTTAGTCGCCTGTAAGTAAAACTTCAAGGCACGGACCACGTCCAAATTATGTAACATTCGCTCCTTCTTAGAAGAAGGATTAGGACCCAAGAAAGGAACAACAATTTCCTGACTAATATTCTTATTAGAAACAAACTTAGGAAGAAAACCAGGTTTGGTACGTAACACCACCTTATCCGCATGGAAAATAAGATAAGGAGAATTACATTGTAATGCCGAAAGCTCAGAAACTCTGCGAGCAGATGAAATAACAACCAAAAATAAAACCTTCGAAGATAACAACTTAATATCTATGAAATGCATAGGTTAGAACGGAACCCCTTGAAGAACATTAAGAACTAAATTCAAACTCCAAGGAGGAGCAATTGGTCAAAACACAGGTCTGATCCTAGTCAGAGCCTGACAAAAAGATTGAACATCTGGAACATCTGCCAGACGCCTATGTAACAAAATAGACAAAGCAGAAAGCTGTCCCTTTAAGGAACTCGCTGATAATCCTTTCTCCAATCCTTCTTGGAGAAAAGACAAAATCCTGGGAGTCCTAACCCTACTCCATGAGTAGCCCTTGGATTTGCACCAATAAAGATATTTACGCCATATCTTATGGTAAATCTTCCTAGTAACAGGCTTACGCGCCTGAATCAAGGTATCAATGACCGAATCAGAGAACCCTCACTTAGATAAAATCAAGCGTTCAATCTCCAAGCAGTTAGCTGCAGAGAAACTAGATTTGGATGATGGAAGGGTCCCTGAATGAGAAGGCATTTCCGCAATGGAAGCTTCCATGGTGGCTGAGATGACATTGCCACCAGATCGGCATACCAAGTCCTGCGAGGCCACGCAGGAGCAATGAGAATCACTGAAGCCCTCTCCTGTTTGACTCGAGCAATCACCCGAGGAAGGAGAGCAAATGGAGGGAACACATAAGCTAGACTGAACGCCCAAAGTACTGCCAAGGCATCTATCAGTTCGGCCTGGGGATCCCTGGGCCTGGACCCGTATCTCGGAAGCTTGGCATTCTGACGAGACGCCATAAGATCCAACTCCGGCCTGCCCCATCTGAGAATCAGGTTGGCAAATACCTCCGGATGAAGTTCCCATTCCCCCGGATGAAAAGTCTGTCTGCTCAGAAAATCCACTTCCCAGTTTTCCACACCTGGGATGTGGATCGCCGACAGAGAACAAGAGTGAGCCTCCGCCCACTGGATTATTTTGGCTACGTCCTTGTTCCTCCCCGATGATTGATGTAAGCTACAGTCGTAATGTTGTCCGACGGAAATCTGATGAATTTGGCTGAAACCAACTGAGGCCAAGCCTGAAGCGCATTGAATATTGCTCTCAACTCTAGGATATTGATGGGAAGAAGAAGAGACTCTGATTGAGTCCATACACCCTGATCCCTCAGAGAGTTCCAGACTGCTCCCCATCCTATCAGGCTGGCGTCCGTTGTCACTATCACCTAAGAGGGTCTGCGGAAGCATGTCCCCTGGGACAGATGATCCGGCGACAACCACCATAGAAGAGAGTCCCTTGTCTCCCGATCTAGATCTATCTGAGGAGACAAATTTGCATAATCTCCATTCCACTGTATTAGCATGCTCAGTTGTAGAGGTCTGAGATGAAAACAAGCAAACGGAATGATGTCCATTGCTGCCACCATCAATCCAATTGCCTCCATGCACTGAGCCACTGATGGCCGAGGATTGGACTGAAGGAATCGGCATGTATTCAGAATCTTTAACTTTCTGACTTCCGTCAAAAAGATCTTCATGGATAGAGAGTCGATTAGAGTTCCCAGGAAAGGAACCCTTGTCTGCGGAATTAGTGAACTCTTTTCCAGATTTACCTTCCACCCATGAGTCCTCAGAAAGAACAGAACAATGTCGGTATGAGACTTTGCCAGTTGATAAGACGACGCCTGGATCAGAATATCGTCCAGATAAGGCGCCACTGCAATGCCCTGCGGTCTTAGAACCGCCAGCAGAGACCCCAGAACCTTTGTTAAAATTCCGGGTGCCATGGCCAGACCGAAAGGAAGGGCCACAAACTGAAAATGTTTGTTCAGAAAGGCAAACCTCAGGAACTTGTGATGATCTTTGTGGATATGAACATGTAGATATGCATCCTTTAGATCGACGGTAGTCATAAATTGACCCTCTTGGATGAACGGAAGAATGGTACGAATAGTTTCCATCTTGAAGGATGGAACTCTTAGAAACTTGTTTAGACTTTTGAGGTCTAAAATAGGTCGGAACGTTCCCTCTTTTTTGGGAACTACAAAGAGATTGGAATAAAACCCCTGTCCCTGTATCAGAACGGGACAAATCACTCCCATGGAAGAGAGATCTCCTACACAACGTAAGAACGCCTCTCTCTTTATCTGGTCTGCAGATAATCGAGAAAGAAGAAACCTTCCTCTGGGGAAAGAATTTCTGAACTCCAACTGATACCCCTGAGACACAATTTCTAGTGTCCAGGGATCCTGAACATCTCTTATCCAAGCCTGGACAAAGTCTGCCCCCCACGAGATCCGGTCCCGGATCGGGGGCCGACCCTTCATGCTGACTTGGTAGCAGTAGCTGGTTTCTTGGATTGTTTACCCTTTTTCCAAGCCTGGTTGGGTCGCCAGGTGAGCTTGGCTTGAGGATAATTCCCTTCCTGTTTAGCGGAAGAGGAAGAGGGGACTCCTTTGAAATTACGAAAGGAGTAAAAATTACTTTGTCGTCCCCCTTTGCTTAGATGTCTTATCCTGAGGGAGGAGGTGACCTTTACCTCCCGTAATGTCAGAAATTATTTCTTTCAAGTCAAGCCCGAATAAGGTCTTTCCCTTGAAAGGAATAGCCAAAAGTTTGGATTTAGAGGACACATCCGCAGACCAAGATTTCAACCATAAGGCTCTGCACGCTAAAATGGAAAATCCTGCATTTATAGCAGCCAATTTGGCGATCTGAAACGTGGCATCCGTGACAAAAGAATTAGCCAGCTTAAGGGCCTTAATTCTATCCATTATCTCCTCTAAGGAAGTCTCAGTCTTAAGAGACTCTTCTAAGGCTTCAAACCAAAAGGCAGCCGCAGTTGTGACTGGTACAATGCAGGCCGTCGGTTGTAATAGAAATACTTGATGAACAAATAGCTTTTTTAGAAGACCCTCCAACTTTTTATCCATAGGGTCTTTGAAAGCACAACTGTCCTCAATAGGTATAGTCAGGGTAGAAATAGCTCCCTCCACCTTAGGGATCGTCTGCCAAGAGTCCCGAACGGTGTCAGCTATAGGATACATCTTCTTAAAAATAGGGGAAGGGGAGAACAGGATACCCGGTCTTTCCCATTCCCGCGTAACAATTTCCGAAATTCTCTTAGGAACCGGAAAGACATCAGAGTAAGAAGGAACTTCTAAGTATTTGTCCATCTTACACAATTTCTCTGGAGGTACCACAATAGAGTCACAGTCGTCCAGAGTCATCAAAACCTCCCGCAGCAAAAGGCGGAGATGTTCAAGCTTAAATCTGAAGGACATGACGTCTGAATCTATCTGAGGTAATGCACTCGCTGAGTCAGACAGTTCCCCCTCAGAAAGGGTCTCCCTACCCCCCAATTCAGATCCCTGGGAGGGTACATCGGAGATAGCATCAAAGCATCAGAAGTCGCAGGAACCGTATGAGTTTCTGTCCTGCTGCGTTTGCCTTGTAACACTGGCAACTTAGATAACACTTCTGTGAGAGTAGATGACATAACTGCAGCCATGTCCTGCAAAGAAAAAAGAAGCAGACGCCAATGAAAAACATGGCGTCGCTTGAGCGGGCGTTAAAGTACAAACGTGGTCAATCCCTGATAAACAATCAGAACGGAAAAAGCAGCAAATATAGTGTACTGTGTCTTTAAATTTGCCAATGCTTTTTATTAAGCCCAAAATTAAATAAAGTACTTAAAAATTTAGCAGTTAGGTGCGGTCAATGTATACCTCGCACAACTCACATGGGGCCCATTTTAGGAAGCACACCGTTACTCACAGTCACCCCGCCACAGCTCCGCTGCGGCTCCTACCTGCCTCCGTGTGACCACCGCTATTCTCCTACCAGCGTGCCTAAGACTGCTTGTAAAATATTGTGACAAGCTGACTTAGGGGCTGTACAAATACACTGCTTCAAGCACTTGTTCACCGGGACTCAACCGAAGCGTAACTGCGCGGTAAACGCGCAAACTCAAGTCCCGCACTCCGTGGGCGTAAACGATTGCACAGAGCCCGGGAAAAATAAAGGCATTGTAACTCCAAGTACTGAAATATTTAAGTTGTAAAAACCTGATTAACAGTCTATTCCCCAGCATCAGCCTCACAAAAATAAACAGACTTATACCCGCTACAGTACTCTTACATCTGAGTACTATAGAAAAAACCCCAGCACTCCTAGCTAAAATTATTGACTGCCGGACTGTCTGGAGAAAATAATAATGTGTGTGTTGTCATCCTTATTAATGTAGCTCATGACATCCACATAATTGCACAAGGATACCCTTACTTAGGACCCATAAACCGCAATAATAGAGTATAGTCAGTTCTGAGTATCTGCTTCCAAGCCCCAGAAATAAAAAGACTGCACTTACCTCCATGCTGAGGAACGGCATGAAAATACCCACAGTGTCAAGAGGTCCACTCTTCCTCCTGAGGTCCTGTGAAGAATGAAAGGTCTTAGGCAAATTCACCAAGTCCACATCCAGGCAGCACCAATAAGGGAGGCGTAGTGAGACTAAAATCCCACAAGTTCCCAAAATTGGATCTTCCAGAAGCTGCCGGGTAATAAAATAGCACACTTTGGCACCATTTAAAAATAAAAAACTCTTGATTGAAGAATCTAAACTAACACCTCACTTTACCTCTTCCTATCACTAACACAGGCAAAGAGAATGACTGGAGTGGGAGGGAAGGGAGGAGCTATATATACAGATCTGCTGTGGAGCTCTTTGCCTCCTCCTGCTGACCAGGAGGCGATATTCCCATAAGTAAGGATGAAATCCGTGGACTCGTCATATCTTGTAAAATAAATGGTTTCTGTTAAGTAACAGTTTAAATGATATGTAAACTAAGTTTACATTCAGTAGATTTTTTTATAATAGCTAATCTTACCACTGAAAGTGTAACTCTGCATCCAGGTGGATTCCAAAAACTCGGCATCCAGGTGGATTCCGAAAATGGCAGGGTGGAGAAAGAATCCACTGGGATGTCATTTTCGGAATCCACCGGGATGCAGCTTAGGCAAATGGAGCATTACAACAAAATAAAAAAATGCCTGCAATAAGTATGAAATATATATATATATATATATATATATATATATATATATATATATATATATATATATATATATATAACATAATTTATGCTTAACTGATAAATTCCTTTCTTCTGTAGTGTGATCAGTCCACGGGTCATCATTACTTCTGGGATATTAACTGCTCCCCTACAGGAAGTGCAAGAGGATTCACCCAGCAGAGCTGCATATAGCTCCTCCCCTCTACGTCACTCCCAGTCATTCGACCAAGGACCAACGAGAAAGGAAAAGCCAAGGGTGAAGTGGTGACTGGAGTATAAATTAAAAAATATTTACCTGCCTTAAAAACAGGGCGGGCCGTGGACTGATCACACTACAGAAGAAAGGAATTTATCAGGTAAGCATAAATTATGTTTTCTTCTGTTAAGTGTGATCAGTCCACGGGTCATCATTACTTCTGGGATACCAATACCAAAGCAAAAGTACACGGATGACGGGAGGGATAGGCAGACTCTTTATACAGAAGGAACCACTGCCTGAAGAACCTTTCTCCCAAAAATAGCCTCCGATGAAGCAAAGGTGTCAAATTTGTAAAATTTGGAAAAAGTATGAAGCGAAGACCAAGTTGCAGCCTTGCAAATCTGTTCAACAGAGGCCTCATTCTTGAAGGCCCAAGTGGAAGCCACAGCTCTAGTAGAATGAGCTGTAATTCTTTCAGGGGGCTGCTGTCCAGCAGTCTCATAAGCTAAACGAATTATGCTACGAAGCCAAAAAGAAAGAGAGGTAGCGGAAGCTTTTTGACCTCTCCTCTGCCCAGAGTAAATGACAAACAGAGAAGACGTTTGTTGGAATTCCTTAGTTGCCTGCAAGTAAAATTTTAGAGCCCGGACTACATCCAGGTTGTGCAGTAGACGTTCCTTCTTTGAAGAAGGATTTGGGCATAAAGAAGGAACAACAATCTCTTGATTGATATTCCTGTTAGTAACTACCTTAGGTAAGAACCCAGGTTTAGTACGCAGGACTACCTTATCCGAATGAAAAATCAAATAAGGAGAATCACAATGTAAGGCTGATAATTCAGAGACTCTTCGAGCCGAGGAAATAGCCATTAAAAATAGAACTTTCCAAGATAACAACTTTATATCAATGGAATGAAGGGGTTCAAACGGAACGCCCTGTAAAACATTAAGAACAAGGTTTAAACTCCATGGTGGAGCAACAGTTTTAAACACAGGCTTAATCCTGGCCAAAGCCTGACAAAAAGCCTGGACGTCAGGAACTTCTGACAGACGTTTGTGTAACAGAATGGACAGAGCTGAGATCTGTCCCTTTAATGAACTAGCAGATAAACCCTTTTCTAAACCTTCTTGTAGAAAAGACAATATCCTAGGAATCCTAACCTTACTCCAAGAGTAACCTTTGGATTCACACCAATGTAGGTATTTACGCCATATCTTATGGTAAATCTTTCTGGTAACAGGTTTCCTAGTCTGTATTAAGGTACTAATAACTGACTCAGAAAACCCACGTCTTGATAAAATTAAGCGTTCAATTTCCAAGCAGTCAGCTTCAGAGAAGTTAGATTTTGATGTTTGAAGGGACCCTGTATCAGAAGGTCCTGTTTCAGAGGTAGAGACCAAGGCGGACAGGATGACATGTCCACCAGGTCTGCATACCAAGTCCTGCGTGGCCACGCAGGTGCTATTAGAATCACTGATGCTCTCTCTTGTTTGATTCTGGCTATCAATCGAGGAAGCAACGGGAAGGGTGGAAACACGTAAGCCATCCTGAAGTCCCAAGGTGCTGTCAGAGCATCTATCAGGACTGCTCCTGGATCCCTGGATCTGGACCCGTAACGAGGAAGCTTGGCGTTCTGTCGAGACGCCATGAGATCTATCTCTGGTTTGCCCCAACGTCGAAGTATTTGGGCAAAGACCTCCGGATGAAGTTCCCACTCCCCCGGATGAAAAGTCTGACGACTTAAGAAATCCGCCTCCCAGTTCTCCACTCCCGGGATGTGGATTGCTGACAGGTGGCAAGAGTGAGACTCTGCCCAGCGAATTATATTTGATACTTCCATCATAGCTAGGGAGCTTCTTGTCCCTCCCTGATGGTTGATGTAAGCTACAGTCGTGATGTTGTCCAACTGAAACCTGATGAACCCCCGAGTTGTCAACTGGGGCCAAGCCAGGAGGGCATTGAGAACTGCTCTCAATTCCAGAATGTTTATTGGCAGGAGACTCTCCTCCTGACTCCATAGTCCCTGAGCCTTCAGGGAATTCCAGACGGCACCCCAACCTAGAAGGCTGGCGTCTGTTGTTACAATTGTCCAGTCTGGTCTGCTGAATGGCATCCCCCTGGACAGGTGTGGCCGAGAAAGCCACCATAGAAGAGAATTTCTGGTCTCTTGATCCAGATTCAGAGAAGGGGATAAGTCTGAGTAATCCCCATTCCACTGACCTAGCATGCACAGTTGCAGTGGTCTGAGGTGTAAGCGTGCAAAGGGTACTATGTCCATTGCCGCTACCATTAAGCCGATTACCTCCATACATTGAGCCACTGACGGGTGTTGAATGGAATGAAGAGTGCGGCAAGCACTTTGAAGTCTTGATAGCCTGTCCTCTGTCAGGTAAATCTTCATTTCTACAGAATCTATAAGAGTCCCCAGGAAGGGAACTCTTGTGAGTGGAACGAGTGAACTTTTCTTTTCGTTCACCTTCCATCCATGTGACCTTAGAAATGCCAGCACTAACTCTGTATGAGATTTGGCAGTTTGAAAGCTTGAAGCTTGTATCAGAATGTCGTCTAGGTATGGAGTACTGACCCTCTTGGATCATAGGTAAAATTGTCCGAATAGTCTCCATCTTGAACGATGGAACTCTTAGGAATTTGTTTAGGATCTTTAAGTCCAGGATTGGTCTGAAAGTTCCCTCTTTTTTGGGAACCACAAACAGATTTGAGTAAAACCCCTGTCCCTGTTCCGATCGTGGAACTGGATGGATTACTCCCATTAACAAGAGCTCTTGTACGCAGCGTAGAAAAGCCTCTTTCTTTGTCTGGATTGTTGACAATCTTGACAGATGAAATCTCTCTCTTGGAGGAGAGTATTTGAAGTCCAGAAGGTATCCCTGAGATATTATCTCTAGCGCCCAGGGATCCTGAACATCTCTTGCCCAAGCCTGGGCGAAGAGAGAAAGTCTGTCCCCCACTAGATCCGATCCCGGATCGGGGGCCCTCAATTCATGCTGTTTTGGGGGCAGCAGCAGGTTTCCTAGTCTGCTTGCCCTTGTTCCAGGACTGGTTAGGTTTCCAGCCTTGTCTGTAGCGAGCAACAGCTCCTTCCTGTTTTGGTGCAGAGGAAGTTGATGCTGCTCCTGCTTTGAAATTACGAAAGGAACGAAAACTAGACTGTCTAGTCTTGGCTTTGGCTTTGTCCTGAGGCAGGGCATGGCCTTTACCTCCTGTAATGTCAGCGATAATCTCTTTCAACCCGGGCCCGAATAAGGTCTGCCCTTTGAAAGGCATATTAAGCAATTTAGACTTAGAAGTAACATCAGCTGACCAGGATTTTAGCCACAGCGCCCTGCGTGCCTGAATGGCGAATCCTGAATTCTTCGCCGTAAGTTTAGTAAGATGTACTACGGCCTCCGAAATGAATGAATTAGCTAGTTTAAGGACTCTAAGCCTGTCCGTAATGTCGTCCAGAGTAGCTGAACCAATGTTCTCTTCCAGAGACTCAATACAGAATGCCGCTGCAGCCGTGATCGGCGCAATGCATGCAAGGGGTTGCAATATAAAACCTTGTTGAACAAACATTTTCTTAAGGTAACCCTCTAACTTTTTATCCATTGGATCTGAAAAAGCACAGCTATCCTCCACCGGGATAGTGGTACGCTTAGCTAAAGTAGAAACTGCTCCCTCCACCTTAGGGACCGTTTGCCATAAGTCCCTTGTGGTGGCGTCTATTGGAAACATTTTTCTAAATATCGGAGGGGGTGAGAACGGCACACCGGGTCTATCCCACTCCTTAGTAAAAATTTCAGTAAGTCTCTTAGGTATAGGAAAAACCTCAGTACTCGTCGGTACCGCAAAATATTTATCCAACCTACACATTTTCTCTGGTATTGCAACTGTGTTACAATCATTCAGAGCCGCTAACACCTCCCCTAGTAATACACGGAGGTTTTCCAGTTTAAATTTAAAATTTGAAATATCTGAATCCAGTCTGTTTGGATCAGAACCGTCACCCACAGAATGAAGTTCTCCGTCCTCATGTTCTGCCACCTGTGACGCAGTGTCTGACATGGCCCTAATATTATCAGCGCACTCTGTTCTCACCCCAGAGTGATCACGCTTACCTTTTAGTTCTGGTAATTTAGCCAAAACTTCAGTCATAACAGTAGCCATATCCTGTAATGTGATTTGTAATGGCCGCCCAGCTGTACTCGGCGCTACAATATCACGCACCTCCCTCTGAGCGGGAGATGTAGGTACTGACACGTGAGGCGAGTTAGTCGGCATAACTCTCCCCTCGTTGTTTGGTGAAATTTGTTCAATTTGTACAGATTGATTTTTATTAAGTAGCATCAATACAGTTAGTACATAAATTTCTATTGGGCTCCACTTTGGCATTGCAACAAATGACACAGGTATCATCTTCTGAATCAGACATGTTTAACACACTAGCAAATAAACTTGCAACTTAGAAATACAATTCAAATAGAATAATATTAAAACGTACTGTGCCTTTAAGAAGCACAGAAGATCTATGACAGTTAAAAATTAATAAATTGAAACAGTTATAGCCTCAATCCTTGTAAACAACACAACTTTAGCAAAGGTTTAATCCCATTAGCAAAGATAACAATTTCTGAAAGCAGGAAACAAATTACAGAATAAAAGTTTTTATTTCAGTCAAACTATAATTCTCACAGCTCTGCTGAGAGAAATTACCTCCCTCAAAATAAGTTTTGAAGACCCCTGAGCTCTGTAGAGATGAACCAGATCATGCAGGGAATACAATGAGTTGCTGACTGAAATATTTGATGCATAGTAAAAGCGCCCCTCCCCCACACACACAGCAGTGAGGGAGAACAGAAACTGACAGAAAAAACAGATTTAAGCAACTGCCAAGTGGAAAAATGGTGCCCAAACATTTATTCACTCAGTACCTCAGTAAATGAAAACGATTTTACATTCCAGCAAAAACGTTAAACATAATCTCTAGTTATTAAACAGCTTTATGTCTTTCTTACAGTGTAATTCTAGTGAAGTACCATTCTCCCAGAATACTGAAGTGTAAAGTATACATACATGACATTATATCGGTATGGCAGGATTTTCTCATCAATTCCATTGTCAGAAAATAAAAACTGCTACATACCTCTATGCAGATTCATCTGCCCGCTGTCCCCTGATCTGAAGTTTACCTCACTCCTCAGATGGCCGAGAACAGCAATATGATCTTAACTACTCCGGCTAAAATCATAGCAAAACTCTGGTAGATTCTTCCTCAAACTCTGCCAGAGAGGTAATAACACACTCCGGTGCTATTTTAAAATAACAAACTTTTGATTGAAGATATAAAACTAAGTATAATCACCATAGTCCTCTCACACGACCTATCTAGTTGCTGGGTGCAAGAGAATGACTGGGAGTGACGTAGATGGGAGGAGCTATATGCAGCTCTGCTGGGTGAATCCTCTTGCACTTCCTGTAGGGGAGCAGTTAATATCCCAGAAGTAATGATGACCCGTGGACTGATCACACTTAACAGAAGAAATATATATATATATTAAGAAAAAGAACCAACTACCTAATAAAATTATTAACAAAGCATTAAACCTAATTTACCTATTGACTCCTACACCACCAACCCCCACAATGAAAAAAACAAATTTAATGACAAAGCCCCCTAACCTAACACCCCCTAAATTAACCCCTTAATTACTATAAAAAATAAAATTACCACATTACAATAAAAAAATACAAAAAAATGACATTAACCTAATTACAGAAAAAAAAACGCTAACATTACAAAAAATAATAAAACACTATCCAAAATAAAAAAATTAAACCTAATCCCAATGAAAATAAAAACACCCCCTAATCAAATTCTAAACTACCAATAGCCCTTAAAAGGGCTTTTTGTAGGGCATTGCCCTAAGTTTAACAGCTCTTTTACATTACAAATAAACCAAGTCCCCTCTAACAGTAAAACCCCCCACCCACCAAACTCCCCAAAATAAAAAATAAAACTAACACTAATAAACCTAAACTACCTATTGCCCCTAAAGTGGCATTTGTACGAGCATTGCCCTTAAAAGGGCATTCAGCTCTTTTTCACTGCCCTTAAAAGGGCATTCAGCTCTTTTGAAATCTTCCCAAAAAAACCCTAATTTAAAAAAACAAAACCCCCAAAAAATAAAAAATAAAAAATTAACACTAAAGCCCCAAATAGATACTCACAGTTTCAGAAGTCCGGCGGAGAAGGTCTTCTTCCAGACGGGTCCATCATCTTCAGCAACAGTGAAGGCGGCGCGGTGGTCCGGAGCGGTCCTCCCAGAAGTAGCGAACCTCTGCGACGGTGGCGCTCCTTGGCAGCGGCGGTCCTCGGCGTGGAGGTTCCTATTCATGCGATCGTCCGCCGCACACTGAGGATAGAATTCAAGGTACCCCATATTTATTGGGGGTACCATGAATTCCTATTGGCTGAAATTTTCAAAATCGGCCAATAGGATGAGAGCTACTAAAATCTTATTGGCTGATTTGAACGGCCAATAGGATTTTAATAGCTCTAATCCTTTTGGCTGTTTTGAAAAATTCAGCCAATAGGAATGCAAGGTACCCCAAATTGATTGCAGTACCTTGCATTCAATATTCAGTATACCACGGACATCGGATGAAGAAGAGTCTCCATGTCACCGAGAATCGCCGCCAGAGATGACCACCGCCGAGGATCGCCACATCTGGGAAGACCGCTCGGGACCTCCTCTCTGCGCCGCCTACACTGAGGATGAAGATGATGGACCTGCCTGGAAGAAGACCTTCTCCGCTGGAGTACCTATTTGGGGCATTAGTGATAGTTTTGTTTTTTGTAGGGGGGTTTAGATTAGGGTTTTTTTGGACAATTTCAAAAGAGATAATGCCCATAAAAATGCCCCTTTATGGGCAATGGGTAGTTTAGGTTTATTAGTGTTTGTTTTTTGTATTTTTTGGGGGGGGTTGGTAGGTGGGGGGGGTTACTGTTAGGGGAGACTGTTTATTTTTAATGCAAAAAAGAGCTGTTTAAATTAGGGCAATGCCCTACAAAAAGCCCTTTTAAGGGCTATTGGTAGTTCAGTATTTAGATTAGGGGGTGTTTTTATTTTAGGGGGATTTTTTTATTTTTATAGGGGTATTAGTTTAGGTTTAATTTTATTATTTTTGATAGCTTTGTTTATTTTTTTCAGTATTTTTATTTTTGTAGCTTGGGGGGTTGTATTTTCAAAATATAGACTGCCCTCTGGGCAGGCTTATCAACTATTTTTTTTTTTTTTTAATTTAGAAACTAACACTAATGTTTGCCTATTTAAATAATGGTTGCTCTCATGGAATGTCCATATATTCACCATTGTAAATAAAGAACAAACAAAAAAACACCTTAATAATAAACCTATAGCATTGTGGGTATACTGTAATTGAATGTAGTGTTATATGTATTCTACTGTAAAATAGTATGTTATGTAAAGTAAGCTGGATAATTAAATAAACATGTTTTTAACTTTTGACACTTGTTTGTGTTACTAAAGTGCATTTTTTCAGCTTTGCAGAGAAGCGTGTTTTTGGAAATTCCTTTTTTTTAAAAAAATATTCTTTTTATATTGCCGCCATAACTTTTCACTGTAATGTGCGTGTTTTAGTTTTAATATCGCGGCCGCAATGTATCAAACATGTTCTATATTAATAACATATTTGTTATAATGTGGCCACAGTATCAGAAGTAAACCAGTTCAGTACGGTCTAAACTTACTTTGATACATTTTTATTAAATCGTACTATGCCAAGTGTTTTTAAAACATGTAAATCAAAAAAGATGCGACTACTGTCTTCTATGGGATATTTATTTCATACATAAAATAACCTTCCTAAGAAGAAAACATAATTTATGCTTACCTGATAAATTTATTTCTCTTGTGGTGTATCCAGTCCACGGATCATCCATTACTTGTGGGATATTCTCCTTCCCAACAGGAAGTTGCAAGAGGATCACCCACAGCAGAGCTGCTATATAGCTCCTCCCCTAACTGCCATATCCAGTCATTCGACCGAAACTAGCCGAGAAAGGAGAAACCATAGGGTGCAGTGGTGACTGTAGTTTAAAATTTAGACCTGCCTTAAAAGGACAGGGCGGGCCGTGGACTGGATACACCACAAGAGAAATAAATTTATCAGGTAAGCATAAATTATGTTTTCTCTTGTTAGGTGTATCCAGTCCACGGATCATCCATTACTTGTGGGATATCAATACCAAAGCTAAAGTACACGGATAAAGGGAGGGACAAGGCAGGTACTTAAACGGAAGGGACCACTGCCTGTAGAACCTCTCTCCCAAAAATAGCCTCCGAAGAAGCAAAAGTATCAAATTTGTAAAAGTTTGAAAAGGTATGAAGCGAAGACCAAGTCGCCGCTTTGCAAATCTGTTCAACAGAAGCCTCATTTTTAAAGGCCCAGGTGGAAGCCACAGCTCTAGTAGAATGAGCTGTAATCCTTTCAGGGGGCTGCTGTCCAGCAGTCTCATAGGCTAAGCGTATTACGCTCCAAAGCCAAAAAGAAAGAGAGGTTGCCGAAGCCTTTTGACCTCTCCTCTGTCCAGAGTAAACAACAAACAGGGAAGATGTTTGACGAAAATCTTTAGTCGTTTGTAAGTAAAACTTTAAAGCACGGACTACGTCCAAATTATGTAAAAGACGTTCCTTCTTTGAAGAAGGATTAGGACACAATGATGGAACAACAATCTCTTGATTGATATTCTTGTTGGAAACTACCTTAGGTAAAAACCCAGGTTTTGTACGCAGAACTACTTTATCTATATGGAAAATCAGATAAGGAGAATCACATTGTAAAGCTGATAACTCAGAGACTCTACGAGCCGAGGAAATAGCCATCAAAAACAGAACTTTCCAAGATAACAGTTTGATATCAATGGAATGAAGGGGTTCAAACGGAACTCCTTGAAGAACCTTAAGAACCAAGTTTAAGCTCCATGGAGGAGCAACCGGTTTAAACACAGGCTTAATTCTAACCAAAGCCTGACAAAATGCCTGGACGTCTGGAACCTCTGCCAGACGCTTGTGCAAAAGGATAGACAGAGCAGAAATCTGTCCCTTTAAAGAACTAGCTGATAATCCTTTATCCAAACCCTCTTGGAGAAAGGACAATATCCTAGGAATCCTAACCTTACTCCATGAGTAATTCTTGGATTCACACTAATGAAGATATTTGCGCCATATCTTATGGTAGATTTTCCTGGTTACAGGCTTTCGTGCCTGTATTAAGGTATCAATGACTGACTCGGAGAAGCCACGCCTTGATAAAATCAAGCGTTCAATCTCCAGGCAGTCAGTCTCAGAGAAATTAGATTTGGATGATTGAAAGGACCTTGTAGTAGAAGGTCTTGTCTCAGAGGCAGAGGCCAAGGTGGAAAGGATGACATGTCCACCAGGTCTGCATACCAGGTCCTGCGTGGCCATGCAGGCGCGATCAAGATCACCGATGCTCTCTCCTGTTTGATTTTGGCAATCAGTCGAGGGAGCAGAGGAAACGGTGGAAACACATAAGCCAGGTTGAAGAACCAAGGTGCTGCTAGAGCATCTATCAGCATCGCTTCTGGGTCCCTGGACCTGGATCCGTAACAAGGAAGCTTGGCGTTCTGGCGAGACGCCATGAGATCCAATTCTAGTGTGCCCCAACGATGAACCAATTGAGCAAACACCTCCGGATGGAGCTCCCACTCCCCCGGATGAAAAGTCTGACGACTTAGAAAATCCGCCTCCCAGTTCTCTACACCTGGGATATGGATCGCTGATAGATGGCAAGAGTGAGTCTCTGCCCAGCGAATTATCTTGGAGACTTCTAACATCGCTAGGGAGCTCCTGGTCCCCCCTTGATGGTTGATGTAAGCCACAGTCGTGATGTTGTCCGACTGAAATCTGATGAACCTCAGGGTTGCTAACTGAGGCCAAGCTAGAAGAGCAATGAATATTGCTCTTAACTCCAGAATATTTATTGGGAGAAGTTTCTCCTCCTGAGTCCACGATCCCTGAGCCTTCAGGGAATTCCAGACTGCACCCCAACCTAGAAGGCTGGCATCTGTTGTTACAATTGTCCAATCTGGCCTGCGAAAGGTCATACCTTTGGACAAATGGACCCGAGATAGCCACCAGAGAAGAGAATCTCTGGTATCTTGATCCAGATTTAGCAGAGGGGACAAATCTGTGTAATCCCCATTCCACTGACTGAGCATGCATAATTGCAGCGGTCTGAGATGTAGGCGCGCAAATGGCACTATGTCCATCGCCGCTACCATTAAGCCGATCACTTCCATGCACTGAGCCACCGAAGGGCGCGGAATGTAGTGAAGAACACGGCAGGAATTTAGAAGCTTTGATAACCTGGACTCCGTCAGGTAAATTTTCATTTCTACAGAATCTATCAGAGTTCCTAGGAAGGAAACCCTTGTGAGGGGTGATAGAGAACTCTTTCCCTCGTTCACTTTCCACCCATGCGACCTCAGAAATGCCAACACTATGTCCGTATGAGATTTGGCAATTTGGAAGTTTGATGCCTGTATCAGGATGTCGTCTAGATAAGGGGCCACTGCTATGCCCCGTGGTCTTAGGACCGCCAGAAGAGACCCCAGAACCTTTGTAAAAATTCTTGGGGCTGTAGCTAACCCGAAGGGAAGAGCCACAAACTGGTAATGCCTGTCTAGAAAGGCAAACCTTAGGAACCGATGATGATCTTTGTGAATCGGTATGTGAAGGTAAGCATCCTTCAAATCCAATGTGGTCATGTACTGACCCACCTGGATCATAGGTAGGATTGTCTGAATAGTTTCCATTTTGAACGATGGAACTCTGAGGAATTTGTTTAAGATCTTTAGATCCAAAATTGGTCTGAAGGTTCCCTCTTTTTTGGGAACCACAAACAGATTTGAATAAAATCCCTGTCCTTGTTCCATCTGTGGAACTGGATGGATCACTCCCATTATTAGGAGGTCTTGCACACAGCGTAAGAATGCCTTTTTCTTTATCTGGTTTACAGATAATCTCGAAAGGTGAAATCTCCCTTGTGGGGGGGAAGCTTTGAAGTCCAGAAGATATCCCTGAGATATGATCTCCAACGCCCAGGGATCCTGAACATCTCTTGCCCACGCCTAGGCGAAGAGAGAAAGTCTGCCCCCTACTAGATCCGTTGCCGGATAGGGGGCCGTTCCTTCATGCTGTCTTAGAGGCAGCAGCAGGCTTTCTGGCCTGCTTGCCTTTGCTCCAAGCCTGGTTAGATTTCCAGGCCGGCTTGGATTGCGCAAAATTTCCCTCTTGTTTTGTAGCAGAGGAAGTTGATGCTGCACCTGCCTTGAAGTTTCGAAAGGCACGAAAATTAGACTGTTTGGCCCTTGATTTGGCCCTGTCCTGAGGAAGGGTATGACCCTTACCTCCAGTAATGTCAGCAATAATTTCCTTCAAACCAGGCCCGAATAGGGTCTGCCCCTTGAAGGGAATGTTAAGTAATTTAGACTTTGAAGTCTTTTAAAAAAACTTACTTAGAAGCTCCCAGTTTAGCACTGTTGAGATTAGGCCGGGACACTTAACCCCCCCCCCCCCCTTCCCCTCCACTGCATATGAAAACTCCCATTAGACAAACAGGAATCTGTAGACCTCAGTATACATCTAAGACTTTGGGGCATGGTTAGGAGTATGAAAATCAGCACAATGTTATTAAAAAAATTAAGCAAAACTATAATTTTTTACAAAAACCATTACCAGATGGGCTATATAAATGGATCATCTACAAACATGCATGCAAAGAAAAAAAATCTAGTGTAATGTTCCTTTAAGAAAGTATTAATATATAGCACAGAATTTACCAAAGTTTATCAGAATCTAGAAGCCAGAAGTTCTTTGGGCATGCATGCATAACTTTAAATCCTAGAATGCCAGTTAAAATGAATGCTGGCACAAAACCTTAGTTGCATGTAACACACACCAATTATTTAACCTCTTGGTTGCCACTAACACATACAGTTGTTTAATTGCTTGATTACCATAAACAAACATTCTCAATCACAATGCTTATCTACCTCCAACCCCATCACCTACCCCCAAACTCCTAACAACAGTTGCTTCCTTACTCAAGTCTATTTTGTTTTTGAACATGAATTATCCTCGCTTCACACAAATAACTTTTTTATAACAGATTCAGACTACATATACCCATAAACCCCAACAAACTAATCTCTTGTGCACATAACAGATGCTACTATATCTGTCCTCTTACCTTGTTCCAACTTAATAACTTGTCCCTATAACCTTATTAGCTAAACCTTGTAAATATCTTTATTCTCTTCTTAAGAACAGGCTTTTCTTTCAGAAATCGTCACACACCATCCAAATCTACTTCTCAATCCCTCTACTTCCTCTTGCCTAAAAATGTCTTGATGGGCTTTAGCACAAATACATAACTAATACTCTCATCAGTGTTTTCTTAACCTTTTGCAATCTGGCTTTTTTGGCCATTTGCCTGGCAGATCTTCTTGAAATCTCTGTGCCTTCAGTATTGTTGACAACTTATTCCTGCTTTAAACAATCTGCTTCTTGCTTTCAATGTTTTTGTTCTACATTAAAGGGATACTAAACTCATTTTTTTTATTTCATAATTCAGATAGAGCGTTCAATTTTTGAATGTAAGCTTAGGAGCCACACCATTTTTGTTCAGCATATATGGATGTAGCCTGAGCGCCTCAACTAGAATGTGAATAGGTAGTACACGTGTATTTATTAATGACAATAAATGTTGACAGTTAAAACAATTAAAACAAAAATTAAAACAAAAGTTTAAAACAATAAATAATATGCTATATGCAAAGGATCCATGCTTATCAACGTACAAAATGACTGGTAAGATGTGGCAGTAGACAATCTTGATAATAATATGCGAATAAAAGCTATATATACACACTATATATATATATATATATATGGAAAAAGTACCACTAAAGAAAGTAACACTAAAGCAGTACTACACCACCTTGGTACACAAATGGGGCACTAAGCGCCCAGTGGGGTCTTGGCCTTGGTGTAGTGAGAAGTCACAAATTGTTCCTATCAGTTGAGTGTAATTTGTAATCCCAGGTTCAGTGAAAATATGATGTAGAATTTCCAAGCGTATACTTAGGTAGAGTCCAATATAGTTATGTTATAGATGATCCCTCATTAGTGATGGTGTAGGAGAAAAAAGGGGATGTGACTAAAAGCTCAAACAATAGTGCAAAATAGTGGGGGGGGGAGAAAGAAAGACAAAAAGATAATCCTTCAACAAATGTTAAAAATACAAAAATTTAAAAATGTGAAAATTTTTTGAATTTTTTTAGCAGAAATTGCGAAAAGGTGCCATTGATGAAAAAATGTGTTGAAGTTAGGATAAATACATTCGTAGGTGCAATATAAGTCTAAGTGATGAAAGTTAGTGAATGAAAAATTATTCTCAAGGTTCAGTTCGGTGTTGCAAGATTAGTGCAGCTGGGTGCTGCAGGGTTAGTGCTGCGACCACAGGTGGAAATCCAGAGATTTTAGTGGATGTTCTGCTCCTAGCTGGATTTATCTGTGAAAGATCTGCTCCTAGCTGGATTTATCTGTGAAAGATAATCAATATAGTGTATTATGCTCAAAGTAGATATAGATGTAGAAATAAGGCTTACCAGATGCTTGGTCAACGCGTTTCGGCCTATCACAGGCCTTTTTCAAGACTGGTTTGTTGTATGTGCTCGTGGTCTTTTATACCTGTTTCATAATAGTTTGCTTTGTGGTCACAAGTTGCTAAAAACATGTGACCAATTTTTTTTATTTATTTTTTTAAGTGAATCGTTAACATATTAGTGTACACAGAGTAATAATGTTGTATCAAAAAGTATATACTCAAATAGTTTTTATATCTTTATGATCTTTTGGTCTGTTTGTTTATTTATGATCACCATTTAAGTGCTAATGTCACATCCAGTATTTGTCTTCAAATCTTCTTTCTCAATTCGTTTTTTATATATACACACACACATATATTCATTTTTATTTGTTCTATTTTCTATGTGTTATAGACTTTTATGTCTATCCAAATTTAGTGTAAAAGTTTACTTTGTTTACTGCTGCTGAAATCCGGCTCTTTTCATTGGCTGTGACATCATCACCATGTTATTCTAGTGGTGGGTAGTCCTAGCCAGTTTTCTGTTGGGTATTGTGTTTCCACATTTGTGATTGGGGATAGATAGCTTTTCCTCTCCTACCCTCCTGTACCTATCAATAACATTTTAAAAATATAAAAATACACTTTTAAAGACACTAGATATGACATATAATGTAGGATAGCAATGTTTTTTGCAGCAATAGATTTCACCATTGCAATAATCCTATTTTGTCTTATTTAGTGTTGCAGATATTCGGCTATTCCTATTAGGTATGACGTCAACACCACATTGTGTTGACGATAGGTGTGTACATGCTGCCTAGTTTCAATTGGATATTAGGTTTTAACTCGCATATTCCTTAGAAAATAGAACAGTTAGTAATATAAAAAGTGATAGAGAAAAATACCCTCTATCTCTATATAAATATCGACATGTTAGGGGGCTGTGAGGACTTGTGATGTGGATTGTTCTATCTTTTAAGTGATGTTATTATGAGAGACTATTAGTATAGTCACTGATTCCTGATGATTTTGGGCTGTTGTGATTGGCTATGTCGTCACCGCTCTGTTTATATTAGCGGTGAATGTATATAAATAGCCTACATTATATGTTAGTGCTGTGTATAATTATATACAGGAATCCTCTTTCAGGGTAGTAACAATGCTTATACTAGTATTATTCCTATTAAGCAATATTGCTTGTGATGTTTGTGGAAAGCCCTGTTTACATTATTGCTTTATACAGTAATATCTGGTTTGGATACTTATGGTGGTGTATAGTAGGGATAGATAATTGTGTGCTTTTTATAAAAACTTCGGAGGATTTCTGATCCTAAGATATTTAGACTAGAAAGCTTATCTGATAATCCTATAAATAGAGGATATAGGATATTCTAGCCTGAGTCGGCTCTTAAGTCTTGAGAAGCTGGTAGTGTGACTTGCTAGTCCTATGAGAAGCAGTATTTGCTCTATTATGCTCTTTATCTTAGCTATTTGTCTGACTAGATGCTATATGAGTTAAGCTGGATTTAAGACTTTACAGTATGAAATACATGAATTGTAGAATGGTATATGATATATACCTTATCGGGCAAACAGATAGGTATAATGATACATGTGGTCACTTGACAAACTGGGTAGACCATAGTTTACCTAACATTATGGATAAACCCCAGTATTGCTTAGTCATATAGTGAGTCTGAACCTATAGTGGAGGAGGACCATTAAACCTCTGATCAGTTGGTTAAGGTATATAAGGAGAGCGCATATTTACCTATACAGGAAAATGGATTACTACGTTAAAATGTCCTTGTGCCTTAAGTATAATGGGAGACAGCATATGCTATCTATGATGGTTACGGTGAATTATGTGGATATGGGGAGGTGGGCAGATAGTCATTTCTGCCAGGGGACACTAAGTGTCCTTGTGTCTTTCGGGGTATTTGGAGGGATTGGTGTCCTTCGTTCGATTGACACGAGAAACCTTACTACTTTAGGGTTCTTGTCTATTATTCTTATCATTAAGTCTAAAGTGTCTTTCTGGATATATTTAGGAGGTGTCATAGTCCTATCCTTAATGTTGGATTCTGGTAGCTTGAGGGGATAGTCGAGGGCAAGTATTGGGGTGGATCCTTTATCTTCATGTTCTTTAAATGTGGGGATTTGAGGGATTTTGTAAAGGAGGAGGGAAAGAAGAAGGTACAATCCGAGAAGTGAGAGAGATTTTATATATCTCTTCTTCTATGTTAGTCCTCTTTATTGTTCAGGCCCTTTGGGTATAGACAATCAAGTTGGAATAGCCATTTGGATTCAGATGTCAATAACTTTTTTTCATGGTTGCCGTCTCTCCAATTCTTGTTGATTTTTTGGATCCCCATGAATTTCAGATTGTTGATATTTCCCTGATGTTTGGTGGAGAAATGGCTATACAGAGCAATTTCCATGTTCAGTTTTTCAATTTTACATGATGGCAGCTTGTTCTATGTATATAATTATTGCTGTCAAACTCCTTAAAATAAGAATACAAGATCAATGACCTTATCAGATGTCACAATAAAGGTGTGGTATACATGCTACAATGTCCGTGCGGCCTACAATATATAGGACAGACATCAAAATAGCTAAAAGACAGAATACGCGAACATCTATTGCTGATTGAAAAACTGAACTGAAAAACAATATCCAATAGAAAACTGACTAGGACTACCCACCACTAGAATAACATGGTGATGATGTCACAGCCAATGAAAAGAGCTGAATTTCGGCAGCAGTAAACAAAGTAAACTTTTACACTGAATTTGGATAGACATTAAAGTCTATAACATAGAAAATAGAAAAATAAAAATGAATATGTGTGTGTGTGTATATATAAAAAACGATTTGAGAAAGAAGACAAATACTGGATGTGACATCAGCACTTAAATGGTGATTATAAATAAACAAACAGACCAAAAGATCATAAAGATATAAAAACAATTTGAGTATGTTGGGGTTTTCTGTCCCTTTAATAACTGTTCAAGTATAGTGCCACCTTCTTTATTTTAATTATTTTATTCAATGAAAGCAATTATTTTACATATAAAAGTGGTCTATGTTAAGAGGGTGTAGGTTTCAATACTGTAATAGTGAGGAATTAAAATATGAGACCCCATAAAAAAAAAAAAAACACAAACAGTGAAGACACAGGAAATTTTTCAAAAGTGTAAATATAATTGACGTTTCGAGGATAGATTCTCCCCTTCTTCAGAATAAATTCAAAGTGTACAAACCACATTTAAATAGTGTTACAAAACAACCCACAATCTCAATCATAGTGACAAAAGCGCCAAACAATTAAGCACATACACAGCTCAAAATCGTCAAACCGGAAGTAGATACATTCCCCAATTCCGGTCCGGCGTTACAACTTGTCGTAGTTGATACAAAACATAAGAACATAGGAAACTCAAAACAATAATGTGAACTAGAATACCTCTAAAATTAGCGTGCCTTACATCTCTAGTGTAATACAGCAAAAAACGGATCACTGTTGTTCGTGAAACAGGAAGTGACATCACTTCCTGTTATATAGTATATATATATATATATATATATATATATATATATATATATATATATATATACACATATATACACACACACACACACACACACATACATATACACACACAGGTAGCCCTCAGTTTACACCGGGGTTAGGTTCCCCAAGGAATGGTTTTAAATCGAAACCGTTGTAAATTGAAACCCAGTTTATAATGTAAGTCAATGGGAAGTGAGGGAGTTAGATTCCAGGCCCCTCTCAAAATTGTCATAAGTAACACCTAATACATACATAAAGCTTTGAAATGAAGACTTTAAATTCTAAACAGCATTATAAACCTAATTAAATAATCACACAACAGACTGTATCATCAAACTAAGTTTAATGAACAAAAACATTTTTTTACTTGCATTTTTCTGCAAACAGTTCTCTGCATTGTTAGCATGTTGTATAATATTGGGTCTGCACCTATTCTATGCATTTCAATCTGGAGTGATTAATAGGCAGTTACGTACCCTCACCTCAAGCAGCTGGACAGGAAGATAATAGGGAAGTGGCTGCTAGATCTTGTTGCTCGATAGGTCTGGTCTGCTCTGTGTACACAGATTAATTTCAGTCTGCTAAGTTGCATAACTTTTCTGCCACAAAGCAGACAGCTCCACCTACTGGCTATTTTAATTAGTGCACTGCTTTTCAATAGCAGTCACATGACTGGGAAAAAAGGTTGTTATTCTGAAACGGCGCAAATTGAACCGGCGTAAACCGAGGGCCACCTGTATACACACACAATTTTATTATTATTTATATATTTAAATCTGGAAACACAACTCAGACAGGTCTATGATAAAGAATGACAAATGCTCTACCGTGGACAAAACTCAGCCCTAGGACACTTTCCTTCTGCTACCATCAGAAACACAAACTAGTGGTTCATATGTGTGGTTCTCCAGTATAGTGCAAGTTATACAAACATAATAGCAGTATCTTTATTACATTCAATGTGAACTCTAACCACACAACTTACACAATATCAGTAGAGAATAAAAAGATAAGATATAAGTAAAATGTTTAAAGTCCATTCATTAGGATTCCCAACTGCTTCCCCACTGAATATTTTTACTTGTTACTATCATTTAGTGCAAATGTATAGTTCTGTAGTTCTCCCAGACACTTGTCCAATATTTATTAAACATAACTATCATTCAAATTCATTACAGCTACCTTTTAGATCAGGTGCATCTCAGGTATCTGCCTAGATCATTGGCTCACATGCTGTGGGTCACAATCACCAGTTATTGGACACTGAATGCTGCACTTGTCACAGCCAATCTGTAGTAATATACAGCTTCAAATATTTGTAATATGAGGGCAAGATATAACACATATATTTTATCAACTGATAAATCTGATATGCAAATAATCCTCTTTCAATCCAAGCAAATAGAAAGAAATTCATAGTTACAATAACACTCGCTTGATTTACTGAAAATATTGTGTGTTCAAATTGTCACATTTTTTATATACATCATTAACATCGCAATAATTGTATTAGCCTTTCTTTTTTCATTAGTATATTTTCTTCACAACACAAACAGTTCATTCTACACTCTACTAGATGATCTAGTTGCACAAAGAATGTGGCCACAAACAGGGATATGATATGCAGGGCTTACAAATAACAAAGCAGAAATAAAAACGTTATGCTTTTTGTCGCATTACATTGATCTTGATGTGTCCCCGTGAGTTAAACGTGTGGTACCTTGTGCAATGCAGACCGAGTCACAATGCAGGAACAGCTTCCATTTATCTTCCCTAACGCAAAAGCCAACCAGCTGCACTAACGTCTTCTATCTCCGCCCCATGTACCACCCAATTCTTTGCCCCTAAAGAAAGAATGACAGGTACTAGGACTCCGCCCACAGCTCTCCCAGGTCAGGTTCACTCTATAGTATGTTCCTACAAATAGTGCACGAGCGAGCCAATATACCTCCGCTTCAAGCCCCGCCCATTTCACTTCTGCCAGAGTACTCACTAGGATTTAGCACTTTTTTCCTCGTCTCCTAATATGCTTCCTTATCCCGAGCCGTCATTCAATCTCAAGTCCCGCCCACTAATCTGTCTATGAAGAACTAGAATTAGATGTTGAGCACTGCCCACACTACAACTGACTCTTTCTTAAGGTGGACTTGGACGTTCTACTTGTGTATATTAAAAATAAATGTAATAAACTAACAAGTACAAATATGTATCTAGTAATCTAGTTGCATAAAAAAATACGTAAAAATAAGTATATTGTTATATAGAAGTTACTTACACTACTGTTAAATTGCCCAATATTACATTTTTGAAAATCATAAATGGTCTATGAAAGAGATTAAAGTGAATGTAAACTTTAATGAATTAAAGCCCAGGTTAAAAAAGTAATCTTAAAAACAGCAGCACTTGAATTCATTAAAGTTTACAAAGACGCCTTTTTTTTTAATTCCTTTGCGTTATGGTAAATATAACGCCGATCCAACCCCCGCAGCTCCTGCTTTCATTAGAATGTAGATAGATGACTAATCTGGCATTCTCCAATCGTTACGTGCCCCGCTAGCTGGACGCCAAAGGGGGCACACAACGATTGGAGGAAGCCGGATTCGTCATCCATCTGCTAAAGAAAGCAGGAGCTGCAGGCGGAGGATCAGCGCTACGTTTACCATAAAGCATAGGTAAGTATTTTAAAAAATAAGCGTCTTTGTAAACTTTAATGAATTCAAGTGCCCCTGTTTTGATCCTTGGCTTTAATTCATTAAAGTTTACATTCACTTTAAAGGGATGTGAAACCCATTTTTTTTTCATGATTCAGATAGAGCATGGCATTTAAAACAACTTTCTAATTTACTTCTTTTATCAATTTTTCTTAATTCTTTTGGAATCTTTTGTTGAAAAGCAGGTACGTATGCGTTGGAGCCTGCCCATTTCTGGAGCACTATATGGCAGCAGTTTTGCAAGAATGTTATCCTTTTGCAAGAGCAATAGAGGGCAGCATCATTTCCTTACATGTAGTGCACCAGATGCCTACCTAGGTATCTCTTCAACACAGGAAATCATGGGAACAAAGCAAATTTAATTATAGAAGTAAAATGGAAACTTTTTTTTTATTTGAAATAGTTTTTATTGATTTTAAGCAGAAATACAGAGTTTCAAAATTTACATGCACAAGATTTCACCTTCTTGAAAACATAAAACACATACTGTCATGTATTCGTATTAAGACAATAATTATGGTTTGATGGCCTAACCATACACCCTCTATACTCTGCCATTGTGGTAGGTTACCGAAGTGAAATAAGAAATTCAACTCCCCAACTTATAAAACTCTCCCCCCCCCACCCCCCTTCTTCCAGGCTGTATTAACATGTCTCCGACCCTCGTGGGGATTAATAAGTACAACTATCCTTCCTCAAAACTTAACCTAATTATTCGGGAAATGTCACCACTACCTAAGCCTTCATTTCTATTTAAGGATGTCGCATCCTACTACAATTGCTCCCATTATCAATCCTGGTCTAACAGATTCTGTACCTCTTCCTTCCTAAGCATCCAATAAAACCATACCTTTTGAAATTGCTCTGGCTGGCCCTGTGACCATGCCGCCGCTTCTGATAAGTGAAAGGTATCTACAATTTTATCTGTCACCTCCTGCCATGTGGGTGTCCCCACTTTCCAATGTCTAGCGACACAGATTCTCAGACACGTACAGAGGATTCTGATAAAATTATTAATCGGTTTGTTGACAAAATAGAATTAAAAACTCCTTAATACTAGAATACCAGCACACATCAAACACGAATTGCACTCTGGAAGCAATTCATAGGAGAACACAAATATAGTACAAAAAAGATGTGGCGCTAGAAAGCTAGGTATTTAAATAAATCACACAATGTTAAGAGGAGTATATATATCTTAAAAGCACTGCAATAAAAGTCATAAAATACAAATAAATTTAATATATACACTAATATTTAATGAAACACAGTTGGAATATATATATAAAACATATAATAAATAACACCTTCTATACTAAACAAAAAAATAGCAATTTATATACCACCGGTGGTTTGTATGATTACAATAAAAGTACTTAATTAATATGCTCTAAAAAAAATTGATCTGATGAAATAAGTAAGATGCTAATATACTGTGAATACAGTTTGGTCTAAAAAACAATCGTTATTTAACGATACTTAGGAAAAAACGTTCAATGAGTGGTTTAAGGCAGTCTGTCATTCAGCACTTTGTACGGTTACAGTTAGCCAGTTCAAAGATAGTTAATCCCACTGAAGCAAAAGCGTTTCCAAAATGCAGTTTATAGATACCTTAAGCTACGGGACTAGCGCTCCAAGCCCACAGATGTATAATTAAAATTTATGCATTGCTCTATGAGACATTATCTACAGAGTTAAATATAATCAGAGCCATGTTTCTATTGGGATTTAGTTTAAACTACAATATTATAAAAATCCTAAATTTAAGCAGTATGAAATTAGATATGCAATAAATAAGCCTATGACAAGACACCAATTTCCAAAGACATCAAAATGAGTGTATATACAACAATCTATTTTCTCTCTCATAAGGGAAAAATATAGTTAGAAGTAATAGTGAGAAAATGTCTCATATCAACATATTTTCTTATTTCTTCATTCTATTTAAGGGAATGAGCCCATGACAAGAGTCATACCACTAAATTCAAAAAATTTCCCAAAACATTAAATGATTTATCAAAAAAATGGATATTTATTATTTAGTAAATAAGTCTAAATCCCTTCTCATATTAAGGCCCTCAGGATGTGTGGTCTGTAAATTGAACATCCACATAACTTCTCTTTTGTCAAGTGTTTTCTCTCTATCACCTCCTCTTCTCCATTGTGGGACAAAATCTATCCCCTGTAGGATAAGAGCAGATGTGTCTTTGTTGTGTAGAACCTTAAAATGCCTTGATACAGGTGTGTCTGAGTCCTCATTCTCTATGGAGCGCAAGTGCTCCAAAAACCTCACTTTTAACAATCTCTTTGTTTTTCCTGTGTATTGTTTGTGGCAAATTTTACATGTGAGAAGATAAACCACATGAGTGGTTGAACAGTTGATATAATGATGTATCTTATAGGTCTTATTAGTAATAGTGGAATTAAATTCCTCTCCTTCCTTAACAAAATCACAGGTTGTGCATATAGGGCGTCTACACTTATAAAAACCCTTTCTCTGTTTTAACCAGCAGGTGTTCTTATGTATATGAAGAGGAAAAAAATAAATAAATGTTTCTTGTCATAGGCTCCCTTACAAAATGGCAAAGTACAAGTTAATGAAATGTTGTGATATCACTTTAAGAATTTTGGTATAAAAGGAGCACTGAACAGGTGCATCAATTAGCAGTGACCAAGTGCATGGAGCACAAAACGTTTGCTGTTTTTTGCACCTGTTCTACAACTTGTTTTTGCACTATTGTGCTTACCACTTTTTAATCTATCCTGTATGATTTTAACATAGTTTGGAATAAAATTGAACTTTTATACATCTGTGGGCTTGGAGCGCTTATTTTTCCCTACATTGGATGGACTATATTCCAACTGTGTTTCATTAAATATTAGTGTATATATTACATTTATTTGTATTTTATGACTTTTATTGCAGTGCTTTTAAGATATATATACTCCTCTTAACATTGTGTGATTTATTTAAATACCTAGCTTTCTAGCGCCACATCTTTTTTGTACTATATTAATCGGTTTGTTGAATGGTCTTACTCTATCATGCAACAGTGCCTGTGATGTTGTGAGGGTAATTCTTTCGTTCAGAAGCAATCCTATCAAAGTTGAAAGTTTCCCCCAAAGTGTCTGAACCCTAGGGCAGTCCCACCACATGTGTCTAAATGTCCCCTTCTCCCGACATCCTCTGTAGCAATTACCATAATGTGTTACCGCATAGTGCGCCGTTCTGGTAGGTGTTAGGTACCATCTAAACGACACCTTGATAGCATTCTCTCTCAGGTCTGCACTAAGCAATCCTTTACTTGCATCCCTCAATAAGTCCTCCCATTCTCTCTTCTCCCTTACTTCCCCAATATCTCCTTCCCATCTCTCCATTAAAGGTGATTTAGACTGACTTCTTGCTTTTTGCATCATCAAGTAGATTCGAGAGATCAATTTTTTCCCCCTGAACGGCGCTCTTATCATTCTCTCCAATTCTCCAATTCAAGTGGTGTAGACTGTTTTGGTGACATGTAAGTGTGTATGGATGAGCTAACCTATAAATACAGATACCAATGAAGGGGCTCCGGCTCTATTCTTTCTCTGATCTGATTGTATGTGAGTATTTTTGAATTCTGCAAGAAATCTGCTACCCTGTATAAGCCCTTGTTTTCCCACTTTCCGACCAACCTCCTCAGTTCACCAGGTATTAAAAATTTAATGGGTTTGAGCAAAGACTCTGGTCTACAAAGTTGTAACCCTCTCGTGATTTTTGTCCATAGGCGTATTGCCTCAACTGTTATCGGTGATTTGTAGTCATTTGCTTTTAAAAGCGTCTCTGTGTCCCATATAATGTCTGCTGCCCTATTGTAACCTGCAATTTCCGCCTCAATCCTAGGCCAAATTGGTTCGTTGTCACTCTTCCCCATCACTACCGACTGGGCTAGTCTAGATGCCCGGTAGTATTCAATGAGATTTGGCACTCCCACCCCCCCTCCCCACTTGTCTATGCTGTTTCAACACCTGCGCCGCTATCCTTGTCTTGCCATCTCCCCTCAAGAATTTTAATAATTCGTCCTGTATGGCCTCAAGGTCCGTAGTGGGAATACCTATGGGCATAGCTTTGAAATTGTACATTAATCTCGGAAGGAGGTTCATTTTGATTGCCATTAATCTACCGTACCATGAGAAGTTCCCTTTTTTCCACTTTCCCAAATCACCTCTAATGGCCCTGTAGATTGGAAGATAATTTAACCTATAGAGCGCTAACAAGTCATCGCTCAGTTTAACCCCTAAATAAGTGATGTGTTTTTTCTCCCTAGCTGTATCAAAGTTTAACTCAATTGCCTTTTTCGTGTGTGATGGGAGAGAAATCTGTAGTGCCTCACATTTGGCAGCGTTGATCTTGTAGCCAGAAATCACTGAGAACTCTTCCAGGGTTTTGTATAGGTGTGGTAATGAGTGTAGGGGTCTGGTTAGCGTTAATAACACGTTGTCCGCAAACAACATTAATTTATATTCCGAAGTTGCTACCTGTACTCCCGAGATATCTTTCGAGTTCCTAATGCATGAGGCCAATGGCTCTATGCAGAGAGCGAATAGCAGCGGCGACAACGGGCACCCTTGCCGGGTCCCATTTAAGATCGCTATTTGTCTAGATATGTGGCCTGCTGCCCCCACCACCGCTGTTGGCCCAGAATAAATACCTTTAAGTGCTTGTATAAAGGTCCCTTTAAACCCCATAACCGAAAGCACTGTGAACATGAAACTCCAGTCTACCCTGTCAAACGCTTTTTCTGCGTCTAATGACAGGAATAGAGCTGGAGTCCCAGTTGCCCTCAAATAATCTATCAGAGTGACAGCTCTCCTAACATTGTCCGGGGCCTCCCTATCCTGTATAAATCCCACCTGGTCTTGGTGAATCAGTGTGGGGAGAATATGTTTTAGTCTGTTTGCCATAATTTTGGCAAAGATTTTAATGTCGTGATTTATTAGGGAAATCGGCCTATAATTCTGACAAAAGTTGACATTTTTCCCCCCTTTTGGTATCACTATTATCTTTGCCTTAAGTGCTTCCCTAGGTATCTCCCATCCCTCCATTATACCGTTACAAAAGTTGACCAGATGGGGTAATAACTCTTTCTTAATGAGTTTATAATATTCCCCTGTCAGTCCATCAGGACCTGCAGCCTTTCCGGATTTTAAATCCTTAATTACCCCCAAGACTTCTGAGCTTGTTATTTTCTTATTAAGACTATCTAGATCACTTTCCGTGACTGTTTTCAGTCTCGCTCCATCTAAAAATTGTCTTGTCTTGGTGGCTATATCTCCTGACCCTACTTTTTTCCCGTTGTATAGATTTTCATAATACTGAGCAAAGCAATCCGCTATTTCCTGTGGGTGTGTGGTAAGATCCCCCCTCTCTATATAAAGCTTGGGTTATGAAAATAATTTATTCCTTTCTCTCAGTTTGTATGCCAAATATTTGTCGGGTTTGTTGGCGTACATAAAATAGTGAGCTCTCAGCCGCAGAGCTGCCCTAACAGAAGCGTCATTCAAAGTTTACCAACTCCCTCCTCTTTGTCATTAGTAGTTTATATGTGTTGGTGGAAATAGTGTGTTGGTGTTCCCTCTCTAATTGTTCAACCTCTTTCTGTAAAGTATCAACCAATTTTACCGCCAACCTATTTTTAATCGACTTTTCTTTTATAAGCAGTCCCCGTATAAAGGGCTTGTGCGCCTCCCATAACACTAATGGATTACTAACTGAACCGGTGTTTATGTCCCAGTATTCCCTGAGCGCTCTCTGTGCCTTCCCGTGTATCTCTGGATCCCTCAGCAATATCGGATTATATGTCCAAGAACGGTGTCTAGAGAAGTTTACTAGGCCCGCTAACTCCGCGTAGACCAGGGAATGGTCTGACTAAACACAGGCCTGTGTGCCCACCTTCACTAGAGTAGGTGTCAAGACTTGACTAACAAAGATGTAGTCGAGAGTGGTATATATTTTATGTGCAGGGGAATAATAGGTATAGTCATGGGCCAGTCTGCCTACTGCCTCCCAAGTGTCTACAAGACTATGCTCTTCAAGTGAATTTTTAATTGATTTAATTATACTGTTGTGTCTGTGTTGCTTGCTAGTGAGTTTGGAGTTAGCCAATCCCTCCTTGGGAGCCAAGTTAACGTTGAAGTCCCCTGCAAGATTCACTCTAGTCTGTGACCAATGTGTAAGTAGAGAGGATATTTTGGTGAAAAAGGCATTTTGAGTCTCATTAGGGGCATATAGATTACATAACATCACATTTGAACCCTGAATTGTCCCTTGCACTATAACGTAACGTCCATCTTTATCTGTAATTACCTTGTCTGTCACTAGGTCAAGAGATCTATGAACCAATATCGTAACACCTCTTTTTTTAGAGTCTGAAGTTGAGTGAAAATGTTGGGGAAAGTGGTGCGACCAAAACTTAGGGATAGAAGTGTGTCTCTTGTAAGAAAATTATTTTGGCCTTTGTCCTTAGGTATTGTGTTATAGCAGTCCTTCTTTTAGTGTCCGTATTTAGCCCCCTTACATTGTGAGTAAGTATAATTATGTTGTTTGGCGTCATTTTGTAGTACCCACTTCACCCTTTCCCTTCTCCGCCCTCGTATCTACAGACCCTTCAGTGGTGTGTATGGGCATCAGCATCCTAATCTTTTTCTCATCTCCTGCTTCCCATTTCCCTAATCCCTCTGTTCGATCAACATTTTTACCTTTAGGAGACCCAGCCTGGAAGAATATAAACAAGAACATACAAAAACATATCACAATAACAATAGATAAACCAATCTTAACTAAACAGTACATTAAGATAGACTAATAAGGCAGCCAAATATTACTTTCATATATTGACTCTTAATGGCGTACATGTAAATATAGCCGTCTCTACAACCTTATATAGTGTGACCTACTGAATACAGTATAATATGTAACCATAGTAACCTGGATACTGCTTTCATAGTCCACTTTCATGTCCTTCCTATATAATATTAAAAACCATCGTTCCCCCCCGATGATTCATAGGATATAGTCTTTTTTAGACCCTGAACGTAACTGAATTTTAACAAACACCTACATTCAGAATCTCAGTCCTCAGTTCATAGCAAACACATAACATAACCTGTAAGAAGAACATAAAATTAACAACTGTGTATACTCATCTGTCCGACGCTCTGGTCATAGTAAGTTCCGTTCTTCCCGGTCGTGTAAATCCAGTATGACCGGGCTAAAAACTGAGCACCATAGAGCTCCACATGAATCAAACCCTGAAAAGAAAATTCTGTCACTTCATGTCTTCCTTCTCTTCTCGGGAACACGAGTCCACTTCCTCTGGAAAGGTTTTCTGTTACCCTCTTCGCCCCCTGTAGGGGATCTTTGCTGCTGGAAAGTTGGTGGCTCGAGTTTCAATTTTCTGCAGGTTTCTGGAATCTCTGCTGGATCCTTGATTGAGAGGATTCTATTCTCCCAAGAGATGTGCAAAGCAAATGGAAATCCCCATCTGTAAGGGATTTGATTTTTCCTCAGCTGGGCTGTGAGTGGACGAAGTGCTCCTCTCCTCTGTAATGTCCTCAAGCATAAGTCTTGAAAGAATTGGATGACATTGCCTTGATGCTTAAATGTCGGATTTCTATGTGCTGCCGCCATTATCTCCTCTTTTTCTTGGAATCTGAGCATCCGAATTATAATGTCCCTAGGCGGGTCCTCACCTTTGGGTTTCGGCCTGAGTGCCCTATGAGCCCTTTCTATCTGGAATTTCTCCTCACCTCCAACCCCTGTAATACCTTGGAATAGGTTGAGTATGTACGTGTTATGTTCTTTTGGGGTCACCGATTCCGGGACACCTTTCAGGCGTATATTGCAACGGCGACTGCGATTCTCGAGATCTTCAAGCTTGTCATGTATATCCTCCAGTTCCTGCTGCTGAGCTTTCGATTGAGTTGTAATATCATTCAGCCCTTCTGCTAATGCTTCTCCGCTTTCTTCAAGAGAATCGACTCTAGAACCCAATTCACCCACTTCCTGCTTAAGCTCCGTCAGACTGTTAGTGACCGTGTTCTGAAGGGTTTCAATTTTCTCAAGGAGTTTCTCGAAATTTGTAGAAATGTCTTGCTTTGACACCAGTTGTTCTAGGTCAGCTCTAGTTAAAGGTTCTTGGCATCCCATACACGTATGGGGATTCGTGTCATTATCTCCGTCCCTGTCTGACTGAGGTGATTGTTGTTCTGGCGATTTCTCCCCTCTGGTAGCTTTAAAAAAGATGGGCGCAGTAGGCTGCTTGTTTATAGATGTAGTTTTAATGTTCCTTTTGGAGGCCATTATTGCAGCTCCCCAGTGACAGGGCAATATCTATCTCTTGTAAACTTCTGCAAGAAAACCTTCAGCAGTCTTTTAATCTCTTTAATGCAGCGTGTTTTCACACTCCCTGTTGTTCAAGAATCAGCATTCAAAAAGGGCAGCTCCCCCTGCTTTCTGCAGGTAATATCAGTAATTTCCAGCTCCACTTCCTACCCTCTTCAAATATATAATATGGTTAAGGCTTTAGGGGCAAAAGAAAGGCTCTCTGTGTGCTTCACTACGCCGCCCCTATAGCTCTGAGGGGTGTGTAAGGTCCTACAGGGCCTGAACCTGCTTCAATTATGCAGACTGTGGGTCACATTCATTTATTTTTTTTATCATCCAAGCACTCTCAGAAAAGTATTATTTATACTGCTCTCCATTCCTTTGCTGCCCTTTTGCATCACACCATAATTTTCCCTGTGTTGTATATTAGCAGCTGGGTCCCTTCTATAGTGTGTGCGGGCCTCCTCTTAATCTTCTGTGAGAAGTAAGTCCTCCCAGCTCACTTGCGGTGTTAACCGCTAATCGCTTCAGCCCTGACTACGTGGCTCAACATTTATTCACCCTCTGCCACACAAGAACTCCTCCCCGCTGGCTTGCGATAATCACCGCTACTCACTTCATCTCCTTGTTGCTTATCCCGGCACTGGTCTGCGGGTAGATGTTCTCACAGGTTCGCCACGTGGCCTCTTAACATGGCTGCTGTCCCTTTGTGCCCCGTTACACCTCTTGACCTTCTTCCTTGTCGGGTGTTATGAGCGGCACTCCGCCGCGAGACACAAACTGCTCTGTCACTCTGGACTCACCCCCGGTCTCCTCATACCAGGCTTACTTGAGTCTGTCTGTAAATAAACGCTTGTAAGCTGACTTGGCTGCCTGGAGCTTTACCCTTATGCGGCCATTCCGCTCTCACTCCAGACTCCGCCCCGGAAACTTTTTTTTTAAATGGTATGCTCTGTCTGAATCACAATAGAAAATGTTCAGGTTTCATATCCCTTTTTAGTAAAACTAGGAGCCAAATACAAAATGCAGAAATTATACACACATTGGGTAAATGTCCTTATTTTCCTGGGACAATCAATGTATTCTTGCTTTTTGTCCCTTTAAATAATTAGTACCAGGTGTCTTTCCTGACTTTTCTTTTTCAAGAAGGGAGAAACAAAAAAGCTAAATAATTGGTAGAAAATATGTGTGTATTAGAGCGAGGCATATTTATTTATTGATCAATTTTGGTGCATGGGTTGAGTGTGTGTTTGCTCTAATGTGTGTACAGTATACTTTCCCATTGCCCCATTTTCCTAGGACAGTCCTAGTTTATGGCCTCTTGTCCTATGGTGTCCTTGTCCCACATTGTGAAAATCTGCCCTGAGTTATGGGGCTTGGCATAAATGTCTGCAGCTGTGAGAATTAGACATGAGGTCTTTGTTGGTTTTATGTACATTTTTATATATTTTTTCATCTGAGTTTCCTGTACTTTACATTAGAACAGCATCATGATAACATATTGTATATCTAATATAGTGACTAGAAACATATGAGTCTTCTGCAGTTTACAGTTTGTCAAGTGCTAATATTCATGTTGAAACTAACACAGAGCAGTTTGTATTGATCGCCACAGCTTCATTGTTGCCGGCAACCATATTGATGTGAGTACTTAACTATCACAGAAGCTCTACAAAGTATTACTTTGAAACAGTATTTTAACCTTTGACCCTACTTGACGCTTGTGGTGGCTACGCACACATACTCCTTCAGGAATCACCGCCAGGGTAAGCTATCCCTTTAGACGCGGTAAATCCGCAGAGGGGATTCCAAGACAGGGTGAATCAACATAACGGAAGTCACGCTACAGGATTAAAGTGAATCTAAACTTTCATTATTCAGTGCCCGGTTTTTAAAAAATACTATTAAAACAGGGGCACTTTCATTCATGAAACTTTACATTGCAGCGTTTTTTTTTTTGTTTTTTTTTAAATTGTGGTTTATTATTACAAAGTTTCAGCTTACTGTATATTGAGAGATAACTATAATTCTAGTTTGCATCTAGAAGAGCAGAATTCCATAAAGGGTATAGCAAAGATGAAAATATTTGGGGGGGGCGTGTCTGACCATCGACCAAGATGGCTGCTTTCAACATGGGCTGTGTCTGAGCATAAGCAACTCCGCTGTTTGTTGCCTTGCTAACATATAATCTACAACTACTCTGAGTGAGATCATACACTTGAACACTAGAGGATCATATCTATCTAGTTTTTTATCACGAAAGTCCAGCCCAGCAGACCATACTAGAGGAGGTGCACAGCGGAGGCCTTATTGCGGCCTGGACCTTCATCTACCCCTCCAAGTTCCTGCTTAAGGATAGAAGTACACAGATACTACTACTGTTTCAAACCTCTGATTTAAGAAAAGTTGCTATTTAGCAAAGGACACACTTTCTGTATGGTGCTATAAAACGACCATTCTTCTCTTTTTTGGTTCCCTGATATACCGGGAGGAACAGACGACGAAACATGACATTACTTACTGAGGTAACAGCTGCACTAAGTAGGCTCCTAGACGTATGTCAGATTGCTATCGCAGATGCGCTTCAGGACGCAATCACTACCTCTGAAGATGAAACCCCACTAGGAGGGCTTAGTGGTTCCTGTGAGACAGCGGACAGGGCCAGGGAGCCCCGTGGACAATACTCAGCCACTTCAGTTGTTACACTTCGACAGGAGACTGGGGAGGCCTTCCTATTATGGGCCATGGCACCGGACCAGAACGTAAAGGCCATAAATGGAGATCGGGCTGTGCGAGGTGATGGAGCAGCCTACTTTAACTTTGCCGCACTATGTGAGATGGGGATTGCACCTATTTCTGGCGTGACATGTGAGGAGAATGCCTTGATAAACACATGCGATTATCTGGCAAGTAGAACTATACTACCTAAGTTGGGGATTGGTCCGGTACAGTTATGCCTACAAATATGGTGCCGACCATTGAACTGGGCCTAGACACATCCCTGCGAATCCCTTCCTCCAGCATGAGGTTGGATTGCTTACTTTTGATGCATCGCTACACAGCAATGTCCACTATCCTTCGATGCTGTGGGAATAGGATAGTTGTCGTCTTGTTCTAGTGAGTCTCTAACAACTCATAGTGATGAGAGACTTCCCTATGTGAACACTTTATTTTTTTTCTCAACATAAACCACTCTTTTGAGCTGAACATAGCATCGCTGCAAGTTTTTACTAAGTGGTATACTATATGGTTATATTATTGTATGTGATTCTTTCAACATATGTGGGGATATTTTGTGAAATATTTTCCATATGCTGCTGGACATTACGAGAGATGAAGAGTTGTTGACCTATGTCCAAAATTTTGCTAAGCTTACTTTTACAGCTCAATATCTTTTTACATTTCGATTTTAGATTGCTTTATCTGCAAAGTTTGGGCCATTTTCAGCTTAAGTTTTATCTTATCCCAATGCTAAGTTATGTTAGTAATTATTTTCTCACTGTCATGTGTATGTGATTTCTAAGTTGCTGCCTATATATGTTACATACCGGAGAGGTAGATGGATAGAGCCTCTTAAGTAAAGACCTTATAATGCGGGGTATACTATACACTTGTAGAGAGTTTTTAAGATTACCAACTAGATAGTCTATTCCCCGTCCAAGACCTATCTCCAGGGTGCTTGTAACCCTAAATTGAGCACCCTATATCTTTATTTAGTGGATGTCACCAGATAATAAAAACAACTACAAATCCCCATCCTATCCATTAGAGAGGAGCGCAGGACTAGCAGCAGTTAGTTTCAATTAAGATTGGAAGGCTTATAAACTACATCTATTAAGCCATCAAATCACTGCTAGGCCCCCAAGCTATTCCACAAACATGGTTGTATTATTTTAGTATGATAGTTTTACCCACTTAAAGTGTTAAAAGGTACTTAGAGATTGGAAAGACTTCTAACCTTTTTTGCTCCTCATTCCACTCCAACAGACTTGATCTGATATAAATATGCGGCTCCTTTAAATTGAAATTTGGTCCCCCCGTCTAAATATTTGTTTATTTATACAAACAGCGAAACGTAGATTCTTTAAGACCTCTCCCCAATATTTTCATGAAAACAAAATAGTGTGTCCGGTCCCTGTAAAGTTATTTTCCTTTTCCCAATTCTCGATAGTTTTATTAACTAATATGTATTGAAAAGATATCCTATAGTTAAGTTTAAGTTGTTTAGATGATACTGAATAGACCTAATAGAGATCTTGTGACACTTTTATATCTTAGGCCTCTGAAGAGTGCAGCATTATTTACTTTGCATTTCCTTAAATCCTTATAGTCCATGCTTTATGTACAGTACTGTTTTAAGCTGCTGTTTTTCATAAATATGGAAAGTTATTGCGGTGGGGCCCAGAAGGAGGCCCTATATGTCTAAAACTTAAAAAAATTTAGGTCAATCACCATGCCTATTAATCATATAGATAATACAACACTGTTAGTATTATTATGGGCTCTCGGCTTATTACTACGTATATTGATAAGTAAGCTACTGTTTATGACCCATATTAGTGATGTAATATGTTCAGTGTCTCAAGAGTATTGTTTACTTCTGTAATTTGCCCCCACGGGTTGGGGTCCTATTTACATGGATATTCTGTATCGTTTTATTTTTTCCTCAATAAAAAAAAAAAAAAAGATGAAAATATTTGGTGTAAGCAGGAATCTTATGTTTCTTGTCACAAATATCCAGTACAAGATTCACATTGTGACCTAATAAGCTTAGCCAAATGTTCTATACAAAGGTCAAAGATCATTGTTGAAAGGGCTGAACCCTGTTGAGTAATTTTAATATCAAGTTTCCTAGACATTGCACCACTGTGGAGAACCCTAACTAAGGACCTTGGGCATATTCCGTCTACAAAGGGCCCATGTAAAAAACGTTACAAAATTAACAATTGACCCTATCAAAGACATTTCAGCATATAAGGAAAGGGTTAAATAACCAGGGAGTTTTAACTTTTTTATGGCAAAGTTTACTACCTTTGTATATTACTTGGAACACTAACGAAATCTACTTGCTCATAATTTAGCAGCAAATCGATAAAACAGTTTAATTTATTTAAATAATCAAGGCATAAGATACAGTAATAAATCAATCTGTTTTTAGTAATTTTCTTTTCCCACTGAGTTGTTATCTGTAGCTAGATCTTCTGTTTAAAGGGTATATTTACCAACAAATGATAGAACTACTTTTAGTATAATTAAAGGTATGCACTAAATTTTTCTTAACCTTTTTAATTTCAAATCAAAGTATGTCATATTTTATTTCAAAAAGAGCTGAAATACTTTGATATAGTAATATAAAATCTTTAATTTGCTACTTATTTTCCCTCCTTTTCCTGTCATTTCAATTCTAAAACTGTGGGTTTTCCAATTCGGGGCTAGATTACAAGTGGAGCTGTATTTAGTGCTCACGCTTGAGCACTAATACGGTAGAAAGTAAACGTGTCATACGTGCAGGTTTGCACGAGTATTACAAGTTGAAAGTATTTTATTGCGTGAACTTTGGACTTTGGATACCTCAACCGCTTTAACTTCTCCCCATAACTGATGGGGGGAAAAAACTAACACTTATAGTTTCTGTGCTAACCCGATGCCGCGTTTAACCAAGTGCGCTAACCTGAAGGTAGGTATGAATATTTTACATTAAAATGTTCTTCACATAGAATTTTGTTTATTTTTAAATACTGTAGTTATTTCTATATGCATATGATGTATTTTTTACCACAACACCAAATTTTTATTTTATGATTTGGATAGAACATACAATTTTAAACAACTTTCCAATTTACTTAAAATTAAAAATACATTCGGCTAGATTACGAGTTGTGCGTTAGGCTGAAAAAGCAGCGTTAAGAGGTCCTAACGCTGCTTTTTTACGCCCGCTGGTATTACGAGTCTTGAAGGTTTAGGGTCACCGCACACTTCTTTGGCCTTCCTGCAAAACGACTTACGTAAACTTCGTAAAGTCTTTTTTCTATGGGAATTCCATAGCGCCGGTATTACGAGTCTGTCCTGGGAGGCCAAAAAGTGAGCGGTTGTCAGGGTTTTTTTTCCCTGTTTTGTTTGCCATGTGCTGCTGGCAGCCATTTTACTCACCTCTCTTGCTGACTATGGTGCATTGTAGGGGATGCTGCTCATTTCTTGCACTTCCTTTTATGTCCAGACTGGTGTGCATCATCTGTGTGAGACAGGAAGCAGTCTCAGAATTGTGATGTCATCACTTATTATTTAAAGGGCCTCTGTTCATTTTGCTTTGCATTTGCGTTGTCTCAGACCTGATTGTGAGAGTTCCTGTGTATTACCTGGCTGTCTGACGTCCTTCCGGGTTCCTGATCCCTGGCTTGTTCCTGACTCTGCTGTTTTCCTTGTTCCTGATTCCGGCTCGTCTGATATTCGCTTTGGCTCCTGACTCGGCTTGTCTGACTACCAGCTCTGGTTTTGACTCCTGGCTTATTTGACTTGTGGACTTTTTATTATTTTTTTGTTATTAATAAAGGTGTGATTATTTTTGCACTTCTCGTCTCAGTCTGATTCCTGGCACCCTGACATTACACAAAGGCCATGAATCCTGATGGTGCTAATAATCCACCTTTACCTGCCATCATTTCCAGGATGGATGAACAGGATCACCGCTTGGATCAATTTGCACTAACCTTGCAAACCCTGCTGACTCGCACTGCACATTTGGACCAAAGTGTCCCACAAGTTATGACTGCTCCTGTTTCCGCTGCTGCACCTAGTCCTACCAGGAGCATGTCCAGTTCTGCACCTCTACCTCAGCGATATGGAGGCGATCCTATTCAGTGCAGAGGGTTTTTGAACCAGGTGGCCATTTACTTTGAGATGTTACCTCAGGTGTTTCCCTCTGACAGAGCTAGGGTGGGATTTCTCATCTCGTGACTCTCTGACACAGCTCTTGCCTGGGCTAATCCCTTGTGGGAGACTAATAAACCTGTGATTTCAAATTTGTGGCCTCCTTTCGAAGGGTATTTGATGTTCCGGCTCTCTCCTCCTCTGCTGCTAAACGACTCATGTCTATTCAGCAAGGTACAAGATCTGTTGCTCAGTATGCTATTGAGTTCCGTACACTTGCCGCAGAGGTTGGTTGGAACAATGAAGCCCTTGTTGCCGCCTTCTTTCATGGGCTCTCTGATGCGATTAAAGACAAAGTTGCTGCCAGAGATTTACCAGAGGATCTCGAGGCATTGGTGTCTTTTTTTATCCTAATTGACATCAGACTCAGAGAGAGGCCCTCTTTCAAGGAGCGCTTGCGGAAGCCTCCTGTTCCATTGTCTCCTACGTGTTCGTTCCCACCCATGCCTCCCTCTCCTCCCATGCCTCCTGGTACTGAGTCACCAGGTACTGCTGAGCTGATGCAGTAGGGATTCACGCATCTCTCCGCGGTGGAGAGGGCCTTTAGGAGGAGGGAGGGGCTCTGCCTCTATTGTGGGTTACAGGGCCACCTTTTGAAGTCTTATCCTACACAGCCAGGAAACGCTCACACCTAAGGTCCTGTCGGGGGCAGACCTTGGGTGGTTTATCCTCATCCCTGGAACCGCTTAAGGAGAAACCTTTGGTCATGGTTGTCCTTTCCTGGGTGGACTCCTCCATAGTCACCCAGGCTCTTGTTGACTCCGGTGCTGCGGGCTATTTCATTGACAGTGCTTTTGTATCAAAACACTCCATTCCTGTTTTGCCTCGATCCGTTCTGCTTGCTATTGAGGCCATTGATGGCAGGCCCCTTCAGCCCGCACTCATTACTCACGAAACTGCTCCACTGTCCATGGCTGTTGGGGCTCTCCATTTTGAAACCCTCCAGTTCCAGGTGATAAACTCTCCGCATTTTCCGGTTGTTCTCGGTTATCCCTGGCTCCAAAAGCACAATCCCAGTCTTGACTGGCGCAGGTCCGAAATTTTGTCGTGGTCCCCACAATGTATTTCCACTTATCTTCGGAAACCAGTTAAAGTCTTGTGCACTTCTTCGGTATCTCAATTGCCAGAGGAGTACCAAGAGTTCCTAGACGTTTTTGACAAGGTGCGTGCCGGTACGTTGCCTCCTTACCGGTCTTACGATTGTGCCATAGACCTGCAACCCGGAGCCATTCCTCCTCTGGGCCGGGTTTACCCTCTGTCTGTTGCAGAGAATTGTGCTATGGAGGAGTATGTTGCCGATGCTCTGTCGCGGGGGATCATCCACATATCCTGCTCTCCTGCAGGGGCTGGCTTCTTCTTTGTGAAGAAAAAGGGTGGCGAGTTAAGACCATGCATCGATTATAGGGGTTTTAATCATCTTACCATTAAGAATGCTTACCCTATTCCTCTCATTACGGAACTCTTTGACCGCCTCAAGGGAGTTATGGTCTTTACTAAAACTTGATTTGAGAGGATTTGAGAGGATCCAATCTCGTTAGGATCAAGGAGGGCCACAAATGGAAAACAGCGTTTAACACCAGGAGCGGGCATTATGAGTATCTTGTAATGCCCTTTGGCTTATGTAATGCTCCTGCTGTTTTCCAGGAATTTATTAATGATGTCCTATGAGATATGTTGCAACAGTGTGTTGTGGTGTACGACATCCTCATACACTCACCCACACTTGAGGCTCATCGTTCTGATGTTACACGGGTTCTTCAGAGACTACGTGAGAACGGCCTGTTTTGTAAACTCGAGAAATGTTAGTTCCATCAGATTCAAGTAACCTTCCTAGGTTATGTTATCTCTGTTGCAGGGTTCTCCATGGATCCTGACAAGTTATCTGCAGTTCTGCAGTGGCCTCGCCCAGTTGGTCTTCGGTCTATTTAACGTTTTTTGGGGTTTGCCAATTACTATTGAAAGTTTATTAAAAACTTTTCTTCCTTGGTCAAACCTATCACAGACATGACCCGTAAAAAGAATGATCCACTTCATTGGTCACCTACTGCCATTAAGGTCTTTGATAGTCTTAAGACTGCCTTTGCTGCTGCTCCAGTTCTGGCTCATCCTAACCCTGTCCTGCCTTTCGTTCTTGAGGTCGATGCGTCTGAGACTGGATTAGATGCCCTCTTGTGTCAACGTCCTACGCCTGACGGTTCCTTGCATCCATGTGGTTTCTTCTCTAAGAAATTGTCTCCAGCGGAGTGCAATTATGAAATTGGCGACAGGGAATTACTGGCCATAATTTTGGCACTCAAGGAATGGAGGCATCTTCTCGAGGGTACTAGCATGCCAGTGCTCATTCTTCCTGACCACAAGATTTTAACTTATCTATCTGAAGCAAAACGTTTGTCACCCCGACAGGCCAGATGGGCGCTATTTTTGTCTCGGTTTAATTATGTGGTCTCCTACCTGCCTGGTAGTAAGAATGTTAGGGCTGATGCCCTCTCTCGACAATTTTCGCCTCTGTCCAAGGAGGAGTCTGTACCTACTCCTGTTATACCTCCTGACTATATTTTAGCTATCATACGTACTAATTTGACTTCTCCCTTGGGGGAGGAGATCCTGGTTGCACAAAACAATACACCTCCTGAGAAACCTAGTGGTAAGTGTTTTGTTCCTGAGAATCTTCGAACTATACTTTTGCACACTTACCACTATCCTAAAGCCGCAGGTCACCCAGGCAAGAACCAAATGATTTGGTCTGTCACTCGACAATTCTGGTGGCCAGGTCTTCGTTCTGATGTTGCTGTGTATGTTGCCTCCTGCTCAGTTTGTGCACAGAATAAGACTCCTCTACATCTTCCTGTGGATCTTCTTCAACCTATTGCTAATGGTGAGCGTCCTTGGACACATCTTTCCATGGACTTCATTGTCGAGCTCCCTGTTTCCAATGGCAATACTGTTATCCTTATGGTGGTTGACCGTTTTTCTAAAATGTCACATTGCATTCCATTGATGAAATTGCCTACCGCTCAGGAGCTTGCTTCAATTTTTGCATGGGAGGTCTTCCGTTTACATGGGTTACCCAAGGAGATAGTGTTGGACCGGGGTAGCCAGTTTGTCTCCAAATTTTGGTGTTCCTTTTGTGCTCAAATGGGGATCCAGCTTTCCGTCTCCTCGGCATATCATCCTCAATCCAATGGGGCTGCGGAACGGTCTAATCAAGCTCTGGAACAGTTCCTCCATTGCTATGTCTCAGATCACCACAATAATTGGTCTGAACTGTTACCTTGGGCAGAGTTTGCTCATAATAGTGCTATTAATGCTTCCTCCAAGTTATCCCCGTTCATGGCAAATTATGGGTTTCAACCATCCTTGTTGCCCGATTCATTCATGTCTCAGGGTATTCCGGCTTTGGAGGAGCATCTCCGGCAACTACGTTCCACGTGGGTGCAGATTCAGGATTGCCTTCATCATTCTATGCAGCTCCAAAAGTTCCAGGCTGATCATAGGCGTCTGCCCGCGCCTTCCTACCAGGTTGGTGAGAGAGTTTGGTTGTCCTCCCGCAACTTGAACCTTCATGTGCCTTTCAATAAACTGGCTCCCCGTTATGTTGGTCCTTTTCGAATACTCCGACGGGTCAATCCTGTGGCCTACGCTCTTGACCTTCCTTCTGCAATGCGCATCTCCAATGCTTTTCATGTCTCCCTCTTGAAATCATTGGTTTGTACTCGGTTTACCACTGTGTTGCCTCGTCCCCATCCTATCTTTGTTGAAAACCATGAGGAGTATGAGGTCAGCAGCATTATTGACTCTCGTATGTCCAGGGGCCGTGTACAGTATTTGGTTCACTGGAGGGGCTACGGTCCGGAGGAGCATTCTTGGGTTCCCTCCTCTGATGTTCATGCTCCCGCCCTCCTCCGTGCCTTCCATGCCCGTTTCCCCAATAAGCCTTTTGTCCTCCCGCGGGGAGGGGTCGTTGAGGGGAGGGTACTGTCAAGGTTTTTTCCCTGTTTTGTTTGCCATGTGCTGCTGGCAGCCATTTTACTCACCTCTCTTGCTGACTATTGTGCATTGTGGGGGATGCTGCTCATTTCCTGCACTTCCTTTTATGGCCAGACTGGTGTGCATCATCTGTGTGAGACAGGTTGCAGTCTCAGAATTGTGATGTTATCACTTATTATATAAAGGGCCTCTGTTCAGTATGCTTTGCCTTTGCGTTGTCTCAGACCTGTTTGTGAGAGTTCCTGTGTATTACCTGGCTGTCTGACGTCCTTCCGGGTTCCTGATCCCTGGCTTGTTCCTGACTCTGTTGTTTTCCTTGTTCCTGATTCCGGCTCGCCTGACTATTTGCTTTGGCTCCTGACTCGGCTCGTCTGACTACCAGCTCTGGTTTTGACTCCTGGCTTGTTATTTGACTTGTGGACTTTTTATTATTTTTTTGTTATTAATAAAGTTGTGATTATTTTTGCACTTATCATCTCAGTCTGATCCCTGGTACCCTGACAGCAGTACACCCTACCCCGTCAAGAGTGCTAACGCATTTAAAAGTCAGTAGTTAAGAGTTTTATGGTACAACGGCGTAGCATAAAACTCATAACTAAAGTGCTAAAAAGTACACTAACACCCATAAACTACCTATTAACCCCTAAACCGAGGCCCTCCCGCCTCGCAAACACTATAATAAATTTTTTAACCCATAATCTGCTGCTCCGGACACCGCCGCCACCAATATTATATTTATGAACCCCTAAACTGCTGCCCCCAACATCGTCGACACCTACATTATATTTATTAACCCCTAATCTGCTGCCCCCAATGTCGCTGCCACCTACCTACACTTATTAACCCTAATCTGCTGCCCCCAACGTCGCCGTCACTATAATAAACATACTAACCCCTAAACCACCGCATCCTGCCTCGCAAACATTAGTTAAATATTATTAACCCCTAATCTGCCGTCCCTAACATCGACGCCACCTACCTACATTTATTAACCCCTAATCTGCCGCCCCAACGTCGCCGCCACTATACTTAATGTATTAACCCCTAAATCTAAGTCTAACCCTAACACCCCCTAACTTAAATATAATTTAAATAAGTCTAAATAAAAATTACTATCATTAACTAAATTATTCCTATTTAAAACTAAATACTTACCTATAAAATAAACCCTAAGCTAGCTACAATATAACTAATAGTTACATTGTATCTAGCTTCGGATTTATTATTATTTTACAGGCAAGTTTGTATTTATTTTAACTAGGTACAATAGTTATTAAATAGTTATTAACTATTTAATAACTACCTAGCTAAAAAAAATACAAAAGTACCTGTAAAATAAAACCTAACCTAAGTTACACTAACACCTAACACTACACTATAATTAAATAAATTAACTAAATTAACAACTATTAACTCAATTGAATACAATTAGCTAAAGTACAAAAACCCCCCCACTAAATTACAGAAAATAATAAACAAATTACAAGATATTTAAACTAATTACACCTAATCTAATAGCCCTATCAAAATAAAAAAAGCCCCCCCCAAAATAAGAAAAAACCCTAGCCTAAACTAAACTACCAATAGCCCTTAAAAGGGACTTTTGCGGGGCAAAAAAATACAAACAACCCCCCCAACAGTAAAACCCACCACCCACACAACCAACCCCCCAAATAAAATACTAACTAAAAACCTAAGCTCCCCATTGCCCTGAAAAGGGCATTTGGATGGGCATTGCCCTTAAAAGGGCAGTTAGCTCTTTTTCAAGCCCAAAGTCCCTAACCTAAAAATAAAACCCACCCAATACACCCTTAAAAAAAACCTAACACTAACCCCCTGAAGATCGATTTACCTGGAGAAGTCTTCATCCAAGCCGGGCCGAAGTTCTCAACGAAGCCGGGAGAAGTCTTCATCCAAGCCGGGTGAAGTGGTCCTCCAGACGGGCAGAAATCTTCATCCAGACGGCATCTTCTATCTTCATCCATCCGACGCGGTGCGGCTCCATCTTCAAGACATCCGGCGCGGAGCATCATCTTCAATCTACATCTTCTTACTAAATGACAGTTCCTTTAAGTGACGTCATCCAAGATGGCCTCCCTTAGATTCTGATTGGCTGATAGGGCTCTTAGATTACGTGTAATTAGTTTAACGATCTGTAATTTGTTTATTATTTTCTGTAATTTAGTGGGGGGGGGGTTTGTATTTTAGCTAATTTAATTTAATTTATTTAATTGTTGTTAATTTAGTTAATTTATTTAATTATAGTGTAGTGTTAAGTGTTAGTGTAACTTAGGTTAGGTTTTATTTTACAGGTACTTTTGTATTTATTTTAGCTAGGTAGTTATTAAATAGTTAATAACTATTTAATAACTATTGTACCTAGTTAAAATAAATGCAAACTTACCTGTAATATAAAAATAAATCCTAAGCTAGCTGCAATGTAACTATTAGTTATATTGTAGCTATCTTAGGGTTTATTTTACAGGTAAGTATTTAGTTTTAAATAGGAATAATTTAGTTAATGCTAGGAATTTTATTTAGATTATATTTAAGTTAGGGGGTGTTAGGGTTAGGGTTAGACTTAGATTTAGGGGTTAATAACTTTAATATAGTGTTGGCGACGTTGGGGGCGGCAGATTAGGGGTTAATAAATATAATGTAGGTGTCGGCGATGTTGGGGGCAGCAGATTAGGGGTTAATAAGTGTAAGATTAGGGGTGCTTAGACTCGGGGTTCATGTTAGAGTGTTAGGTGTAGCCATAACTTTTGTTTCCCAATAGGAATCAATGGGGCTGCGTTACTGAGTTTTACGCTGCTTTTTTGCATGTGTTAGACTTTTTTTCAGCTGGCTCTCCCCGTTGATTCCTATGGCGAAATCGCACACAAGCACGTACGACCAGCTCACCGCTGACTTAAGCAGCGCTGGTATTGGAGTGCGGTAATGAGTAAAATTTTGCTCAATGCTCACTTCTTGCCTTTTAACGACGTGTTTCTGAAAACTCGTAATACCAGCGCTGCAGGTGAGTGAGCGGTGAGGAAAAACTGCTCGTTAGCACTGCATAGCCTCTAACGCAAAACTCGTATTCTAGGTGATTATATTTTAATGTGGCAAAGGGGATTTTAAATAGCTAATAGCAGATTTAAAGAGATACTAAACCCAATTTTTTTCTTTCATGATTCAGATAGAGCATGAGATTTTAAGCACCTTTCTAATTTACTTCTATTAATTTTTCTTTGTTCTCATGCTATCTTGATTTGAAAAACAGGGCCGGCCCTAGCCATTGCGGGGCCCAAGGCAGGATGACAAAATGGGGCCCCCTTTATCCCCGCCCCCAACCCTGCCCAATCTCCGCCCACCAACCCCGCCCCAATCTCCGCCCCAGCTTTTAAAATTAAAAAAAAATAGAAGAAAAATAATTTAAGGTAATGCACAAAATTTTATATATATATTAAAAAAACATAAATACACTAATGTGGAGCACTATAACATTGTATATATTGCAATATACCATTTGTACTATTGGAACAGCTGTTTATGTATATAATGAAGAATTATGCTGACAATTAGGAACAGTTGAGTTGAACTGGGCCTTATTTTTTATGTGTTTTCTTATGATAACAAGAACATTACAGAGATGCCAGGGCCGCCTCAGCAAGTGCAGGTCCCTAGGCAGATTGACAGCACAGGGCCTCTACCCAGAACAAAAAATACTTAAAAGAAATGGGGCAATTCACTGTACCACACAAACACACAGATATAATACACACAGAGATACTTATATACACATGCATCCACACACTCAGACACATACACAGGTATAATACACACAGAGATTCTTATACACACATACATCCACACACTCAGACACATACACAGATATAATACACACAGAGATACTTATATACACTTGCATCCACACACTCAGACACATACACAGGTGTATACACAGCAGCGAATGATTGGAGAATAAAAGTTTTATCCTCCAATCATTCAGATGCTGCTGAGTGTCACCTGGCATGCCACAGTGTGTGTCTCGTGGGCCCTCCCTCAAAAAAAATGTATTGTGCAAAAAAAGGCGCGAAAAAAATATATTAAAAAAAAAAAATTAAAAAAAAATATTAAAATTTAAAAAATAATAATATTTTTTTAATACTTTGCGGGGCCCCCCTGCCGGCTCCTAAGCTTACATTACTGCTTTTTCAAATCAAGATAACATGAGAACAAAGAAAAATTGATAATAGGAGTAAATTAGAAAGTTGCTTAAAATTGCATGCCTAATCTGAATCATGAAAGAAAAAATTTGGGGTTGGTATCCCTTTAAAGTTTATGGGATATTTTTATCATTGACATTAGAGAAAATCTGGACATATTTTTTTTATTAGATTACCATATTGTTTTTACTATTACTACAAAAACAACTATGCAGCAGTGATCTGATCTACTCTATTTTTAATAATAATCCTACTTTTGGTTCAATATTTAAATTTCATGTTTTCCTGCAGCCTTTTTAAAATGGTTTAAAGGGACATTGAAATCCATTTTTTTTCTTTAAAGAGTCAGAGGCCCATTTATCAAGCTCCGGATGGAGCTTGAGTGCCCGTGTTTTTGGCGAGTCTGAAGAAGAAGCAGTTATAAAGCAGCGGTCTAAAGACCGCTGCTCCATAACCTGTCCTCCTGCTCTGAGCAGGCGGACAGACATCAGCGGAATTCAACCCGATCGAGTACGATCGGGTTGATTGACACCCCCTGCTGGCAGCCGATTGGTCGTGAGTCTGCAGGGGGCGGCGTTGCACCAGTAGCTCACAAGAGCTGCTGGTGCAATGCTAAATACGGAGAGCGTATTGCTCTCCGCATTCAGCGAGGTCTGTCGAACCTGATCTATCAGGTCCAACATACCTTTGATAAATATCCCCCTCAGTCTACACCTTTATCTTTGTAAAGTCTTACCTTAGATTAAGCTGTAAATAGCCTCCTCTTTTGTAACTAGTGAGCCTTTTTATGCAGTCCAGATTGTGATGCCATCTGTGGGCGGAGCTTGGCAGCCATTTCAAAGTGGCCAGAAACAATATTCATTTTAAAATAACCTTTTTACTGTTCCTGCTGCATGATATAGAAAGGAGAACAGGAGGATATTTGCAGCTGAATCTAGGGTAAGACTTTACGATGACTAAGGTGTAGACTCTCCCTTTTAAGGATTCAGATAGAACATACAATTTTTAACAACTTTCCAATTTACTTCTATTATCTATTATTACATTTGTTTTATTCCCTTGATATCATTTGCTGAAGAAGCAATGAGGTAGTACTGAGAACTACCTGAACAGTACACATCTAGTCATCCAATCACAAGAGACAAATGTGCAGGCACCAATCACCAGATAGCTCCCACTAGTGTAAGATATGTACATATTCTTTTTCAACAATAGATATCAAGAGAACAAAGTACATTTGAAATTAGAAGTGAGTTTAAAAGTGTCTTAAAATTACATGTTCTATCTGAATCAAGCAAGTTTAATTTTGACTTTCCTACCCTAAAGGAAGTTTCTTAAACAGTTTTAAAAGGTATAATGAACATAAAAAGATGTGCGATGCAAATTACAGAATTAATGGCATCTTCAATCATTCTGTTCCGCACTTTGATTCAAGTTACAGATGCCTTGGACAAGACTTTCCATAAATGATTCTTCCTCTGCACAAGTGTGCCAGACAAGCCTGTTTTTTGCCAAGAACACCAGCTTCCAGATTTACCATAATGTTCATTATCTCCATGTTGTTCATGGCAACATTTTACTTTTTCATCTGTTTTCTTCAAAGCTACGTTAAGACTGGTTATTAATGTGAGGAGGAGAATTAACAGCTTCCTACTCTAAGATCATGAACAGAGAAACTGCCTTAAGTAAATGATAACACAGACTATAATCCCTTGTACTCTAGGCTGATATCCAACCTACCTATCTTCTGTAGGCTAGATTACAAGTGGATCGCTAAATTACCTCAAGCCCGCAAACGGGCAAATTTGCCCGTTTGCGGGCGTGCAATAATTAATCAGCCATTACAAGCGCTTATAAAATTAACCAGAGGTCAGACCTCTGGTTAATTTTATAAATATGCCCCAAATGCTCCCAAAATACTGTCTAGTGTATTCTATTAAAACAATAAAGATGGCAGCATCTTTATTTTTTAATAATATTACTGCACTAGGCAGTATTTTGGGGCTAAAGTTGGTGGGCATGAGTGGGATGTTTGAAAAAAGGCACTGAAAAGTGCCTTTACATCAATGTAAATGGGAACTGTGTGTTCCTAGTAAATATATAGGTACAGGTACTATAAACACATAGTAACACATAAATATATACAATCATATACATATATATTTAACACTGCTGCGCTACTTACCCGCTGTGCTGTGCGAGTTCCGATGCTGTGTATGACAGCATCAGAACAAGGCTCCCAAAGGAGCGAGGTCACGTTCGCATTGCTGAAAACTTGTAATACCAGTGCTTGATAATTATTGTGTGCTGCTATTACAAAGTGGGGTGCAAATATCGCTTTCATTAAATTGATTTTTAGAGCTGCACTTGTAATTTGTCCCAATATGTCTGTCATCTAGATTAAAAGCCCATCTCTTCTTGTGTCAGCATGTTTAATCTGTGTCTTGACTATTATTGTGCTACTTCATTTACAAAAATCTTATATTAAAAGGGACAAAAAGGTGCAGAAAGATAATGCTCAAAAGTTATGGCGCATTTTTATTATTGTACTTCTGTTTGCATATAACTGTGTGTTTATCCCTTGTTAAAAACTGCTTTATACTATTAGGACCTAACTGAACACATCAGTGAGCCAATGACAAGAAACATGTCCATAGCCACTGCTCACCAGGTAGCATCCAGTAGTGATTTTCTGGCAAGCTTTTCAACAAAGGAGAACAATGCAATTTTTAAGACAATTTTCTATTTATTTCCATTAGCAAATGCATTTGTTCTCTTAGTATCCCTTGTTAAAAAGCATACCTAGGTAAGCTCAAAAGCAGCAATGCACAACTGGGAGCTAGCTGCTAATTGGGGACTACTCATATGTCTCTTGTCTTTGGCTCACCAGATGTCTTCAGCAAGCTCCCAGTAGTGCATTGTTGTTCTGGAAATTACTGTGTATTTAACAATGTATTTTCCAAGGACTTAAACATATAGTTATTGTCATGAGAGTCAGGACACAGCATAGAAGGTACAACGCTATTTTATTGCAGAGCATAGAAGTATACAGACTGCACAATACATCCTACTTAGTAACTGCAACATAGACTATAACAGCTATAAGCCATTCCCCATCCGGTGATGTCACACCCCCACTCTCATAACATCTTCCCCTTTTTGAAAGAATAAAGTATACATTTTTTTTAGAGTACAACAAATAACAAGGTATACAAGAAGCATACAAATAGATATACTGTATATATAATATATATATATAATATATAATAATATATATATATTATATATATATATAATATATATAAATATTATTAAGTGTACAACAAATAACAATATAAGAGAATATATATGAACAACAAGGAATACAATCCTGTCTTGGGCATGAGGGTAGACTACCCTAGTCCACAGTGACCATGGGATTATTCTGCCCATTCTTCAGTCACTGCTCTAACTACAGTGCTAATCCCGGTAGCGGGCTGGAAGTTTCACACTCTTCCACTGGATGTAATTTTACCTGAACTATCCTCTGATACAGAAGAAGGTGATTAAGAGTCTTCTGGAAGCCCAGAAGTATCCCCACTGTGGTCTTGCAGAGAGGAAGTCACCCCTCTTAAAACATGAGATCCCACCGGCTGTGGCTCTGAAGCATCCAGTGCCCAACTCTCAGGTGCTGGCTGAAGATGTCTTCTATTTTGACATGTGACTGTCTCTCCTTCAGTAAGGACTACATAAGACCTTGGTTCTGGAGAGCATCCTATTACTGTGGCTGTGTCTTCCATTTCTTCTCATCATCCAGTTTAACTCTAACATTCTGGCCCACATTCAGCTCCTCAAAGCAAAGTGTGGAAAACAGCACCAACAGATATGTGGCTTGTGGGGTACGGAACCCAGGATCTGCCTTATCCTGCAAATACTTCAAGTAGCAAAAAAGATTTGTTCCAGCCACCAATAGTTAAAAAACCTTTATTTCTCATATAGGGTCTTTTGACAAACATACAACGTTTCAGACCTGCTATAGGTCCTTAGTCATGTATACACCACATTCAGCTCCTGCAAGGGCCTCACAGAGTGTTTTTCTGTGGAATTTATTGATAGTGTAGTGTTAGGTTTAATTGTAACTTAGGTTAGAATTTATTTTACAGGTAATTTTGTAATTATTTTAACTAGGTAACTATTAAATAGTTATTAACTATTTAATAGCTATTGTACCTGGTTAAAATAAATACAAAGTTGCCTGTAAATTAAATATTAATCCTAAAATAGCTACAATATAATTATAATTTATATTGTAGCTATATTAGGATTTATTTTACAGGTAAGTATTTAGCTTTAAATAGGAATAATTTATTTAATAAGAGTTAATTTATTTCGTTAGATTTAAATTATATTTAATTTAGGGGGGTGTTAGGGTTAGGGTTAGACTTAGCTTTAGGGGTTAATACATTTATTAGAGTAGCGGTGAGGTCCGGTCGGCAGATTAGGGGTTAATACTTGAAGTTAGGTGTCGGTGATGTTAGGGAGGGCAGATTAGGGGTTAATACTATTTATTATAGGGTTATTGAGGCGGGAGTGAGGCGGATTAGGGGTTAATAACTTTATTATAGTAGCAGCTAGGTCCGGTCGGCAGATTAGGGGTTAATAAGTGTAGGTAGGTGTCGGCGACGTTGAGGGGGGCAGATTAGGGGTTAATAAATATAGGGTCGGCGGTGTTAGGGGCAGCAGATTAGGGTACATAGGGATAATGTAGGTGGCGGTGGTGTGCGGTCGGCAGATTAGGGGTTAAAAAAATTTAATAGAGTGGCGGCGATGTGGGGGGGCCTCGGTTTAGGGGTACATAGGTAGTTTATGGGTGTTAGTGTACTTTAGAGCACAGTAGTTAAGAGCTTTATGAACTGGCGTTAGCCCAGAAAGCTCTTAACTCCTGGCTTTTTTCTGCGGCTGGAGTTTTGTCGTTAGATTTCTAACGCTCACTTCAGCCACGACTCTAAATACCAGCGTTAGAAAGATCCCATTGAAAAGATAGGATACGCAAATGGCATAGGGGGATCTGCGGTATGGAAAAGTCGCGGCTGCAAAGTAAGCGTTAGACCCTTTCCTGACTGACTCCAAATACCAGCGGGCGGTAAAAACCAGCGTTAGGAGCCTCTAACGCTGGTTTTGATGGCTAACGCCAAACTCTAAATCTAGGCGTAAATTAGCAAAGTCCCAATAAAGAGAAGTTCAATTTTAGACCTGTACCTATCAATGTCATTAAGAAACACTTTAATAATCTAAAAATGAAAAACAAGTCTGGACCTGATTAAATCCCAGCAATGCTGTTGAAACTTAGTGCGTAGGCAATTGCTAAACCTGTCACAACCCTAATTAATGAATCCTTGGTGTCTGGATACATACCCAAACTTTGGAAGACTGCAAGAGTAGTACCTATCCATAAGAGTGGTTACATTACTTTGGTTTCTAACTATCGCCCAATATCACTGCTCCAGTATTGTCAAAAATCTTAGAAAAATGCGTCCATACACAACTATGTGAGTATTACCAACAATCTAACTATCTGACCCCTGATACAATCAGGTTTTCTCCAAATCACTCCACTACAACAACTGCCCTTCTAAAAGTTTGTAATGACATTCAAACTGGCATGGAAAAGGGAGACCTAGCTGGAGCTATTTACTTGATTTTGTAAAAGCCTTTGACACAGTAGACCATGACATTCTATTGCACAAACTAAAAAAACCCAGGTAGGTGATCGTCCACTAACCTGGTTTTGATCTATGTATCTGATCGATCACAATATGTTTCCATTTCTCACAGCGACTTCCTCCCTCTCCCAGTTACGTGTGGTTCCCCAAGGTTCTATTCTCGGCCCCCTACTTTTCACATTATTTATAAATGATCCACCTAATGTCTGCAAATCCTCAACTGTACACATGCAAGCAAATACGATCCACCGCAACTTGAGGCTCCAAGAACAGTTCACAGAGGTGGAAAAGTGGATCACAAAAAACAAACTCTTCCTAAATACTCACAAAACTATCACAATGATCTTTGGAACTGTTTCTAAATTACACAAATTACAAAATTCCCATCTATGCATTAAAACAAAATCATATAGCACACTGACCACAGTCCACTCTTTCAAATACTTGGGTATTTTGTTAGACCCCAATCTATCTTTTGGCCTCCACATAGAACAACTTACATCTAAACTTTATCCAAAACTAGGTGCCCTGTACAGAAACAAATCCTGCCTAAGCCCTACAGTAAAGGAAAAGATTGTAGAGCAAATGCTGATGCCAATCATTGATTATGGGGATGTAGTATATGCATCTGCACCACAAACCCACCTTAATAAACTTAATACATTGTATAACTCGTCCTGCCACTTTGTGCTATAATGTAATTACAGGGCCCACCATTGTGACATGCTAAAAGGACTAAACTGGCTGTCTTTGGAATCCAGACGCACCCTCCATCTTTCCAGCCTTGTGTTTAAGAGCTTTTCTGGGAAGCTCCCACCATACCTAAGCAGATTGCTCTCCCCGGCTGCTCCCACCTCCTATAACCTCCGATCCAATACCTGCACTTTATTTAGTCTGCCTCAATATAAAAAGAAAGCAGTGCGATCCTCCTTTTCTTACAGATCACCGAAAATATGGAATGACCTCCCGCACACTTTTAAATCTTCGACTAGCCTAAAATCCTTTAAGAGATCCCTCTCTACATATCTCAAAACAGAATGCACCTGTTATGGTTGATTGTATATTTCCTACCTGTTCTATGTTAAATTTTGTAATATTGTTTATTAATATTGTTTTTGTATTTTATTGTACCCTATTTTATCAATGCAATGTTTTGTTCATCCAGGACATACTTGAAAGCGAGAGACATCTCAATAAAAAATAAAATATTTTATAAATAAATAAATAATATACTTGATAACTTCTTGAAGATCTGTATCCAAACGTGTCTCCTTTCTTATTTGCTCTAGCTTTCTTGCCAAGATGGATTTAGATGCCAGAACTGAATCCACGTACACTGGAAAGTGTATCTGCCACTACCAGTTGTTTCCCCGGCACATGCACTGCCTGAACGTTGAACCTTAATAGCCTCATCAGAAGTCTCTGGCATTTAGGGGTGTCTTGTCAATATCATAGGAATTGATTAGAGGGACTAGTGGTTTATGGTCAGTTTCAAGACTAAATTTTTCCAAACCCACTAGGTACACTGGAAGCGCTCACAGACCCAAACTGCAGCCAGGCACTCTTTCTCAATTTGGGCGTATTTAGTTTCTGCAGCCGTCAGTGTACAGGAATAGTAGGTGATGGGCTGTAGTTTGTTCTCATTTAGCTGCAGGAGAGTGGCCCCTTACCCATAACTGCTTGCATCAGCACTAACCACAGTCTTTTTAGAAGGGTCGTAGAACCCCAACACTGGGGCAGACCCCAGTAGGGACTTGACCTGTATAAAATCTATTTCTTGTGGAGGTCCCCAGACCCAGGCAAGATCTTTCTTCAACAACTCGGGGATAGGGTGCAGTACTGTGCATAAATCTGGTAGGAACCTGCCCACATAATTCACAAGGCCCAATATTTGTCTCAGCTCGTGTACATCAGAAGGACTTTTCATCTGTTCAATAGCAAGGAGTTTATCAGTGTCCGGCTTAATGCCATCTCCATTGATGATATGCCCAAAATAACATAACTCAGATTTTCTAAAATGGCATTTTTCTTTATTTAATTTCTGCCCGGACTCTCTAATAGTCTGTAGCCAACAGCCCAATCGCTTATCATGTTCTTCCAATGTAGACCCATACACTAAAATGTCATCCATGATGACTGCCATGCCTTTGTGGTCCCTTAGGAGGGAACTCATCTCTCTTTGAAAGATTTCAGAAACAGAGGATATCCCGAAGGGGAGTCTGCAGAAGCAAAACCGACCTACCGGTGTAATGAAGGTAGTCAGTTTGCGGTACTTTGGGTCTAAAGGTATCTGCCAGAAGCCGCTGGAAGCATCCAGTGTAGAGAAGAACTTCGCCCCAGCCAGTTTTGGAGCTATGTCTTCAAGTGTCGGCAGCATGTATCTCAATCTTTTCACCGCATCATTCAGCTGTTTCAAGTCTACACAGATGTGTACCTTTCCGTTCTTCTTCACAACGGCACAATGGGGGCACACCAGTCAGTTGCTTTGACAATCTCTTCAATAACTCCCATATTCTTCAAGCGCAGAAGTTCCTTCTCCACTTGAGGCATGAGCGGGAATGGAATTCTACAAGGAGTAGTAATACTGTATGGGACTGCATCAACTTTAAGTGATATTTGGACTGGATTGCAATTTAGCAGGCCCAATTCACCAAACATGTCTTCCGTAATCTCATTTACTCTGGTGACAAGGCCCAAACCACAGGCTGCTTGCTTGCTCAATAGGTTGTTAAACTGTCCTCTAATTACATTTACCCACATGGTGAATTTCCTCTGTTTGTACTCGCACCTAGCAAGAAATTTCCCAGCACAATCGATGCAGCCTCCAGGACTATGAACTTTTGCTGTAACTTTCACCAGCTGTGGCTGTCGAGGCAGTTTTATGAATGCTGCAAGGGACATAACAGTGATGTCTGCTCCTGTATAAATCTTGAAGGTAACCTTAGCTCCCATCACAGTAAGGGTAACCCGCCAATCTTTGTCTGAACCAGACCGTTCGACAACAGACCCTACAAAGGACACTTCTTGAGCCTACTGGTCACTATTCACCTGCATTTCCTTAATTGACTCAGTTTTACACACCAATTGAAAATAGCCCATTCGGTTACACTTTCTACATCTTTTATCTTGGGGCATAAGACATTCTGATCATGGGTACGGTTACACCGCGTGCAGTGAGCCTGCTGTACCCATCCGCTTCTGGGCCTATTTTCTGCCCTTGGTCTACCGCTTACACTTTGTCTGTCACCTGCAGCTCTCCTGAACTCAGCCTCCAACTGTAGCTTCAGTGAGACCTCAGCATATGCAATTCCTATAACTATTCTGTCTCTGATTTGCTCTTCTTTAGCAACACCAAACTCACAGAATTCAGCTAGTTTATACAAGCTGCGCAAAAATGACTCCACAGATTCTCCCACACGCTGAGCACGTTTATGGAAACAGGCCCTCTCATGAATCACATTACGTTTGGCTACAAATTGAGCTTGAGTTTGTTCATGACTATTTCATAGTCAAAGTCTTCCCTTTCTTGGAATGTGAAGGCATTAAACACTGGCTCCACATCTTTCCCCATAGAGTATAAAAGAGAATTAACTTGTACTTCTCCACTCTCCTTGTGCAGCTTTGAAGCAATCCTTAAGCATTGAAACTGCTGACACCATGTGGGCCAAGCTGCAGGCTGAGAGAAATCAAAAGGCTCAGGTGGAGTAAATTTCGACATCGTCATTAATCAAGAAACAGAAGCGCAGGCAAGTACTTCTGAGACCATGTCATGAGATGCAGGACATAGCATAGAAGGTACAGAACATGAAGTATACAGACTGCACAACACATCCGACTTATTAACAGCGACATAGACTATAACAGTTATAGGCCCACGTCCCCCACCCGATGACGTCACACTCCCACTCTCATCACAGTTATATTCAAACAAAAATGCAATATTTAAAATTTATTAACACAGTGCATTTTCTTACCATGTTCAAAAGTTTGACTTAAAAAATTAAAATGAAAACTGAACAACAAACAACTAAATCTAAAATGGATGATTTGCACTCTTTAACACTACATCATATTCCTATTGAGTCTACAGCAAATTACAAACATCAATAAAGGAAAGTGGAGGGAGTTAGAACAGTGCAAAAGGCAGGCAAGGTGGGAGGCAACTCAGTACAGTCCAAGGGCCAATCTAGGGCCCAGTCGCAGAGGGAGTCCATGTAGGGGGTCAAAGGCCAGTTCAGTGCTCATTCAGAGAGGGGAGTCCACATTTGGGTAAAACACTAGTCTTGGGGAGAGTCACAGGGTAGTCAAAGAGTTTAGGGAGTAGTCACAGGTGGAGTTCACGGGAAGATCAGGTAGGAAGAATCCAATTGTAAGTAACAGGGTAGTCCAAGGTTTATTCAGGGAAGCCATAAGGGGATTCCAAAGGTTAGTCATAGGAGTATGCAAAGGGGAGTCATGGAACCATAGAGGGAGTTAAAGCAGACAAACCCAGTCAGTGTCACAAGCTACTCTGTCTATTCATCCTTATGTCACAGCACAGGCAGTGAGAAAAAACACACAATGGTGAGTATGGCACATGACACATATGAAAAAAACATAAGGAGCAATCTGTACAGGAGGAGATAGAGGAAGACACAAGAAGGACACAAATACAACAGACCAATATTCCCCACAAGCTTCTGGATAGATTAAGAAGCCACACATTTTCTAAGTAAACATTGCTTTAATTATGGCTGTATTAAAAAAAACTGACAACAAAGTGTCTGGGCAAAAGTCAATTGTGTTTACTGTTGCCATACTTCAGAGAACTACTAGCTGTGTAAAACATAGGTATTACAAATGTAATGCAGAACCCAAGTGGAAAATGTAAATGTTACTTAAAGGCACACTAAACCCAAAAAATGTCTTTCTTGATTCAGATAGAGAACACAATTTTAAACAATGTTTCATTCTTTAGATATCCTTTGTTGAAGAAATAACAATGCACATGAGTTAGCCAATCACGCGAGGCATCTATGTGCAGTCACCAATCAGCAGCTATCTAGATATGCTTTTCAGCAAAGGATATCAAGAGAATGAAGCAAATTAGATCATAGAAGTTAATTAGAAAGTTGTTTAAAATTGCATGCTCTTTCTAAATTATGAAAGAAAAAAAAATGGGTTTCATGTCCCTTTAATCTCCCTTTAAACATTCAAAGAAAACTGGTGGAGGCAGACCTTTGAATATTGAGATCAACGATGTTATGCAAAGTCATGTCACCAGAGGCTGTGAGAGTATTAGAGTATGGTATGGACACAGATGAGCTGTCAACCCTCAGGAGAGATGGTAAGTGAAAACAAATCACAATTACAAATCACTAATATAACACATATATACACACATAAAAGGGACATCAGGCACACAATAGTTCACACTTAAAAATAATTACACAAATATAACACTAATAACATATTTTCCATGTGTCTAAACTCTCCTTCACAGCTACATGCAGGTCCAATAACCACAGGGACAATCTGCATTAACTAGGCTAAACAAACTCTTACCATTACGTCTATATCTGGCAAATAACATGTACACACATGAGTTCTTAGCCAAAAAGGTGCAGTGATACAATGGGCAGAGGATAATGCACATCCTTTCTGTGGTTCTGGAAGAAGGCAAGATACACAAAACTCTACATACACACCATTTAGTCATAGTTAAGTTGGCGAGTGATATGTGTGAGGTGCAGCATGTGTGACTGAAAATCATTAGGAGTATCATGTGCCCTCAAAAAGCAAGATGAAAACAAATAATTATATTCAAACACTAGTGCAATAATACAATGCTCCAGTACAGTGCATTTTCAATAAATTCCCTTAGGCTCAATCATAAAGCTAGGAATTTCCCCACTTTTCTTATTTAAATGATAAATTGATTTCTAGAATTGGTATAAGCTATTCCTATTAAATTACCACCATTTTTTTTTTTAAAGATATGAATATGATAAAGGTTTGCTACAGTACACACTATGGACCTCTTGCAAAAGCTTTCTGCCTTTCCAGGAAATTTACTCCCCACTACTGAACGCTGCATGATAGGAAATAAAGTCCAGAATTGTAGTGGCACTATACTGAGAGTGAAATAGTAAACTACTACAATATCCAGTATCATATGTAACTCCCAACATACTGTGCTGCTTATTTAAAATGGAGCTACATATTTAGGAGGAATAAAAAAGAAAATTAGACAAGGGTCAATCTAGGGCCCAGTCACAGATAGACAGGGTAGTCAAAGGGCCAGTTCAGGGATAGTCACAGGGGGAGTCCACGGAAAGATCAGGGAATCATTAGGAATAATGCAATTGTAAGTCACAGGGTAGTCCTAGGTGGATTTAGGGGAGCCATAATGGGATTCCAATGGTTAGTCAGTATTTTTTTTAAGCAGGCGTATCTCTATACATCTGTTGAAGGTCACAACCCCCTTGTAATCACAACAATCTTAGATACAGTTTGCAAACAAATGACCCTATATGCTACTTAGCTTCAAATACCTGCTCTGCCATAGTTATATGTGCAATTTGCATTCTGCAGAGAAGTTTAACACATTGCTGTGAAATACATTGCAGCCATTTAGCACATGCATGCTCACATATTCTAAAATACATTGCTACTGACACTTACAACTCTAAACTTTGTAGCGTTAGGACCAGTCTATTTTGGGACACCTTGTAAGCGGTGACTGGCTGAGCAGACTATGGCCATATTGTGTGACTAAGATCCCAATTTTATTTAAAAGTATAAAGTTTTTTGCAGGCAATTTTTTGCAGCACTTTAAAATATTTGGTTTCATTTGTTTGGATGTGTGCCAATACTTTTTGTCTTGTACTTGCAACTGCACTCACAGGTAATTATGTGATTAACTTTGCCCTTTTCCTGTTTTTGCAGATTCAGTTACTCCTTATAGTAAAAAAAAAAAAAACACCAACACAATATATCAGTTTACAGCAGTCATCATGGTTATTCAGATGATTCACCACTCACAGACTGGCCTACAGGAAAAACAAGGTTTTGCTGAGGTTGAAAATTTGGGCAACCTCATCACAATCCTAGCTATACTCAGCCTTCCAATTCTACACACGCTAACATCCCAGACACTAGTCACTCATGTGTATCTCTGCTGGGTTGTGTCAGCACATGCAGTTGCTTAGTGATCATTAGAGGTCCTTAATAATCTTGGACCAGAAGCTCCTAAGGGCCTGCAACAAACATGCCAATACATTTAATGATTACTAAAATGGGTTAAATTCTATACAGCATGAGAAATGCTCTACTGAGAATGGATACATGAACATGCACTAATTTGCATATCAATCCAGAGATAGTTCTGTAAAATCTTTGCAAAGTTATTTACCTGATGTGACACTCAGCCTTCCTATGCTGCAGTCCACAGTCCCAGTTTATGATGAAGTTAATGCAGCTAAGAAATAAGAGATTGTGAGAAGGGGGGGTAAAAAAAAAGGACAGTAAGTCTATTGTATGTTTTCTGTGTCTTAAATAACACTATAATCTCCATGCATCTCTTTGCGTACCTTCATAGCTGTACACAGAGAGATGCATTGGCATGATAGCTATATTCCACCTGTGTAATTATGCCAGTCATGCATGTGCAGTTGTTGGGTTGATAATATATCCTTATTGTAAATCCTCCTCTACTCTAGGCTCATGTAAGTATATAGCTCTAAAGCAAATGTATACCACTCAAGTGGGACAATGTAATCTAAGCGTGGGACAATGTAATCTAAGCATGTGTTACTGGATAATTGTACAACTGTATGTGTGTATCTGTAGCTTTTTATATATCCATGACTCCGTTTCAAATAGTGAACTGAGTATCTTATTGGCTTTACAGGTTACAAATTCCTCCCACTGCCTGTAATTAACATATTGGCTAACTTCAATACTTTAGGTTTATTACAGTCATGGCTTCAAACTATTTAACCCTTAACTCAACTACCTAAGAGCAGCAAATGTTGTTTATCACTCACTTTGAGCTACCTACATGTAGCTGTATCCAAATTCCTTATTCTACATGATGTGTACACTAAGTGCTGTGTTTTTGGTCATTAGCATATACAAATATATGTGAGTTTTATGTAAACCAACTGGGCCTCTTTATAACCTCATTCTGATCATTATATTTGTGGTCTCTGATCACACAATACATACTGAATGTGCTGAGATTGCCAATCAATACACAGCAATGCTTATATTGCTGCACATTGACGATCTCAGCGCATGCATGACATTAGGAGCGCTCTTTCTAACAAATCTTTTGTGCCACGGATATAGCTTATAATAGGCGGCAGGGACAGTTTACCAGGGGATGAGTAAAGTGATAAAGAGGATGGGCAGTCTACAGATTTAAAAAGGTTAGTAAAATTATGACTTTTTAAACATGCCTAGCATTCAAAAAATGTTATCTGGCATACATTTACTGTCCCTTTAAACTGAATTTCAACCAGATTTGTTACAAGCATTTGAAAAAAACATTTATATATTATACTGTTTTTTGGCATGTTTTTAATTGCATCCAACATATTTCAGTATCAGTTACATTATATTGTATTATTAATTAGAATTGAGCATATAACAGTAGATTAATTCATCCAAACTTGTAACCTAACAGGTTGCATTTATAGCTATAATTTATTGTCGTCAAAAGTATTGAAACATATAAATCATATTTGCAACACTTTGCAGTCTTAGTTTAAGAGACACCCCAGAGGTTAAACATTAATAGACTGGATTTCATATTTGATATAAAAAATGCTAGTCACATTTTTCTTCTATTAAAATGCTCATTAGTTTGCTACCGTGTCTGAAAAGTTTGTTATTTCATCCATTTCAAATAAAATATTTTAGAAAGAGTAAAACGAGTTGCTCACACAGGGTTGCTTATGAATTCCCCCATGAGATATATACGGTTTCTAGCATAACATATGATTTCAAATACATTTTTCATAAATAATGAAAATCCTGTATTAAAATCACACATTATAACAATGAATGACACAAGAAATGAAGTGAAACATAACGAGAATTTTTGGCATGATTACACTTATTGGGAAGAACATTTTGTTCTCTTGAGCTTCAGAATATGACAACCATTAGTGTAGTCACAAACTACTATGTTGACGTAAAGAGAAAGCCTATACACCAATGATTTCATTTTTAAGCATTGTGAACTAAAATAGAAGAGACAGGTGAGTTCATTTTATTGTCCAAGGATGACTTTTGTTTTTCTTAAATGTTTAAATAAGCTAGCTAGTGGAATATGGTTGAAAAAAATTATCATTGTTCTTGACTAGCGGCCCAAACCAACAAAACGATAAAACTTTTTTTCCCCTTTCTTTCTTTCTTTCTTTCTTTCTTTTTCTTTATTAAGAAAATTTTTCAATGAAATGACCGAAAAAGAAAAAATGGGTAATACATATCCAAAGAAGAAAATAATATAACTTTACCCAATGACATTATATATATATATATATATATATATATATATATATATATATATATATATATATATATAAAAGTCTCTGGTATATATCCAACTCAGAGTCACCCAGGCATAAAATAAATAAACAAAATTTTATATATATATATAATATATATATATATATATATATATACAGTATATATATATATATATTCTTCTCTCCCCTCTCTCCTCCCCCACTTACGTCTCTCAATATCTCGCCCATCTCATATTACTTAAATTGACAATTAGTAATTCTACAAATTTGCTCTTTAAAACTGGATCGCATATAGGAAATTAATTTCCCCCATAGTTTAAAGAAGGTAGCCTTTTTCCCTAATCCAAGTAATTTTATAGTCATAAGCTTGTACAATTCCTTGTTTTATTAAGGAATTTTTAATCTGTTTAACAGAGGGGATCTTATTTTTTAACCAATTATTAAAAATTAGTTGTCTTACCAACATTATCACTACTATAATGAAATTAGAATTAACTTTCCAAGACTCATTACCGGATAAAAGAAAAATAGCCTTTTCTCCTATAACTGGTGAAATAAAATAGGCTACCTTCAGCCAAAACTGAACCAATTTGGGACAATCACAAATAAGGTGTGCCAGGTCCGTATCCAAAAATGAACACTTTCCACAAACAATTTTAAATTATTTTTTTCCATTTAACAATTCTTCTATGGGTTAATTAATCATTATGGATTATTATAGTTTGGCGTTCTCTCATTTTTATGATATAACTAAACGTTGACTGACTTTTAGGCTGTTTTTCCATTTTAGTATCAACTGATAGTTTAAGGATTTTCACCATTTGCCCCTCTCACTAATTGGTAAACATATCCTTTTAATTCCAAAAAAAAAATGTATGACTTAAAGGAACTTTAAATTTAGCTTGAAATTCTTTGAAGCTATAGAATTTACATGTTAAGGAATAGGGTGTACATACATATTCCTCTAAATCCCTACTAGGATATTTAAAAGACTGAAACAGCAATCTATGGGGACATTATTTTGCATAATTAAATAATAATAAGTATTGCTGCATAATTATATCATTTTCTATTTGTTAATGCCATTCCCCCTTAATATAGGGAAGGTAGAGTTTTTCCAACTTAATCCTAGCCTTTTTCCCTTGCCATAGAAAATATCTTAAAGCCTTGTTAAAACTTTGATATTCTTGATACTTTATTAGCAAAGGAAATATCCTCAAAACACAGACGATTCTCAGAAGTATAAACATCTTATATAGACCTATTATACCTGTCAAAGAGATTGGTAAACCCGCGCAACTCTTCAATTAATTATTAGTTTCTTGTAGATAAATAAATATTATCTTTTAGTGTAGCCTTCTCTGGGGCCCTCCTCTGCCCCGTCACCACTTTCTGTCGGGGTACTGCAAGACTCTGTTCTCGGTCCCCTACTCTTCTCAATCTACACATCATCATTAGGTTCCCTAATAAAGTCCCACAGTTTCCAATATCATTTGTATGCTGATAACACCCAAATCTACTTCTCTGCACCAGACCTATATCCTTCCTTGCTAACCAGTCACTAATTGTCTTTCTCACATCTCTTCCTGATGTCCTCTCACTACCTCAAGCTAAATCTCTCCAAAACTGAGCAACTTATTTTCCCCCCTTCTTCAAAATCTCCACCCCCAATCTCTCTATAACTGTCGACAACTCCATCATTACCTCTACCCCACATGCCCAATGTCTCGGGTCACATTTGACTCAGATATTTCTTTCACTCCTCACATTCAGTCCTTGGCTAAAGCCTGCCGCTTCTACCTTAAAAACATCTCTAAAATTAGACATTTCCTTACACAAAACACAACTAAGATTGCAATCCACTCTCTCTTATCCTTTCCCACCTCCATTACTGCAATTCTGTCCTCTCTAGTCTCCCACTGCCTCCTAGCTCCTTTACAATCCATAATGAATGCCTCTGCCAGGCTCATCTTCTTTACACGTCGCTCTTCATCTGCTGCCCCTCTCTGCCAATCTCTTCACTGGCTTCCTCTTCCCTCTAGGATTAAACACAAAATTCTCACTCTGTGCATTCAAAGCCCTCAACTGCACAACTCCCATCCTATCTCAGACCTTGTCTCCAGATATCCTCCCCCCCGCCCCCTTCACTCTGCTCATGACCTCCTCCTCTCCTCCTCTCTTGTTACATCATCACACTCCCATTTACAGGACTTCTCCAGACTGGCTCCCATCTTGTGGAACTCTCTGCCTCGCTCCACAAGACTCTCCCCCTAGTTTTGAAAGCTTCAAGCACTCCCTAATAAACTCTACTGTTCAGGGACACATACAACCTACACTAACCTTTCTTATACCAGTTTCTCTCCTCCATTGCTATCCCCTGAACCCCCTTAGCATGTAAGCCTAAGAGTCCAGCTGTTTGTAGATAACCTTCTTAAGAGCAGACTACAACAGTGTTACTCTTGGCAGGGCCCTCAATCCATTTGATCCCTATAATTTTTTTGTTGTACTCTGCCTTTGTTTATAGTGTTGCAGAATCTGTTGACGCTCTACAAATAACCGATAATAATAATAATAAAATATTATCTGCATTTCATTTAGATGGATTTGCAGAGATGTTTAACCCCAGATATTTCAAGGGTATTTCAGAAGAACCAGACAGATAAATCAGTTGATAATCTTCCTTTTTTTAACCATAATATTTTAGATTTCTGACAGCTGATTTTATATCCTGATATCCCACTATATTCTTCTAATAAATCAATTATAGATTTAATATATATACTCGCAGGATTTGCTATAAACATCAGAAGATCATCAGCAAAAAGTGGAATTTTAAGTAATATCTTTCCCAGAGTAATGCAAGGAATTATATTCCTTAATCTAATAGTCAATAGTTCTAAAAATAGATCAAATAGTAGGGGTGACATAGGACATCCCTGCCTAGTACAGTACCTCTAGATAGAGAAAATGAACTAGAAATACAATTATTAATCAAAAGCATTGCTTAAGCATCTGAATATACTGTATGTCATTAATTAATTCAAGAAAATTGCCTCAACCATAATTTTTCAAGCCCTTGTACATAAAAAATCCCATTCCACTCTGTCGAAGGCCTTCTCTGCATCCAAAGACAGCATGAAGCCTTCTTGCAGAGCAGATAGACATCCAAACACTGACCCCTAAAATAATAACAAATCGCATGTAAATCTTTCTAACATTAAGTTCTGATGCTCTCCCAGTACAAAACCCACTTGATTAATTAATTAATGCTCTTTAAAGTCTTCTTAAATCTTATGATTTTAAACAAAGTACTGCATATATAGATCTTTTAAAATTGAAACAACCTTAGGTGGGAGCATCAAATAAAATTAGAGGTATGTCATCGGGCCTGGTGATTTTCCTTTTGCCATTGATTAATCACATGTGATATCTCTTCACTATCTATAAAATTGTTCATAAATTCAAGATCCGTATCTGAAATCTTAGAATATTCAAGCCTTTAAAAAACCCACAAATGCTATCTCTTGAGGGCCTCTGAGATGTGTAGAGTTTACCAAAATATTGTTGAAATAAATAAGTGCTTTGATCTAAAAACATTAACCAGTTTTTTTGTTTTTTTACGGAAACACTTGGTTTCCTTTTATTATGTATCTTAAAAATGGATGCTAAGGATTTTGCCTGCTTTGTTTACATATCTTGCAAATCTTGCCATATTCTTATTAATAATTTGTGGCTTCTTCTAGTAGAAATAAATCTCTCTCTTTTTTACCAGCAAAATATGTCTGTCTACTTTTCTCTATTCTCTAGTACAGTTCTTTTGAAATGCAGAATATGCCTGTGCCAATTCATTAGACAATTTTTTATATGGTTAAGCCTGAGACTTCTTTAGTCGCTTGCCAAAAGATTGGAGTCTTATCTCTGTATTCCTTGATGGAATTGCATTATTGTTCCCATTTTTCAGTCATAAAAGATTAAATTGGTTGACTTACTGTACATAAGTAAGAGGAAAATAAAAACTATTATATTTAGATATATTAGATCTTCCAGTTCCAACATAACCAGAATATGATCTAATAGAGTAAATTCATAAATTTTTTATCATTTTTAACCATTGGGGTCAAATACTCAGAAATATAAAAATATCTTAACTGGACAATGTATTATAAATTTTAAAAAAGCATGTAAATGCTAAATTATTTGGATTCAGAAACCTCCAAATATCCACAATCCCTAATAAAGAGAAAAAGACAGAAAGATACTTTTTTCATAATTCAGCTGAGATTTTTTTTTATCATTTCCCCCCCTTTTTTATTTGTTCTAATTTTTTTTTCTAAATAGAGTGTTGGGAGTCATATTAAAATCTCCTGATAAAATCAGCTTATCTTCAGGAAATGTAATCAAAACATTAACCAGTTAGTCCAACTTCAAATTAGGCCCATTAGGACCAGAATCATTACAGATCAAATAGTCAACCTCACAAATAGTTCATCTAAGTAGCAAATATCTACCATCCATAGCTTTTATCACCTGTCGAATTGTGTATCGGAGCTTCGTATTAACAAGAATCGTTACCCCTCTTTTAGATTTCTTATAAGAAGATAAAATAATCCATTAATTTAACCTTGATTTCTCATGTTCAACATCAGAATGATTGTAAGATTGTGTCTTGTAAGCAGATAATATCTGGAATTTTCTTCCTGGAGTAATTAAAATAGCTTTCTGCTTAATCAGAGAGTGAATACCCCCACATTCCGAGTATGTATTTTAACCATAATTTATTCACGAGGGGGGGGGGGGGGGGGGGGGTGGGAGAGGAGAGGAGAGAGAGAAAAAAAAAATTCAAAAACCCATACATCTGTTTACAACATTTAAAATCCCAGAGAACATAGCAAAATCTAAATACTAGTGCCTTATGCAATTATACAGTTTAATTATTCCCTAGTGCATCACCTTATTCTTCTCCCCTAATGGGGGGAGCTGCAGTGGAAAGGGAAAATATCCAAAATTTTGGGAGAAAAAGCACACATTATAACAATTCAGTGTTCAGTACAATATGTTACCAAAAAACAAAACACACACTGATGTTTACAACATTTAAAACTCCCCAAAACATTTAAAAATCTAAATACTAGTGCCTTATGCAGCAATATAATTTAAATCTTCCCCTAGTGCAACACCTGATTCTTCTCCCCAAATGGGGAAGCTAAAAAAGACAAAGGAAATATCCAAAGTTGTGTAAGTGAGAAAAAGCACAGATTATAACAATTCAGCGTTCAGTACCATATGTTACAAAAATAAATAAATCACATTTCCTTATTACTTGTAACAATATCAAAATATCTAATTTTATATATAGTATAGTGCATATAGTGCAACATCTAAATCCCCCATTAAGGGAAAATAATAATAATAATATCCTAAAAAACAGGGGTATGGGAGACGGAAAAAAAGGGAAGGCAAAGAAAAAAAAAGTAAAGAAGAGAGAGAGAAAAAAATTAAAACATCATTGAATAAAAATGCTCTCAGCTTTAATTATAGATCAAACATCCCAAATACTAATACAATGGAACAAGTGTTTTCTATTTCACCTTTACATTCTAGCCAATTTACCACCAGCATTGAGTCATAACCCAAATGTTATTTATACAGATTTCTGCCTCTGTTCCTAGAACTTCCTAGAAATTTCAAGGATAATCATCTATTGGTTTTAATGTGTCACTTCCAGTCCATTAAGCCCACTAAAAAATAATATTATTAAACAAATAGACAAACCATTTATATGAAACAAACTGGTACCAACCTATGCAACGCTTATATATTTAAAGTAAAAGTCAATCCTAGCGTTTTACAAACTCTAGGATTGACTTTTGAAACAAATAAAGGGGACTTTCATTCATGAAGTATAAGATACTTCATGTAGAAAGCTCCTTTATTTGTTTCAATCGATCGCCGTTTCTAGCTGCTACAGCAGCCCACGGCTAAATTTTTTTTTTTGCTAAGAGGTGACGTTTCAACCTCTTATCCAATAGCCGTGCGGTAAATCCGGCTTGGCTCCCATGGGAGCCGGATTTACCGCACGGCTATTGGCTAAGAGGTGAAAACGTCACTTCTTAGCCAAAAAATGTTTTTTTCCGTGAACTGCTGAACCAGGTAAAAACGGCGATCTATTGAAACAAATAAAGGAGCTTTCTACATGAAGTATCTTATACTTCATGAATGAAAGTTCCCTTTATTTGTTTCAAAAGTCAATCCTAGCGTTTGTACAACGCTAGGATTGACTTTCACTTTAACTAATTTAGACCTAACTTTGAATAATTTTTTAAAGAGAATCTGGAGAGGATCCAGCCAATAAGAGGCCATATCATACAAACCAATAGTGTACGCTCTTGGGTGCTCTTGCCTTGGGGAGTAAGACTTAAAAGGACACTAAACCCAAATTTTTTATTTTGTGATTCAGATAGAGCATGCAATTTTAAGCATCTTTCTAATTTACTCCTATTATCAATTTTCTTTATTCTCTTGCTATATTTATTTGAAAAAGAAGGCATCTAAGCTAAGGATCCAGACATTTTTTGGTTCAGACCTGGACAGCACTTGTTTATTGGTGGGTGAATTTATACACCAATCAGCAAGAACAACCAAGGTTGTTCATCAAAAATGGGCCGGCATATAAACTTACATTCTTGCTTTTCAAATAGAGATACCAGGTGAATGAAGCACATTTGATAATAGGAGTAAATGAGAAAGTTGCTTAAAATTGCATGCTCTATCTGAGTCACAAAATAAAAAAATTGGGTTCAGTGTCCCTTTAAGTGTTACTGGGAAAAGTGCACTTTAGTTTCTGTCTTCCTTAAAAAAAATGTTTTAGGAATATTTATATGACTTATTTAGATTGTGTGTATGAGTGTAACTGCTTATTTTAATGTATTTATGTTGTGTTTGGTGCAATTTTTATTTTAGTCCTAAATCTTTAAAGGACTAAATACAGTAGAATTGCATAATTAAAGGGACATGAAACCCATTTTTTTTCTTTCATGATATAGAAAGAGCATGCAATTTTAAACAACTTTCTAATTTACTTCTATTATCTAATTTGTTTTATTCTCTTGATATTCTTTGCTGAAAAGCATATCTAGATAGGCTCAGTAGCTGCTGATTGGTTGCTGCACATAGAAGCCTCGTGTGATTGGCTCACCCATGTGCATTGCTTTTTCTTCAACTAAGGATATCTAAAAAATGAAGCAAAATAAATAATAGAAGTAAATTAGAAAGATGTTTAAAATTGCATTCTCTTTCTAAATCATGAAAGAAAAAATGTGGGTTTCATGTCCCTTTAACAAGTGCATGACAAAAAGACAATGATTTAACACCTACACTGAATTTCAAATAAACAGCAGATTTTTTTTTTCTGGCAAATATTTTTTTTCTCCCATTTTCGGTCCCCTTGTATCATGTGAAAGACAATAGCCAATCACAGACTAGTATACGTATACCATGTGAGCTTATGCACATGCTCACTAGGAAATTGTTCCCCAGAAAGTTGTGCATATTTAAAAAGACTGTGCAAAATTTGATAATGGAAGTAAATTGGAAAGTGTCTTAAAACTGCTGCTCTATCTGAATCATTAAAGGTTATTTTGACTTGAGTGTCCCTTTAAGGGAGGTCTTCAGTCACGCTAACCCCACACACGGTAAGTTTGATTGCACTTGAACAAGCACGTTTACATTTAACATGTAATACAGTATACAACAGAAGTGAGTACACCCCAGTGCAATATCACTTGAATGTGAAATTATTCAAGATTGTATAACCTAACTGTAACTGCATTACGTCTAAGTTTTACAGTAGGGTATTTGCTCTTATGTAAAATTAAAAACTAACAGTTTAGATTTACTATATTAAAAATACCGGCCCCAAAGCAGGAAATCAATGCAACAAAAATCAGTGCACCTTTCATTACTGAGATTCAAATCTTTTATTTTCTTTCAATACTCTGCATGTCTGTCTTTATTTTTTGATGACAGACTCAATCCTCCTTGTATAGGAGGAAACCAGTGTCGTACAAATTTCTGGAAGATGTTCTGCCTTCTTCAGTGATAATTTTTTTCAGCTGCTCTTGCTGGAGGGGTTGTGTTTGCTCTGCCATTCTCTTTAAAAATACCCCAAAGGTGTTCTACTTGGATTCAAGTCAGGTGACATACTTGGCCAGGGTCATAGTTTTCACTTATGTTTCTCCTTTACAAACTCTTTGTGATTTTGGCAGTGTGCTTTGGATCGTTATCATGCTGGAATATTCGTCCTCTGCAAAACTTCTGGAGACTGGGAGTCATCTTGTCAGCCAGATATTTGGTAATAATGCAGGGAATTTATGGTGCCATCTATATAAATGTCATCCCTCCCCAACACCTTTTGCAGTCATGCAGCCCCATATCATCACACTCCCACCTCCATGATTCACTGTTGGGACTGTAGCAATCAGTGTAATAATCCTGACCAGTTTCACACCAAATCATGCTGCACCCCATCTGAGCCGAAAAAATTGTATCTTGGTCTTGGCCATCTTACCAAATAATGTGCTCCCAGTATTCACCAGGCTTGTTTAGCAAAGTTTAATCTTGCAGTTTTGTGCCGAAGAGCAAGCAAGGGGTTTTTTTCCTTGGATGCTGTCCATAAAAGTTGACATTATGCAATGTCTTTAGCACTGTCTGAGCTGTCACAGAAACTCCAATATTGTATCGATCTATACCTCCTGATTTCTGCTTGCAACTGTGTTTTGACTGATATTTAGTTGGTCACTCAATCTTCCTGTATCCTTTTCCATCTTTGTGAAGTCTCACAATCAGATTTTTCAATTTGTCTGGCAATTCTTTTCCATGTGGAGACAAGATGCAAACTTGCAGATAGACACAGCCCATTGATCAAAAAATTAGATTGCTCTGGTAACTATGCTCATGCAATTAGGCTAATTGTAAATCATAGGTGTATTCAATTTAGGTTTCAGTGATCTAACTTGTGTGTCAGCGACCACAGGTGTATTCACTTTTGTTTCCATTAAGTTTCTACTTTGGGCCCTGCATTTTTCAATATAATCTTTCTAAAGATATTTGTTTATTGATTGGCTATAATAGGAAATACTCTACTTGTCTACTAAGAAATAAAACAATTATTGAGAGGTGAATACAAATTTGAATAATTTGATATTTAAGTGATATTGCCCAGGGGTGTACTTACTTCTGCTGTATACTTATGTGCGCAAATAACCCACTATAGTCTTATATAGCTTGTGCGCCACTTGAAATCCAGCCCTATAGTAGCACCTGTATCTAGCATTGCTTACTTAAGTCATCTTGTCCGAATTATGGTGGCATGTAGCAAATAAAAAATACCTGGGCATCTTTTCTCCCTCAATCTTGAGCGGTTTATCCATCTTGGAAAAAACTAAACCCATATCTCGGTTGGGGGGAATTAGGAATATTAAGATGAACATACTTCCCTGTATTCTTTAAACTGTTACAAGCAGTCTCAATTTCGTCTGGATATATCCTCAAAATCCCACAACTTATAGAGGAATACATATGGGCTGGTATGAGACCCAGAGTTAAAATAAATACTATGTATCTACCAAGAGACAGGGGTGGTCTGGGGGTCCCTGATTTAGCCTCTTATAGCCATGACTTTCTGATTCAATGTTTGGTGGAGGGGAGCCACAGCAAGGACCACAAGGCATGGGTTCGGCTAGATGGTAGTATTTTTGGCATTGGTAACGTGTGCCCACTGGCATGGTCTCTTCCCCCCACAAATGGCCTAAGTTAATATCTAAATACCAACTGGTTGAGGAATTTTTCAACGATATATTCATACCCCACTCCCCTATGTTTCCGATTAGGGAGAATCCTGATTTACCTCTCTCCCAATCCCCCCCCCCCCCCCCGGTTCTCGCTCTTGTAACACTTATAGCCTCAGAGAGGGAGTACTGCATTATGTTCTTGAAAAACAGACTGGCACCCCAAGCAAAATTTTAGGAGTGGATCTCAGTGTTGTTTCATCTATGGTTAATCTATGCACAACTTACACATTATTTAACTAACTTACAAACACAAGACAGAATTGTGCAGAAATCTAACCCCATTTAACACATATTGCACCATGAGCAATTGAAATTGAACATATTTGAATGTATCAATCTGAATAATATTTAAATGGGAATTGAATGACTGGTGGTTCAATCCTGATCTCAGTCAGACATTTTAATGTATTACTTTATTGTAACAAAAATTGTAATTTTTCATGACATTTAATAATTTATATATTTTAATATTATATTACCTATTGCCATACAAGAAAATAGACCCACTCCAGACTTGTGAATTTGTAAAAGAAAATATTCTTTCTGGTAAGGGTGCAATACTTAATATTTATTATATCCTAAAGTTAAAGAAGAGAACCAATTGAGGGAAGGACTCAATAACTAATAGGAACAGAGGATGGACTTTAAAAAGGAGGATACAGATAGGGAAGCGGTATACGTGGAAAATAGGAAGCAGTATACTTGAAAAAGCCAGCAATCCGACGGTGAAACATACGTTGGATTGGACAGTGTTTAGAGGTTTGTCACAAGGAAAGGGACTTATTGGCTAATGTAAGCAGACACAGAAGTTATTAAGCCATATGTTAAAAGAGACTTGACCAGTCTAAAAATTATTTGTGGACTATACGCGTAGCCCTCATGTTTTGTCTGTATATAAAGTTGCAAAAGAAGTTCCCCCCCTGAGTGTACAATATATACTCTTTTTTGCCTTTTTATATTTTAATAAATTGTATGAAGATTGGAGCTTCCAGAGTATCTGGACCTAATTTGCCATGAGATTGTTTATATTGTGCTAAGCTTAGAGCTATAGTGGCTCTGAGCAATGTGAGTATCGCTCTAAATTTTTATAGGCCATATGAAGTTGTAACAGTGTTGCACTATAAAATTGTTTTCCCTGTGGAGTCTATGTGTGAAACGGATGAAGTAACTTATCTCCATTAAAAGACCTTTGGGGGCATATTTATCAATGTGCGAGGCGGACATGATGCAATGTAGCGTATCATGAGAGAGGGGGATCAATCGCAAAAGCGAATGAAAAAGATGTACTAGGATAGCACTCCCCAATACTGCACGGAGGGACCACTATATACTACTGAAGGGAAGCCTTGGTGGAGGCGGGTATTTAAAACTTAACTTTTATTATAAAATATAAAAAATGGTGTAATTGAATTAAAAATGCAGATGTTGGACCACAGGACCTAACAAAAATGTACAGCACCCCCGGTCTAATCCCCCATACCTGTATATCTTTCCCTATAAAATTACCATATAGGGATAGCAATTTGGAATAAAAGACACAATACCAGTAGTGCCATCTAAATCCCTTTTCTCTTGTCATCAGAATGTAGCGTATCATGTCCGCCGCAATCATTAAATGCAGACAACCATACGGCTGTCGGCATTTATAATTGCACCAGCAGTTCTTGTGAACTGCTGGTGCAATGCCGCCCTCCCCTGCAGATTCGGGGTCCGCTAGCAGGGGGTGTCAATTAACCCGATCGCCTCAGAGCAGGCGGACAAAGTTATGGAGCAGCGAACTTTAGACCGCTGCTTCATAACTTCTGTTTCCGGCCAGACTGAAGGGTTTGCCGGAGACAAGGGGCATCAAGGGTCCATATGGAGCTTGATAAATATGCCCCTTGGAGTTGAATAAGTTATTTTGGTGATTGTATAGCGTTTGGTGCACTGTGAAATATTATACGCAACTTTTTAGTTTTATTTGTATATTTTCACTTGTGGTTTTGTTATTTTACAGACATTTGTGACACAAATAATTTTTTAGTTTATAGGGATTTAATAGTTTGCCATTAGTTTGGCCGTTTTGTTTGTTGGGGACCAAAATCTTTTGCAAGATGGTCTTTTAAAAATTTACAAGTCCCAAAAATAGTGTTTTGAAATAATCAGAATTTACAATATCTTACAATATAGAAATTTGGCCAAAGACAAACCTTAGAGGCTTCACAATTTGCAGTATGAGAACTATTACAATCCTGGACTAGAAGATCATATTAGTTGTGACTCTTTCTTCTAACAGAAACGTATTTCCGACAGTGTGCTTTTTGAGTTTCTGAAGTAAAGCTTGCCAAGCTGGAAAACTATGCTTTCTTAATCAATGATTGGAAAAAAGGAAATTAAATTAAAAAAGTGTCCCGATAATCATTTAAAAGGGCCATGATACCCAAATGTTTTAAACACATGAAAGTGATGCAGCATAGCTGTAAACAGCTGCCTAGAAAATATTTCCTGAACATCTCTATGTAAAAAAGGAAGAATATTTGACCTCAAAATGTAAGTCAGTATTCTCACCCCCCATTGTAAAGGACTTTAAGCCAGCAAATCACTATGCCTGTCCCGGGAACCTGCAAGGGAGGCATGCTTCATGCACACTCATTTTATTTCCGTATTCAGTGCTAACGACGGCTCAGAGCCATCGCTAGCACTAAACTACCTTCTTTGCAATCTGGGGGCTCCCACCCACTCCTACCCCATGCGATCGGGCCTGCATAGTGACAGGCATCGCTGGGGCTTTCCCGTTACGTGCGGTTGACGTCATGCGCAATGACTGTGATGACGTCACCTTGCAACTCTTCTTTAAAATTGTTCAATACAAAGTATAGGGAATGGGGGCATGCTGCTCAGGGTTAAGGAAGTTTACTATAAAATCTCATGTAGAGTTAACCCTTTCGTGACAGGGTTAAAGTGCCTACATCGGAACAACTGTTCCGATGGTAGACAAATTGAAACTACGCGATCGTGCATACGATCGAGAGATTTCAATTATTGGATCGCATCTGGGGGGCGTCCCTACAATCCTAGGAACGCCCTCCAGACCGCGATTAAATCCCTGAAGCACAGAAGGCTTCAGGGACAGCCCGTTAGTTATGAGCTTTCCATTCCGTCATAACGGCTTTAAAGCCCCAGGTCTAATTATGACGGAATGGAACGGCATAACGGCTTTAAAAGGTTAAGTGAAATCTCATGAGATCACAGTAAAAAGAGTTCGTGGACCTCAGCACTGCTGATGTTGATTGGCTGCTGTTTCATTTCTTACTCTTTTTAAAAACAAAAAACAAACCTGCAGCTGGGGCAGTAACGGAAGTATAACTTTTTACATAGAACTTACTCTGCTGAGCTGAGGAAATTGTGAGGTAAAATCTTCTTCCTTTATACATAGAGATGCTCAGGTGATATTTTCCTATCCGCTTTTTACAGTTATACGGCAGGGGTCGGACTGGGGCCAGGGGGCAGAGAGGCAATTGCCCCCAGGCTGCCCTAAATCATGTTAAAAACGGCTGCTGCTTTTTTTTTTTTTTTTTTTTTTAAATTGTAATTTTAAATAATGGCCGAGCAGGGGGAGCAGCTGTACACACATAAGCAGCAGTGGAGCAGCCCTTTCTCTCTATGGCACTGAAACAGAAAGGCCATGTGCTGAGGGGGAAGGGCTTAGTGCAGGCTTTCCTAGTCAAAACAGAGAGCGCAAGTCTCAATGAATGGATGGAGGGAAAGGCATCAGTGTGAGCTGCTAGATCATGTGTGGCCACCTCTACTAAACAGTAAGTACATAAATGTGCTGTCAGCAAGTGTGTGGGGTTTCTTCAGGGGCCGGTGCTGCAGTGAAATCCTCTGTAGAATACAGCTAATACTGTGGCTGTGGCAGTAAGATCCTCATGTATAATATCAGGCAAATACTGTGCAGCTTATATTTAGCTGAAGCAGTGTGTGATAAGACATTTCAGTTTATGTTGTATCCTACATGGGGGAATAATAAATAATAATAATAATAATAATGTTTAAACTGTAGGTAACAGTCCCTTGCTAGGCTGCACATTTATATACAGTTCTGCAATGGGTGGTGTATTGTATGTGTACCCCAGAGCTAGTGAGCAGTGCTTCATGAAATATGAAGCATAATATCTTTTAAAAGCATTCTGTGTTATTGTTTAATAAAAGATAAACTGTGTCTATGCTGTGTTTTGCTAAAAAACAAGGCTTCCTGAATCATTATTATTAAAGGGACATGAAAACCTCATTTTACTTCATGGTTCAGATAGAGCACAACAGTTTTAAACAACTTCTTAATTTACTTTTATATCTAATTTGGCTTAGTTCTCTTGGTATCCTTTGCTGAAAAAGATAGATAGGTAAGCTTAGGATCTGGGAGCTAGCTACTTATTGGTGGCTGCACATATATATCTATTGACATTGGCTTAACAATGTGTTCAGCTAGCTCCTGGTAGTATATTGCTGCTCCTTCAATAAAGGATACCAAGAAAATGAATCAACATTGATAATTAAAAGTACATGGGAAAGATGTTAAAACGTGGTATGCTCTATCTGAATCTTAAAAGAAAAAAAATGGGTTTCATGCCCCTTTAAGTTATTAAACATGTACATGCATTGTGGAGCTTTTAAATAGCATTTGCATTCTTGCAATATTATTAAAAGGACATGAAACACAAAATTTGTCTTTCATGATTCAGACAGACATACAATTTTAAGCAACTTTACAATTTACTTCTATTTTCTAATTTGCTTTAAACCTTAGAAATGATTTGTTTGAAAAGCATATCTAGATAGGCTCAGGAGCTTGGAGCTAGCTGCTGATAGGTGGATGAACTTGAGTGCCATTTTAATTGGCTTACAAATGTGTTCAGCTTTCTCCCAGGAGTGCATTGCTGCTTCTTATATAAAAGATAACCAGCAAATAAAGCAAAATTGATTAGAGAAGTAAATTGGAAAGTTGTTTAAAAATGTATAATCTATCTGAATCATGAAAGAAAATGTTTTGGGTTTCATGTCCCTTTAATCTGTAACTTTAAGAGACATGAAACCCAATGTTTTTTTTCAGGATTCAGATAGAGCAAACAGTTTTAAAAAATTATTCCAGTGGACTTACAGTTTTTTTTATCAAATTTTGCTTCATTTTCTTGGTATCTTTTCTTGAAGGGGCAACATTTCTCTACTGGGAGCTAGATAAACACATTAGGTGAGACAATGACAAGAAGCATATATACAGCCACCAATCAGCCGCTATCCTCCCAGTAGTGCATTGCTGCGCCTGAAACAAGCACATTAAGCATACAAGCCCAGCTGCTTTATAGATCACCTTCATGAGAGCTGAATTGCAACAGGTGCAAACTCTGGGTAGGCCCCTTACCCATTTGTCTCTTAAAAATGAATATTATAGCTATGTTTATAGGGCTGCAGATATGTTGACGCTCTACAAATAATAATAATAAAGGATACCAAGAAAACAAAAGCAAATTTGACAATATAAGTAAATGCAAAGCTGTTTAAAATTGTAAACTCTATCTGAATTGTGAGGAAAAAAAATGGGTTTCATGTCCCTTTCAGTGTATTAAGTTTAAACTAAAGGACTTTTGTTTACTATATGTAAAGTTATATATATAATATAGTATATATATAGTAATTTAAATAGGAAAGCAACATGGCTTTAGTTGTACATGAGGGCTGCACACACTCCATGCAGCATGAAAAACAATAGGTAATGTGTGATCGCTCTAACTGTAGCTTATTTAGTTTTAGAATAAATTTTAGATGTTTTCTTATTTAGTTGTTAATCTGGTGTGTACAGGACCTACTATTCTACCAGCCTATATGGTCACCATATTTTTAAAGAGGCAATGAATGTGCTAAAAAAAATTTTTTTAAAAAAACCCAGTGGTTTAAAGTCATTGCAGAAAAAACTGCTCAAAAGCTTTCCTTTAACCCCTGGAAAAAATCCCCATGGCTGGCACATTCCACCAGCCCCCACATTTTTTAAGGAATGTAAACACTTTGAGATTACAACCTTTTAAATAAAGTAAAGTAAAACACCTTTGCAATAAACTTTCATTATTTTGCTCCCATTTTCTGCAATTACACTTTGAAAAAAAAGTTTTTTTTTTCCAATTCCAAGAATTTGAGTGATCATGCACTATCTAATCCCAGTTGGCTTCAGTAAAGGTTAATTCCTGGTGGTTCCTGCTGGCTATGGGTCCTGTGGTGGGTCCTACTGGCTGTGGCGTGTCAGTGGGTCCTTGTGGCTGTGAGCTGATTTGTTGGGTGCAATGGGCCACTTGACTGGATTTGCCCCCCAGGCCTAAGGCTGCCAGCCCCTCCCCTGTTATACGGCATCAGTTTCAAGTGATTTAGCATATGAGTATTATATCCCTTTAAGCAAATAACTGACTAAAACAAATCGTATCCAGATTCTTACTAATTATTAGAATTCAGATGAAGATGAAGGGGTTAATCTCAGGCATGTAAATGGTGAGTTCGCTACACACTGTACAAAGGTAATAGTTCAAAACTACTGTATTATAAACTTTAAAGGTGTAAAACAGCTATTGTATTTGTAACGTTCATACTGCAAACATTACAGAATTATAGAGATATACGTCAATGCCACTGGTTGTTAATGTACTAGAAAAAACATCAAGCTAAAACAGCTGGTATTACAAGGGGGATGGTTTAAAATGTAACCAATGCATGTTAATGCGGCCTGAAACTTTTTTGTGGGCTTTTATATATTTAACCCCTTAATGACCGGACCATTTTTTCAATTTTCTTACCCTTAATGACAATGGCTATTTTTACATTTCTGCAGGTGTTTGTGTTTAGCTGTAATTTCCCTCTTACATCATTTTACTGTACCCACACATATTATATACCGTTTTTCTCGCCATTAAATGGACTTTCTAAGGATACCATTATTTTCATCATATCTTAAAATTTCCTATAAAAAAAATATAAAATATGAGGAAAAAATTGAAAAAAACACACTTTTTCTAACTTTGACCCCCAAAAATCTGTTACAACATCTACAATCACCAAAAAACACCTATGCTAAATAGTTTCTAATTTTGTCCATGAGTTTAGAAATACCCAATTGTTTACATTGTCTTTACTTTTTTTGCAAGTTTATAGGGCCCATAAATACAAGTAGCACTTTGCTATTTCCAAACAACTTTTTTTCAAAATTAGCGCTCGTTACATTGGAACCCTGATATCTGTCAGGAATACCTGAATATCCCTTGACATGTATATATTTTTATTTAGAAGACATACCCAAAGTATTGATCTAGGCCCATTTTGGTATATTTCATGCCACCATTTCATTTCACCGCCAAATGTCATCATAATAAAAAAAAAAAGTATCACGTTAGCATATTTCACAAATTTTGTCACAAACTTTAGGTTTCCCCACTGAAATTATTTACAAACATGCTTCTGCAATTAAGGCACAAATGGTTGTAAATGCTTCTTTGGATCCCCTTTGTTCAGAAATAGCAGACGTATATGGCTTTGGGGTTGGCTTTTTTGGTAAGTAGAAGGCCGGCAAATCTGCTGCTGCGCACCCACACGTAAATTATGCCCAGCAGTTAAGGGGTTAAAATTAGGTAGCTTGTAGGGAGCTTGCAGGGTTAATTTTAGCTTTTAGGGGTTAGAGATCAGCCTCCCACCTGACACATCCCCCACCCCCTGATCCCTCCCAAACAGTTTCTCTTTCCCTCCCCCACCCCACAATTGTCCCCGCCATCTTAAGTACTGGCAGAAAGTCTGCCAGTACTAAATAAAAGGAGTTTTTCTTTTTTTTTAATAAAAAAAAAAAAAATGTTTTAGCAGTGATGGACTCCTGCCTTAGCCCCAACCTCCATGATCCCCCCCCCCCAGCTCCTCTAACCCTCTCCCCTACCTAATTGCCGCCATCTTGGGTACTGGCAGCTTTCTGCCGAGTACCCAATTTGCCCCCCAAAAAAGTGTTTTTTTTTATTATCTTTTATACCATTTTAATTTTTTTCTGTAGTGTAGCAGCCCCCCACAATACCCCAACCCCCTCCCCCCCTCCCAGGATCCGATATATATTTTAATTTTTCCCCCTTCTTCCCATCCATTGGTGTCAGTGTGGGGTAGGTAATCGCGCGCGCTACTGCGGCAAGCGCATCCCGGCGCCGCCGCCCCTCGCCCCGGCACCTCCCGGTCACCGGTCGCTGCACATTGCACTAACAGGAGCCGGATGCCGTGTAGCGATTGGCCGCCCACGCCGCCTCCCTGTTGCGCTCCCACCCACCAACGAACCGGCCGCATCGCTACCGGTGCAGAGAGGGGCCACAGAGTGGGGCCTCTCTCTGCATCGGATGCTTTCTAAAGGGTATTGCAGGATGCCTCAATATCGAGGCATCACTGCAATACCCAGAGAGCTGCTGGAAGCGATTGCGATCGCTTCCAGCACTCTCTTAGACAACTGACGTACCAGGTACGTCCATTGTCACTCACTGCAAGTTTTTGCAGGACGTACGCTGGTACGTCACTTGTCATTTAAGGGGTTAAAGGGACATTCATTTTTCAGTTAGTGCATGTAGTTTTAAGAAACTTTCCAATTACTTCCACTCTTAAATTTTATTTTTATTTGCTCTCATTCAGAGGCATTAGGTCCAACTGAGAATGTGCACAAATTCCAGTGTTTATTGTGATTGGCTGTTGGCTGTCACATGATACAGGGGGCCCAGCCAATGGGAAAAGAAAATAAAATTGTCAGAAAAATCTTTTTTATTCTGCACTTGTTAGTTATATAACAGCTTTTAATGGGCTCTTTAATGGCTCTTTAATGGATAGTGAAGATAACCCCTATTAGTGAGCTAACTGTGCTAGTATTACAAGTAGTGAGTTATGTGTTGAATTTAAAGGGACACTAAACCCAAAATTTTGATGATTCAGATAGAGAATACACATTGTAAATAGCATTACAATTTACTTCTATTAATTATTTTGCTTCATTTTTTTTAGATATCCTGTAGTTGAAGAAAAAGCAATGCACATGGGTGAGCCAATCGCACGAGGCTTCTAAGTGCATCAACCAATCAGCAGCTACTGAGTCCTATCTAGATATGCTTTCAAACCAAGAATATCAAGAGAATAAAACAAATTAGATAAGTAGACGTAAATTAGAAGTTTGTTTAAAATTACATGCTCTTTCTAAATCGATGAAAGAAAAGAATGTGTGTTTCATGTCTCTTTAAGCAAAATCCAAAATATCTGCATAGCAGTTTTTTGAGATGTGAAGTTGTATGTGTTTATATATGTGTGTGTATGTGTGAGGCCTTTCATGCTTAAAGGGACATAATACTCATATGCTAAATCACTTGAAACTGATGCAGTATAACTGTAAAAAGCTGACAGGAAAATATCACCTGAGCTCTCTATGTAAAAAAGAAAAATATTTTACCTCACAATCTCCTCAGCTCAGCAGAGTAAGTTCTGTGTAAAAAGTTATACTTCAGATACTGCCCAAGGCTGGCAGGTAAAAAAAAAAAAGAAAAAAAAGAAGAAATGAACAGCAGCCAATCAGCATCAACAGTGCTGAGGTCATAACTCTTTTACTGTGATCTCATGAGATTTCACTTAACTCTCATGAGATTTCATAGTAAACTTCCTTTAAACATGAGAATGCACGAGGCTCAACCCCTTAGCTGTCCCCGGGACAGACATACTGATTTGCTGCTTAGAAGTCCTTTACAATGGGATGTGGCTAACTGAGGAACTTTTAAAGTAAAATATCTTTTTTTTTATATAGAGATGTTCAGGTGATATTTTCTAGTCAGCTTTTTACAGCTATGCTGCATCACTTTCAAGCAGGAATAGGCACAGACAAAGGCTGTGCAGACATTTTCCAAAGTACAAACCTTAGTGAAGGACACCAAGGTACATTTGAAATAAAAACATTAATTATAGTGCTTGGTGTTATAATACTGATGCAGATACCACTGATCCTATAACCAGCCCTCCTCTGACTATACCCACTGTGTCATTATATAGTGCTGGGTGTTATTATACTGATGCAGATACCACTGATTCTATAACCAAGCCCTCCTCTGGCTATACCCATTGTGCCAGTGTCACTACTGTGTCATTATATAGTGATGGGTGTTATTATACTGATGCAGATACCCACTGATTCTATAACCAGCCCTCCTCTGGCTATACCCATGTGCCAGTGTCACTACTGTGTCATTATATAGTGATGGGTGTTATTATACTGATGCAGATACCACTGACTCTAAAACCAGCCCTTCGTCTGGTTATATGCATGTGCCAGTTGTTACTACTGTGTCTTTGTATAAAGCTGGGTGTCATTATACAGATGCAGATACACATCAAGTATTTCACTCAGGCTTTATTTATTCCATAACTTATCACCAAATATCGCTAGCAGTCTCTTGACAACCCACTAACTTTATTCACACTACATATTTTTTTTATTCCTATTATTTAATCAGAAAAAAAACAATATACTAAGGTTGTGGCGGACACTGCAAGGGCTAGTCACGGACACCTTGCTATCCGCTGGTTTCAAGTGTTTCAACATTTGGGTATCATGGCCCGTTAAGTTTCATTGAAATACTTGAGCAGATTTCTCGTGCTACATTGTCTTAGTGCTTGAGCTTATCCATCATCAATTTCACTCTATGCCCCATAAAAGTCTTTTACGTAAGGTATATAAGGCATCCACATAACTGACATGCAGTTATTAACGTGCACTAGACAGGTCAATCAATAAAAAATAACTTTGGACTTGTAAATATGAGCTAAAAAATTGAAAAGGTATGGATTGCACTTCAAGCAACATTTTTGAACTTCACTTGTAATATTGATCATAATGTTTCATTATGCATAGTAGAAAAAAAACACTTTTATTGCTTTCTGTACCTACTTTTTCTGTCATTTAATTCTGGAAAAAAATAGTTTTATCCACTGCCACAGAAAAACTTTGACCCCATTAACTGCCTAAGAGATGTTTTATATCTGTCCTTAATTAGTGAAGAAGATAAGATAAACAACACTCCAAAGGCACTCAAGGGGTTGTGTCCTCTGGGAGTGCAGAAAAGGCAAGGTTTGCAAACAAAATGCTTTAAAAACATTTTATAACTTTCTCATTAAACATAAAAAACAGAGCCAATAGTTATGCAATTCAGATGGTCACATATTGCTGCTTTTTCCATGCGAAAGAAGCAAAAAATAAGAGCGTATTTAAAAAAAAAAAAAAAATGTTAACCTAAATATATATATTTGTGAAAAAAGTTAGAATTATTTGGAATATATGAATGAGTTTTAGATCTGTGCTGATTTCCTGGGAATTCTGTAAATTCTTAAAACAAAACAAAAATAAAATATCAAAATGAATTTATAGTGTAGCATTCACAGGGTTGAACTCACTGAATTCTCTAAGAAAAAGGGGCAGAACCTGAAAAGTCCCAGAGAGATGAGAGATGCCTTCCATAGAAAGTAATGAGGCTCTCTTGGATACGGAATTTCACATGGGAGAGAGAAGGTAACTGGGGCTGATATAAAGAGCTCAGTTTGGATAAAGTTATAAATTAATCTGGAATGTTTTCACTACAGTTCAACTTGCTTTTGTCTCTAGTTTAGTATTGTCATCATTTTTTCCCTGCTTTCTTTGCCATGTGCTGCTGGCAGCCTTTTTACTCACCTCTTACTGAATCTGGGTGCAGAGTGTCTGATGCTGCTCATTTCCTGCAACGCCCTCTTATGGTCGGACTGGTGTACATCATCTGGTGTGTGAGACAGGTTGCAGTCTCAGAATTGTGATGTCATCACTTATTATTTAAAGGGCCTCTGTTCAGTATGCCTTGCGTTGTCTCAGACCTGTTTGTGAGTTCCTGTGTATTACCCGGCTGTCTGACGTACCTCCTGGTTCCTGATCTCTGGCTTGTTGCTGACCCTGCTGTTTTATCCCTTGTTCCTGATTCCGGCTCATCGGACTACTCCGCTTTGGCTCCTGACCGGCTCGTCTGACTATTCGCTTTGGCTCCTGATTCGGCCTGTCTGACTACCAGCTCTGGCTTAGACTCCTGGGTTGATGTTTGTCTTGTGGACTTTTTATTATTTTTTGTTATTAATAAAAGTTTGATTATTTTTACACTTCTCATCTCAGTCTGAGTTCTGGCACCCTGACAAGTATTTACTACTTTTTGTCTTGAGCATACAGTTGGGAGATAATTCAAGTGAGAAAAGCTTGTTTAAAATGCTTTCAGCATTTCACAAGACTTGTGAAAGAGCTTTAGACATACCCTGGGAACTCCCCTGTTTAGCCCAGGGAAGTACTTTGTCCCTCCCCACTTCTAAAGGCTGTGTTTTAAATTTACAGTAGGGAAAACTCAAAAGCAATCTAAATTTGTAAAATATACACAAACATATACAAAGTATGATTCTAATTGGTTAAAGTAACACAGAAGCTTTCAAAACGTAATCAGAATTTATAAAATCATTGCTAGATCTAAAAAAGTATTAAAATATAAAATAGAAAAATTGTTCTTTGAGCATTCAGTGAGTTTAGCCCCTGTGAAGGTCTGAACTACAAGTTCTCTCCAAGCAGGAAAATCTTTGATTTTCAGGTCCTTAGTTTCCTAAAGGTATAATAAAAAAACAAATGTAAGTTCCCATTAGAGCCATCTCACATAAGTGATGACTATGAATTATGAAAGACGCCCTAATTATCACTAGGACTCACATTATTAATAGAATAAATAACTTAATATCACATTAAATTATTCTTTTTTTTACTGGCGGCATAAACCGAGGTGCGATATTATATTTGTACAACCTTTATTTAGAATGGAGGCAACACAAATATAATAACATATTGGTAACTGCAAACACATATGGATTATTGTATTGCCCAATGGATGCTTTAATCCACATGTTGAAGTTCTGGTGTGTAAGAGCTTATCACTGCCAGTTTCCTGATCTGACTCTACAAATAACTCCTTAACTGCCATACTTACAACTATAATATGTAATATAAGCACAAAAGGTGACGGGGAGAAATGGAAATATTATGAATGCATGAAAGAATGTATATGTACTTTGTGAGCCCTTTGCAGTTAAGTAGCTGAAAAACATCTACAATCATATTTATGCATTTTCATATTTAATTAAGGTTTTAAGTATGTATTTACTGTAATATTTCACTATTGCATTTCTCTTCACATAGGGGGGATATGTCCTATGCATTTTTAAATAAATATTCCTATATTTATCTTTATATATCTATACCTATATATAACTTATATTTATATAGGTATAGATATATATTTTACATGAAGAATCAGCTATATAATAAAAATATGTATTTATGAAAGAAATAGAACATATTCTGCTATGTGAAGAATATTGGAATGAATGTGATGTATTAATATTTTCATGGTCAGGTCAGCGCACTTCAGAAAATACGATCGGTTTGCGTGACTTGTTAGGTGTTAGTTTTTTTCCACTTTTCACACTCCAATAAAGTCTATGGGGTCAATTTATTAAAATGTCGGGCGGACATGATTCGCTGTAGCGAATCATGTCTGCCAGGCATTGCTAAATGCTGACAGCATTTAACATTGCACAAGCATTTCGGCCACTAGCAGGGGGGTGTCAATCATCCCGATCGTATCTGATTGGGATGATTTCAGTCCGCCACCTAAAAGGGTCTTAAACCACTGCTTCTTAACTTCTGTTTCCTCCGGCAAGCCAGAAACTACGCGCGGAGAAAGCAGCATCTGCTGCTTATTAAATCTCCCCCTATGTGGGAATACGTTAAAGTGGTCGCGATATTCTAACTTTGACTTTTTGCACACGTAAGGTTTAGCGCGCCATTCCAGAACTTTTTACTTTCAACTTGTAATATGCGCGCTAAACCACCGACCTGAGCAAAAAGCTTACTTCAAGGGCGAGTTAACACACGAGTGGTGAGTGATAATTAGCGATCCATTCGTAATCTTGCCCATTTATTTGTGTCAGACAAGTCACTGTTGACTCACTGAGAAAGTGACGTGTTTGAATGCGGATGGAAGGTACACTCACAGCCTATGTGAGTATGCCCCTGAAAAAAAACGTAATAGCTTTTACTAGAATCTTATTTATAATAAAAGTATATTGCAAAAAAAAAAATCTATTTAGAATTTAAACTTATCCCTGTACATTTCAATTTCGATATTTCTATCCCTTTTAATTACTTACATGGTTCTATAAATAACTGTTAAACACATCTCTCCCTAAGATGCATCAATCTATTATAAGGCACTTTTAATGTCCTATTTTGGTTATTTAATATTTACAGCAGCATGCATATTTTTCCTTTGTGTTTTTAAAAGTGGGAATCTACTGTGATAGAACTTCATAAACGTAAACTTTAACTTTAATAAATGCCACATAATCATCTCTATAACACACAATACATATTTCCTTCACTTGGCCTACTTTATTCTCCAGATCTTTGATTTATGTAATCCTTGAATTATTGCCTGAATACCAACTGAGACTAAAATTCCATGAGATTTAATACTTAGGCCAAAACAAATATCAGTCACTTTCCTTGGACAGATATTCAAGTAAGGCCCTTCCCTGGTACAAAATGTAAAAGTTCAAACTTAGAGATTTATTTTTTTAAGAATTGTTTATTTTTGTTAGAACTTGTTGAAGCTGCTGTGGAGACCCATTTATTGTGCCATGCTCTGCTGCAAAAGATCAGGAAATGATTTAAAATTGGCAAGAGCATTAGAGACGTTGGTCAGTTTAGAACTCCAAACCACAGCTTTTAGGTGAGCGCTCAGTGCACAACATTGGGAGTTTATAAGTGGACCTTAATAAGAGCAAACATGAGCAGTGGATGTGGGCTTTTATTGCAGGTGTGAAAGCTTGGATCTTACCCTGTATTACTGGAAATGATCTTTAAATAGTTCTGTGTTTTGGTATGTATACAAATATAACACCATGGGGTTTGTTATCAAATTTCCCTAGCTACATGACTTGAACAGGAAACTACACAAGAAAAGAAATTAAACAAACTTATTTTTTTGGAAATGTCATCCATTTTACCAAATTTTCTCCAAACGACACTTGGATTTTATTTTTATTTTTAATTTCATTTGGATGAAATACTGGTAACCTATGTTTATAACCTTGTATATTATTTTAATACTTTTGCTAGTGTTTTAATAAACACTAGCAAAATAGAAATATTGTGTACCATGTTTTGCTATTAAAAGTGCACCTGCAGCATCAATAGAATCATACTAAAAAAATTGGCAACAAATGTATTTTAGGCATATAAGATGCAAATTTGTTTTGAGAAGTTTTTTAACTATTATTTTTTTATATCATGTGGCTACCCTCTGGTGGTGCATTGTGGTCATGTCTTTTAAGTGCCAGTGCAAGTGAGAGAGGGGAATATTATTTTTACCTGTTTTTCTATATAGGGATAACAACTTCTGAAAACTGGAGAGTATTAGGGAAGTATACTGGTGAGAGGGAATAGATGAGATAATTATGTCTCCTATTTTCTTCCCTTCTAAGTCTTTGCTGCATTTTAAATACAGGTACCTCTTGTATGCTAAAAAATCTGTGGAATGTTATGTTTAGTTAAAAAATAATAATAATAAAAAAATAATTATATATATATATATATATATATATATAGGATGTGATGCTACTGTTGTCAAGCAACTATAGCAAGTCCTCAGATCAAATGTTTTACCCCTTACACTAATCCAATAAAGGGACTATAAAGATCATTTTCACTATCTATAAAAAGGAAGCATTTTGTCCTAGACTCCGCCCAAGCATCGTGGTGTCATGGAAACAGATTATAGAGCTAAGCACTGACAAAGAATGACGGACAATAAACACTAGAAATAATTCTGAAAATTGTTGGTTTTCTAAATTCTACTGAGCTTTTATAAAGTAAAGTGCACCGCAATATTTTAGCTTACGTTTCCCCTTATTAGGTAGATATATAAAACAGGCAATAAGAGACTGTCTAAACAAGGGTGTGTAGAACATAGGAGTATCCAAAAGGATTTTCACACAGTCTTGTTTGCACCAACATAGATAAATAGAAAACTAGTTTAAAACATGGTGGGTGCCAACTAAAGTGCTTTATAGAAACTAAACATTTACAATAATATATTCAATATTAGCAACTAATATAACTATAAAAAATAGATCTAGATATTATTCTAGGTCTAATCTCTGCTTTGAATACATCACTATATCCAGTATGTATTTACTATTTAACGTCCCTTTAAATAGTTATCAATAACTAATCACAAAATAATGATATACAATTAATACAATAAACTATAGCAATTACAATGAGATAATTAATAATACAAAGTACTTTAACTAAACAAGCCATGACAATATAATTTAGTAATACTTAACTTTGAGGTACAAGAGGTAGATATGTTATAGCAGTTGCAAACTGCCAACAAAGGACCCGCACGTATCAAATCTAAGGGGCCGATTGGTCCCTGATCCACCTGTTTCCGCACGAGCCTTCAGGCTTGCCGGAAACAGCAGTTAAGAAGCAGTGGTCTTAAGACAGATTCTCCTTAACTCGTCTGCTGCCTCTGTGGCTGCAGACATCGGGTCAATCAACGATTGGGTTGATTGACATCCCCTGCTAGCGGCCGATTGCCCACATATCTGCAGGGGGCGGCATTGTACAAACAGTTCACTACAACTGCTTGTGCAATGTTAAATGCAGACCTGCGTATCATGTCCGCCAGACATTGATAAATCGGCTCCAAAGGCTCAGTTAGTGGAATATTTTAGTGTTTATTTCTCTGTAAAGGAGGCATTGCTGGGATCTCTCCAATCATATTACAAAAAAAGCAGGAAGAATTTGTTTTTGTATTAGAACAAAATCCATATTACTGCTGACAAAACCTAATTCTAAAACTAACCTTAAAGGGACACTGTACCCAAAATTTTTCTTTCGTGATTCAGATAGAGCATGAAATTTTAAGCAACTTTCTAATTTACTCCTATTATCAAATTTTCTTCATTCTCTTGGTATCTTTATTTGAAATGTACAAATGTAAGTTTAGATGCCGGCCCATTTTTGGTGAACAACCTGGGTTGTCCTTACTGATTGGTGGATAAATTCATCCACCAATAAAAAAGTGCTGTCCAGGTACTGAAACCAAAAAAAAGCTTAGATGCCTTCTTTTTCAAATAAAGATAGCAAGAGAATGAAGAAAAATTGATAATAGGAGCAAATTAGAAAGTTGCTTAAAATTGCATGCTCTTTCTGAATTACAAAAGAAAAAATTTGGGTTCAGTGTCCCTTTAAAATGTAATCTTTCATCCTAAAGGATAAACAATATTCACAAAATTTACTGCTGTGGGAAAATCTGACTAAAGGAAAAACAAGTTTTTTTTTTTTTTTTTTTTTTTAAAAATATCTTTTCACTGAGGATACATAAGTTTGTATGAGAAACCACGCTTCTGATTTTGTATATGGGATACGTTTCATACTATAAATGTACCTGGGCCTGTTTTCTGCTGTTTCTAAGTTTTCTGCTTTCAAGCCTCTAAATGATTTCTGACTTGCATTCATGAGCCCTTATTTTATTTGTACGCATTTCTGAAAAATAAACAGAAATTAATCTACTTAAAAGGAAATGGAACCCAAATTTTTTTTCTTTCATGATTCAGATAGAGCATGCAATCAATTTTAAGCAACTTTCAAATTTACTCCAATTATACATTTTTCTTAGTTCTTTTGGTATCTTTATTTGAAAAAGCAGGAATGTAAGCTTAGGAACCAGTCCAGTTTTGTTTCAGCTTACTGGGTAATTCATTTCTGGCTACATTTATAAGTTGCGCTTAAGCGAAAGCCAAAACTGCGTAGAATATTTAGTGCAACTTGAGACCAGGGGGGTCAATTTATTATTGGCCAAATTGGGCCCATTCACCCAGTTTCTGCGCGAGCCTTCAGGCTCACCGGAAACAGGAGTTAAGAAGCAGCGGTCTATAGACCGCTGCTCCTTAACTCATACTCCACCTCTAAGGCTGCGCACAGCAATCTGCCTGATACTATACGATCGGGCTGATTGACACCCCCTGCTAGCGGGCGATTGGCCGCGAATCTGCAGGGGGCGGTATTGCACAAGCAGTTCATTAGAACTGCTTGTGCAATGCTGAATACGGACAGCGGATTAAATTGACCCCCTGAAGTAAAATCTAAAGGTTACATTTTTTTTCACAGAAACACATAAAAAAATATATTCAAATAAAGTATTACACTCACATATACACTATTTATTAAAAACATATAATTTAAATATTGATAAAATGTTTTAAAAGGGATATAGTAAATGGTCAAGAGTTGGAATGGAAAAGGCTTCACTAGGCCAATAGTTTTTGAAACTTTGCTTAACCCCTTAATGACCAGCGATGTACCCTGTATTGGGATTGTTTTTTTGATAGCGCTGTCTCGCCTCCAGTGTTCAAGGCAAGACCTGCACTACTATGACCTGAAAAACCCTTAATGACCAGCGACGTACAGGGTGTGTCTCAGTTGTTAAGGGGGTTAAGCTTTTAAAAACCATTTGCCTAGGCAAAAGCCTTTTCCTAACTAGTATGCAAGCAAATAGTTTTTCAGAAAGTCTAATTATTCAGAAAGTGAAATTAGCTGAGCAGTTTTTTCAGCTTTTCAAAGCCAAGGCATCCTAGGAAAGTGGCCCCTAGGCACCAATAGCTTTCCAGGCATGTTGAGAAAGTGGCCCCTGCTCACCAATAGGGCTCCCAGACACCCCCGAAAAAGTGGTGCCTGTTCATGAATTGACTCCAATGTAACCCAGGTTGCTCCCAGACACCCCCGAAAAGAAGCCTTTTCTCAGTAATAAGCTCTTAGGCACCCTGGGAAAGTGGCCCATGCTTGCCAATATGTTCGGAGGCACCCTGGAAAAGTGTCCCCTGCTCACCAATAGGCTCCTAGGCACCCTGAGAAAGTGGCCCATGCTCGCCCAATAATTCCCATGCCCTTTGGGAAAGGGGACCCCTGCTCACCAATAGGCTCCCAGACAACCCTGGAAAGTGGCCCCTGTTTGCCAATATGCTCCCAGGCATCTCAGTAAAATGGCCCCTTTTTGCCAAAAGGCTCCTAGGCACTTCAGAAAGGTGGTACCTGCTCGTCAATAGGCTCCCAAACACACCTTGAAAGTGGCCTCTGCTCACCAATAGGATCCCGGGCAACCCTGGGAAAGTGCCCCTGATCACCAATAGTTTCCCAGGCACCTCAGGAAAGTGTCTCTTGCTCACCAATAGACTGCCCGGCACATCGGAAAGATGGCTCTTGCTCACCAATAGGCTCCCAGACAGCCCAGAAAAGTGTCCCTTGCTTACTTTCCTGGAGTGTCCTGGGAGCCCTATTGGTAAGCAGGAGCTACTTTCCAGGGTGCCTTGGCTTTAAAAATCTGAAAAAGCCATGCACAGCTAATTTGACTATCTGAAAACGATTTGCCTGAATAGTATTTTTTAGGTACTGCGGTTCTTTTCTTTTCTCTCTCTCTCTTTCTCTTTCTCTTTCTCTTTCTCTTTCTCATTCCCTCTTCTCCTTTCTCTTTCTCTTCTCTCTTCTCTTTCTCTTCTCTCTTTCTCTTTCTCTTTTTCTCTTTCCTTCTCTTCTTTCTCTTTCACCTCTTTCTCCCCCCCATCTTTCTCTCTCTTTCTCCGTCTTCTTTCTCTCTTTCTCCTCCTTTCTCTTCTTTCTCTCTTCTTCCTCTCTCTTTCTCTCTTTCTCTTTCTCACTCTCTTCTCTTTCACTTTCTCTCTTTCTCTTTCTCTTACTTTCTTTCTTTTCTTCATTTTTTCTTTCTCTTCTTTCTTCTCTCTCTCTCTCTCTCTCTTTCCTTTCTCTTTCCCTCTTTCTCTTTCTCTCTTTCTCATTTTTCTCTTTCCTCTTTCTCTTTCTCTTTCTCTTTCTTTCTCTCTCTCTTTCTTTCTCTCTCCTGATCCCCGCGCTGCTGTTTAAACTGCGGAGGTGCACGTGCGAAGGTATCTCAGCTGTGCGCTGCTTAAACTGCGGAGGTGCGCGCAAGGTCGGGTGGGGTGCGCGTGCAAAGGTCTCCCAGCTGTGGCGCTGCTTAAACTGCGGAGGTGCGCGTGCAGGAAGGCCAAGTGTTTGTCTCTACTGCGCATGACGGCTTCAGACAAACACTTGGGGCCTTTTATAATATAGGATATATATAAATAAAAAAAATTCATGGTGAAGATATAGGAATTTAAAAAATTCCTAACGCACCTTCGGCTTTAGTGCAGTTGATCTATTGCAGTGTCTGGTAATTGCCCGAGCAATAAATAAAAAAAAGCTTTCTTCAGCGAGCCACATAGAAGTCTATGGGGGGAGAACGAGTAGGATATCACAATATCCGAAGTTCTGAAGTTAGCGCACCTGAGTCGCTTACGCACTTACTTTTTACTTTCAACTTGTAGTACGCCTATTAATCTGGCTGTGAAAGTTATAGTTTGGGCTCGAGTGAAAAGCCAAAACTGTGCTAAAATTTTTAGCGCAACTTCAGAATGAAAGAAAAAGTTAAGGGTTAAAAAAAAGTTGAACAAAACACATAAAAACAAAGTATTACATCCATATATACACATTTGTACTACAAAATATATCATTTAAATATTAAATTCTTAAGGTATTGCAAACCATTCCAATTTTCAGTTATCAGCAGTCAAAAGCTTTAAAATCCTCGGTAAGTCTCTCACAGATCCTTCCTTGATCTGTAAATCTTACTGTGAATGATTTAAATATTATTAATAAAAAGGTTTTAAAAGGATATGGTATATGGCAAAGTGTTTGACTTTAGACATCCAATGTAGAAAGATATGTCTAAATATGAGTGTGTATGTGTATGTATGTATATATGTATGTATGTATGTATATATATATATATATATATATATATATATATATATATCTTTTTTTTTTTTTTAAATATTTTTTATTGAGGCATAAAAAAAAAAATACAATTGAAAGCATCATTTGCTTCAGGAACAGAGTAATAACCATAATCAAGGAAAATAAGAATACACAATACTATGACCGCTATGTACTGTGTACATAAGTGGGTACTTCATAATCATGTCAGTCAAGCGGCAAGTCGCAAAGATTAGACTATAAGCAAATATAGCAAATGTTAGATAACTGAACCCCATTTTTTTTTTTTTTAACTGTATAGAGAAGTTACCCACATACTTGCATAAAGTGTAACACATATTACCCCTTTTAAACTCTAGCAGCCCTCTCATGGACTGCTGAAACTATAGAGAGGAAGATATCTGGGGGCATGTAGGGGAAAAAATATAAAAGGGCCACTTTTGGACCCATAAGACAGTAATTGAACAAGTTAGGTAAAAACTAAATTGAGAAGGAAACCCTCATTTCTAGTAATTGAGATAGTGCATTTGGGGGAGTAAGTAAAGCAAAACATCAGCGCATATAAACATCATGGGATTTCACAAGATAGGGCATGGTTACATTTTGGAAATTTACATATGTGGATACTCAATCAACCATGTGGGTATAACAGGCATCCATCAACTTAATAAAGAGTTAGTAGAACTGGCCATAAGCGATAGGAACAAGAATCACATAATAGTTTAACATACTGAACAGAGCAGACAGAGCCCTGACTAGAGAGGCTTAGGTAACGTTTAGGAGTAGAATAATCGAAAAGTTCTATAGCCACTAATTATATTGTCATACATATAGAAAGGAAAACGGCTGACTAGCTTACATTCAGCTCAAGGGACAACAAATGTTCATCACATCAAAACTTTAGGTTTGCAATGTCAGTCCCAAAGTATGATTTAGTCCTTTAAAACCTTTTTAGCCCACTCCATGCCAATTTTCTTGGGGAACTTTCACTTGGCCAGGGAAGCCCGAATGCAAAAAGTCGCCACTCCCGTGTGGCTCGTTGTTGTGGTCGTCCCCCTCTCTTCGGACCAAAATTGCTCAACGGCACATGACAAGACACAACCTCCGTACCACTCAAATCAGGCATGGCCCATAACCTCCCGCCGTAGGGTCTCAGGAGAGGGATGTAGCATATCAGAAGATGCAGCGGGCCAATACCGCCAGGGGTCCCAGCACGACAGCAGGAGAGAGCTGCGGTTGCTCAAACCACCACGCGCGGGTGTGTTGCCAGGGTAAGACAAATATGTTGCTGGTTGTCCCCCAATAAGTGCCCTGTCTACCCGTTTCAGCAGGGTATGGGTAAGGAACTGTCCCCGACTCTGGCCCTATGGTTCCGGCAGGTAACAAGCTGTGACAAGTTGGTAATGAGGCCAGATGCCCCTCGCGCCCCGCCACTCTGTGTTGGAGCTCAGGGGGTGAGTGTGAAGATAGGCCTTTTTGGTGTTCTTTTGTGCCTCCTTAGCCCCTGGGGAACTCAGTAATACATAGCTACCATTCGGCTCACTACCCTCCTCTGTACGTCTTAGGTCGATCAAGATCATCACAGCTTCCGAGTCAGGTAAAGGCTTGTCCTCGCTGCTGCCGTTGTGAGGTATAATCTTCTGCCTACTTCCAGCAACGGCCTTCGTGGGAGCAAGTAGGAGGGTTGGGAGTCTGCATCTGCATTTCCACTTTCATAAAGTCGCGGGAGTCAGAATAGAGGGTCTGATCAGTGGCACTACTCATTTGGATCTCCCGTTTCTCTAATGCCTCTCCGGTGCTTACTGGGTAAGCATTTGTTGTCTGGAAACCCAGAAGGCTGGTACATCAGGGGTTGCAGTGTGTTGCTCAGCTCTTTTTGGATTCTGCTGCCAGATAGCCCCTTTTTATTAGATTTACTTGCCGGTGTAGCAATAGATCGCGTGAGAGTCTGCAGTTTCTCAACTTCAGTGTCCCAAACTTTAGAGATTTTCTCAAAGTGCGAGAGTAGGAGGGCCTCAACCCCCAGCAGGGTAATTTCAGTTTGCGGTCTGCATGGCGGGAAGGAGCAAGTTATTATAGAGGATGATTAGTAGTATCCAAAGCTTAGTTTTGTGACTGCGCACTTAGGGCACAGCTAGTTGTGGGGACAGGCTGAGGCTTCAATAGCAGGGAAAGGCCTCAAAGTTAAAAGTCCGGTTCTGAGGGCAGTGAAGCCCGGTCTCTCTCCAAAACCCTGTTTCTGGAAAGCAGACCTCTTCAGACAAGCCTCTTCACTATTTAGAGCAGGGTACTAATAAAAATACTGCTTTAAATCAGAGATAGATAGAAGAAGCTTGAGGAGCTGAAGTTCAGTGCGACCTGCAAGATGGCCGCCGCCCGGGTGTCCCCCCATATATATATATATCTTTACGTATAAGTGTATACATGTGTATGTACATGTGTTTGTATGTGCAAACATACACACATATAAACATATCTAAACACATAAATGCACATGTATACACTTATATACACATATATAAACACTTTTGTGCCATTTCCAGCCAAATACCAGTGGTTCTCAACCAAAGTGACCTCAAAAGCCCGGTAAATTTTAGCTAGACATGTCCATGGCCCAGTAGTTTTTATTTTATATATATTAGTGTGCAGCAGGTGAGGACTGATCAGCCAGGCAAATAGGACCTGGGCCGAGGGACCAGCAAGTAGGGGGGCCCACAAATGGCATCTCTACAGATCCTGGTGCATTCCTTAAGCTGGAGTTTTCAGTTGCCCCTATCAGTAACTAAGCAAAAAAAGTGTGGGTTTAGAGGGGCCCTGGCGGGGGTCTGTCGCTGTGAGGGCCATGGAGTGTGGGGTCTGGCCCTGGAGGTTGGGTACCCTTTCTCTGGACCTTAATGTTGGGGGTCCTGGCTCTGGGAGGTTGAGGGGCCTGTTGGGGGCAGGGCAGGGAGGCTACCATGTTCATTTACATAAAATGTAATACATTTTGGTCAGTGTGAGTCAGTGTTCCTGGGACCTTGATTGGTATCAGTCTGCCCTTGGTGTGCAGTAGGGTAAGAGTTTGCAGTGGGGGCATGACAGGCTGGGGCCCACCAGCAGGGCTATCATGGCCCGGTACTGGGCCACGGCCCGGCTGTTGAGAAACCAGGCCTTAAAACATGCAACTTAACTTTTATTCATTTTGGTTTATATATACTGTATATATCTCCACTTGTAATACCAGCGCAAGCAATTGTGTGTTGGTATTTGAAGTGCAGCGCAATGCAAATGCAAGCTAGCTCAATAAAGTGTGCTTCCATAGGCATCCATGGGAGCCTCGTTCTCATGCCTCCAGACACGGCATGAGAAATAGCGCAGCGATGGTCAGCAAATATAAATATATATGTATAGGAGTATATATTTATGTGTTTATATGTGTATATATAAAGGAGCATTCTTCATGCATATGATATCACAAATGGGCTTGCACCTTCATTTGCATTACAGATAAATGCCATGATTTACACAACATTGTATCCATACAAACACCTGAGGGCCAATTTATCAATATCTGTCCGACATGATACGCTGTCTGCATTTAACATTTCATAAGCAGTTCACCATAACTGCTTGTGCAATGCCGCCCCCTGCAGACTTGAGGTATCAATCAGCTCGATTGTATCAGCCTTTAGAAGCAGCGTACCAGTTATGGAGCAGCGGTCTTAAGACTGCTGCTTCGTAACTGCTGTTTCCCTGCGAGCCTGAAGGCTTGCACGGAAATAGGGGCATCAAGCTCAATTCAGAGCTTGGTAATTCGGCCCCCCTGGTATTTAATTTACTACAATGCTGTATTATCTACTAGTGATTAATTATTTTACATCACCTAGCTGAGGAAATTCTTCAACTAACCTACTCTATTCCTTGTACCAGTGCTGCTCAGAACTGATTCTTATAATAAAAAATATATATATATATAAATAGTCACTGATGGGTGTCAATGGAAAGATCCCACATTTAATTTTATATATATATATATATATATATATATATAGAATGATATAATTATTTAATAACCTAGTGAACAAATATAAACTTAATCAACACTTTATTTAAGACAGGAGTAGGCAAGTCATATTACCTATGTACATATATACAGTATGTTGATATAAACAAGAATATAAACATTCTGGTTAATTTTCTAAAAGTAGAGGGCATTATAGTTTTTAACTTAAAAAAGTAGCATTTTTTTTAAATTAAAGTTGGTGGGAGGGGGGGTGTTAGAAAAAAACTGGCACTAAAAAGTGCCTTTACTGTGCGGTCTATGGGAACTGTGTCTTCCTAGTAAATATATATGCTTATATACTGTACATATATATTTGTGTTAATATGTGTATATACACATATTAACACATAAATATATATGTATATAGTCATATACATATATATTTATATTTGCTGCCATCGCTGTGCAACTTACCTCCTTCACTGCGCTAGGTTCTCATGCTGTTCTCATGATGTTACGGCATCAGAACAGGGCTCCCATTGGAGCCTATGGAAGCTCACTCTCGTGTGCGCAACGCTTCCCAGCAATGCAAATGTGAGCTTGTGTTCGCATTGCTGTTAACTTGTAATACCAGTGCACATTAGCGTGCACTGGTATTACACAGTGGAGTGCAAATATTGCTTTTATGAAAGAAATATTTAGTAATCTGTCTTTTAAAGAGGTAAACCAGAATCATCTAAAATGTGACATATATTATAATAAAACTCTTTTATGTTCACTTTTTATGTTCCAGCAGATGAATACACCATCAATACAAATGAAGACCTCCACTGTGCACGAGCAAAGCATCAGACTTTGCTTGATATTCACTACTCCACTACAAACATAAAGCAAATAAATTGAGAGTTCTGTACTGGATGAATAAGCATTTTGTTCTAAGTTTGGCCTGCCTACATTGTGCACAACTCTCTTTGTTACTGAACCAATATACTTTCAAGCTAATTTATAAAAAAACTATTTACCCCCTTTTCCTATAATTTAACTTTGAAAATGATGGGTTTTCCAGTTTGTGAGAATTGGAAGTTCAGAATCTAGGCTTCCCATGCCATTCATTGTTTGAGCACTGCGGATAAGATACAAGATAAAAGTATTTTAAAATGGTACTGCAAAACAAATGTTTTGCTTTGTCTAATCCATTAACCAGTCTGAAAAGGCAAGTGAAAAATAATGTTTATCTGTTGAAAAACTATTGCAGCATACAAGGTGTTATGGTATTCAAAAACTTTTCAGGCTTTACTGGTATGTTGATTTATAATTAGACTACAACAAACACTTCTAATTATACAGGAGTTTGAGGAAAAAACTTTCTGTTTTTCAAATATGACAAGTCGTTGGGGAAGAACATTCACCTTATCTTGCTTCCAGTAGATAAACAGTTTCAAAGTATTTTTAAAACATCTATTTGTGTATGATATCATAAATTCAGTGCACAGGCAATTCATTCTAACAACTAAAGTAAGGTAAGGGCTAAGTAGTGTTCTGGGGTTCGACATCCCCAAGAAACCATATTACTGCTCTTTGAAATGATAAGTACTTTATAAACAGAGGCTATATGCATGGGCCCTAGGCCTTTCGTGGCACTTGCCAGATGCTTATTTGTCAATAAAGCTCATGTACAAAATTGTACTTAAAAGGGACATGGGTATCAACATGAACTTTCTTGGTTAAGACTACGGGGTAGATTTATTAACTGTCGAGTGGACATGATTCGCTGTAGTGAATTATGTCCGCTCGACATCACTAAAAGCAGACAGCATACGCTGTTGGCATTTATCATTGCACCAGCTGTTCTTGTGAACTGCGGGTGCAATGCTGCCCCCTGCAGATTCGCGGCAAATCGGCCTCTAGCAGGGAGTGTCAATCGCCTCAGAGGAGGCATACGAGTTAAAGAGCTATACCTCCTCGCGCGGAAGCAGCTACATTCAGGGCCATTCGGCCCTTGTTAAGTCGGCCACCAAGAGAACAAAGAAAAATTGATAATAGAATAAATTAGAAAGTTGTTTATTGTTACATGCTCTATCTGAATCATAAAAGAACAATTTGAGGTTTTCATATCCCTTTAACCTTCCTTTAAAATAAGTTCTTCTATATAAGCATTCTGCTTGTCTTTGCAATACTTACATTGTTGGAACAGCTCTTGCCATATCTGGACACTAAATTCTGGTCTGTCTCCCTACTTCACCAGTGATATTTCATATGCATTATTTTAATACGTTCTGATAATATTTTTTGGTGTTAATTAATGAGTCGTTTTAACTGGGCGAATAACCATTTTTTTACTTTTTCAAAGATTATTATTTGACCAATTTAACATAGAAAATTCTTAAATTCATCTAGATATAGTACAGAGAGCATGTTCTCCTGCAGAAGTGCTTAATCATCACTGGCAGCACTGAAGGTAACTAATGTTGGCTGAGAAGACTTAACTAATGCTGAGTTTATACAGTACAGAAGCTGTGGTTACTTTATGTACCGCTGACTGCAGGTGTCCTGGAATTTGTGGTTATTTGATGTATCAGGGGAAATGCTGTTGTCCTGATTTCATTTTTCCAAGAATTTTACATTTATGTTGACATCCTACTGACTAATTTTAAATATTATTTTTTCTTTTAACTGTGTGGCTGCTAGAAAGTGCTGCAGTACATTGTATAACAGGGGTCAGCAACCTTGGCACCCCAAATGTTTTGGAACTACAATTCCCATGATGCTCAGAGACTCTTTAGGGTAGTTGAGTATCATGGGAAATGTAGTTCCAAAACACCTGCGGTGCCGAGGTTACTGACCCCCGTTGTATAACAATATGGTATAACTTTCTGGCAGCCATGGAGTTAATAATAGCGCTCATCAGGCATGCAAATTCTAAAGCTTCTGCTACTGTGTTGCAAAACATTTTAATAATAATCCTTCAAACAATGTCCACTTATAGTTTAAGTCAGATAAATAGAATAAGTAAGATAAATTTCTTTAGTCCCTGCACACACTCAGAATTATAATGAAACAATATAGAGACGTAATGTATAATGTATTTGTTAATTTTATCCTATATTTTGTAGTCAGCAGTATTGGTTTTTAATGGAGATTTCCACCAGTCTTTATCATTAAATTCACATAAAATCTAAATAAAAATATGTTCTGAAAGGACATTTATTGTGAATGGTAATAATCTTTCTTAAAATTTTCCCTTGCTTCATTTCAAAGCTCCAGTGGTACTGCAATCTCCTGATATTTTACTGTTCTTAAATCTTCTGTGAATTATTCCTTTATTGCAAATGGTTAAGAACATGCTCACAACGATACAGAAGAAATGGAGCAAAAGATCAGTTTTATGGGATGCATATATTCCCTTTAATACAACATCTGTTGCTGAGGGCTTAGTAAGGTAAATCCAAAGGCAAAAATAAGGCAAACCTGGGAAAAAGTCATGCCAGGAAGAAGGGAGACATATAGATGGTATAATAGTGAAACAAGAGGGAAATTGAGAGGTGGAGAGAATGATTTAAATCAAGGGAGTTGTGACATAAACATAAGGAGATGAGTGACAGAGTGAGAAGATAATTGAGAAGTAAGAGAGAAAGAAAATGGGGAGGAAGACAAAGAGAGGTAGAAAAAGATATTTGGAGAGAATGTAGCTCAGAAGTCTATCTGTCCTTTCAATCAGGGGGTTTACAGCTAATGGCCAGGTCTACCTCTTACTCTCTATATTCATGGGCTACATTCATAGACGCCCATGAGGTTGCAGAGGCACCTTGTTGTAAAGGCTAGACCTTGTACCATTTTGAATCCGCAGAATGCCCACAGTCAGCCCTTTGTTTCATCTGCAAGGTTTCTGAGATGCCTTTTTATACTTGTGTAACCAATGCATTGAAACTAACTCCCTAGTCGCCAAACTCCTAGGTAGGTGGGACCCCTTTCAAGCATCTCCCACATAGACCATCACACACTTCTCTGCTCTCCACCATAGACCTTCCATCATATACCATTCTGTTTTCCCCTACAGATGAACACACAAGAATCCTCTCCACAAACCATTACTTAGCCCACTGTTCTCATCCTACAGGTTCATACCAATTTTCTTTCATAATAGGCCATCAAACACCCACATCCTTTTTTTTTTAGAGATGTTCCCATTCAGTGGACACCTTCATAAACACTTATGCTCTTTCCTAGATCATTTCTGCTCAATATTTTAACTACAGTGATATTACAGCCACAATGGTGAGATTGAGATATCAAGGATAAAAATTACTAGTTAATGCCATCAATCTCTTGACCCAGGTGAGTGGCAACATTGTGGTCCCTAGAGACATTTAGACACCTTTCAACTCTGTTCTAAAGTTCTTCCCACACATCTTCTACTTCTAATTAGGATTAGATTACAAGTGGCACGATGACTGTTGCACGCAAGCAATATCGACTTTTTGCACGCATTGTAGAGAGCTTGTGTATTACAAGTCAAAATTAAACACAATCGGGAGAGCACAATCGCATTTTGCACTAGTCGGGTTATCACGACTTAAACCCTTGTGTAAAGGGTAAGGTGTTAAAAAAAGGTTGCACTAAACACAACATAAATATACATAAAAAATACATTTACACTCATATAAACACTATCTGATAAAATTATTCATATAAATACTTTTAAAAGGTTATAAGGGTTAAAAGGTATATGGTTTATTATTATTATTATTATTATTATTATTATTATTATCAGTTATTTGTGAGCGCCAACAGATTCCGCAGCACTAAAGACATGGGTCTAATATGCAAGGTGACAATTATGAGAGACAAAGGGATAGAGGGCCCTGTCAAGAGTTTCACTGTTGTAATTTATCTCTCAAAGGTGATCTACAAAGCAGCTAGGCTCATTCATGCTTAAGGGGTTCAAGGTATATGACAAGGTATTTGACTACAAAGGGCTCTATTGTGCATATATAAATACATATACATGTCTATATATGTGTATATATATATATATATATATATATATATATATATATATATATATATATATATATATATATATATATATATATTAGAGATGTGCATTAATTTTCAGACGTATGTACATCCATACCGAAAAACAGATTTTTGTTTTTCTAATTCGAAAGTCATCAGTATTTATTTGTTTCCTTTAAATTTATTTTTTAAGGCTTAATACTAACCTTAACTAACTTTAGTGCCGGTCCTAGGAGCCAAACTGCTAAGCCTCCTGTTAGCGCAGATAGGGCTCTGGCAAGAAGAGGATCGGGTTAGTGCACTCTCCAGAGCTCGTTAGGGTAAGTATGTTGTTCCAGGTGAACTTTACACTTGTAGCTTTGAAAACATTTACATTTATTTTAATAAAAACTGAATAGTGCAGAGAGGGAATTTTCAGGGAAACAAATTTACTTGAATATTTGGAAACAAGATTTACTTCCCTGCACATCTCTTGGAAATGGAGTTAGGAAAGGTTAGTGTAGGTTGTATGTATCCCTAAATAGTAGAGTCTTTAGGGAGGGCTTGAAGCTTTCAAAACTAGTGGAAAGTTTTGTGGAGCGAGGCAGCAAGTTCCACAAGATGGGAGCCAATCTGGAGAAGTCCTGTAAATGGGAATGTGAGGAGGTAACAAGAGAGGAGGAGAGTAGGAGATTGTGAGCAGAGCGAAGGGGATGGGAGGGAGAGTATCTGGAAACAAGGTCTGAGATATAGGGGCAGCAGTGCAGTTGAGGCTTTTTATGTTAGTGTCAGAATTTTGTGCTTAATCCTGGAGGTAAGCAGAAGCCAGTGAATGGATTGGCCGAGAGGTGCAGCAGATGAAGAGCGACGTGTAAGGAAGATGAGCCTGTCAGAGCTATTCATTATGGATTGTAATGGAGCTGTGTCTTGTAAGGAACTGTCTAATTTTAGAGATGTTTTTAAGGTGGAAGCGACAGGCTTTAGCCATGGACTGAATGTGAGGAGTGAAAGAAAGATCTGAGTTAAGTGTGACCCCCAATACATCGGGCATGCGTGGTAGGGGTAATGATGGAGTTATCAACAGTTATAGAAAAATAGAGGGGGAGATTTTGCAAGAAGGGGGGAAAATAAGGAGCTCAGTTTTGTAGTAATTTCGCTATGGTAGTGAGATGACATCTAGGATGAGATATGAGAAAAAAATTAGTGACACGGGTTAGCAAGGAAGGAGCTAGGTCTTGTGCAGTGGTGTAGATTTGGGTGTCATCGGCATACAAATGATATTGAAACTCGTGGGACTTTATTAAGGAACCTAATGAGGACGTGTAGATTGAGAAGACAGAGCCTTGCGGTACCGCAACAGAAAGTGGTAACGGGCAGAGGATGCCCCAGAAAAGGCTACACTAAAGGTATGGTTAGACAAGTAGGAAGAGAACCACATGAAATCTGTGTTGCAAATGCCAAAGGATTGGAGGGTTTGGAGTAAAAGAGGGTGGTCAACAGTATCAAAGGCTGCAGACATATCAAGGAGGATAAGCAGAGAGAAGTGGGCTTTCGATTTTGCTGTAGGTAGGTTGTTGGTAACTTTAATAATTGCTGTCTCTGTGGAGTGATGGGGCGAAACCCAGATTATGCCAAACTGGGGAATGGGTAACAAAGGGATTATCTATCTTTTTAAACAATAAAAATGCAGGTGTAAACTGTCCCTTTAAGGAAATGGAATAGACGTGCATATACTAACTTTTCAAGAAGCTTTGAGGCAAGAGGAAGTAGGGAAATAGAAACATAGGTAGTTGGTTGGGGAGGTAGGATCGGGAGTTTTTTTGAGGATAGGTGTGACCAGTGCGTGTTTTAGAGATGAGGGAAAGATACCGGTGCTGAGAGAGAGGTTGAAGATGTGTGTGAGTATAGGGGTAAGTGTAGAAGAGAGTGAGAGGAGTAGCTGTGATGGGATGGGGTCGAGGGGACAGGTAGTGAGATGAGAGGACAGTAAGGCAGAAACATCTTCTCAGTAACAGGAGCAAAAGAGCAAAATTTATGGCTAAGTGGATTTTGGATGGTTGCAAGCTTTTTTGGGGGTGGGAGACTGGTAGTAATCTTGAGCTGAGAGAGAAGTTATATTGGGAGGTGGGGGTGGACGGAGAAGAGTATTGAAAGTGGAGAACAGATGTTTTGGGTTTGAAGAAAGACTGTGTGTACATATGTATTTGTTACAAAGAGTGGGTAGTATTAGTGCGATATACAGCTACTGTTATATGATAATCTTCCTTTTGTTTGCAAGTATTATGCCAAAAAGTCACTTAAGTCTAAAAAAGTTAATATCCTTATTAAGTCTTTTAGCGTAACGTGTCAGTTTGAGACTTAAAGGGACAGTCAACACCAGAATTTTTGTTGTTTTAAAAGATAGATAATCCCTTAATTACCAATTCCCCAGTTTTGCATAACCAACACAATTATAATTATACACGTTTAACCTCTGTAATTACCTTGTATCTAAGCCTCAGCAGACTGCCCCCTTATTTCAGTTCTTTTGACAGACTTGCATTTTAGTCAATCAGAGCTGACTCCATTGTAAATTCACGTGAATGAGCTCAATGTTATCTATATGAAACACGTGAACTAATGCCCTCTAGTGGTGAATAACTATCAAAATGCATTTAGATTAGAGGCGGCCTTCAAGATTTAAGAAATTAGCATATGAACCTCCTAGGTTTAGCTTTCAACTAAGAATACTAAGATAAGCAAGCAAAATTGGTGATAAAAGTAAATTGGAAAGTTGTTTAAAATTACATGCCCTATGTGAATCATGTAAGTTTTTTTGGGACTTGACTGTCCCTTTAAGTGACTTTTTGGCATAATACCTGCAAACAAAAGGAGGATTATCATATAACAGTGATTGGATGAATTACTGAATAGACATTTTCTTCAATTTGTTAATTTCAACTATTATGAATCCTGATGTATAAGGAATTATCATGTATTAGTGATTTTAATATTGCACATGTTAACTAGGCACTTGGCACTTTCACTTATATAAGTTATATATCATACAAATTGCTATATATTGCACATTCACCACAATAGCACCTTTTTTACAACGACCAATATTATTATAATAGCACAGGTCAATTTACAATATATATTTGCTTATAAATGCAAGGCACGTTAGCAACCTATTGTACTTTACATTATAATATAAAAGGCTGATTGTGAAACACATTCATTCATAAACCAAAGGCATTATAGCCATCTACTCCTCTTCAGTCTAGGTTTTTTTATGTTAGTCACATGCACTTTCAGACACTAATGTTGCATTTTTCGATACTAGGGTTGTGTATATAGTATATACGTGTTTACAATAGGATATTGCTGTTTTTTTAGACATAGGAGTACTATTACATGACCGGTCATTAGGTTACAATTTGTCTTCTATTCACTAGGCCATACAGATTTTAATAAACAGTATATTATATATAGTATTATTATTTCATTTTTATCAATAAATGTTATTAGATTTGTGGTGACATTTTATCACTGGAATATTCACTTAGCTGTTATTGGGATCCCTTCCCCCAGGTACACCTTTCTCTCTGAACTATAGACACTCCCATTGGTCTTTTTGAGTGGCATTTGATAAGCCACTCCCTTTTGAATTGGGTTATAAAATACTGTAACACCAGAGCCTCTGCCTCTTCTTTTGTATCCTGCTCCTGCTAAAAGATGGATGATGTTGGACACAGAGAATCTGGCTAAGTATTTCTGGGATAATATTCTGTGTAGCACAATTGGGGTTAGTTTAGAAAAGTTGCCCTGTATCTTAAAATGTGGACTGTATCTGTAAAATAGATTGATATATATATACACCTGTAAATATTTATCTTATTATTAACATATATTGATTCCTAAATAAACTGTTTGACAAATAATGGAGGACCCTCATAGAGTTTATTTTCACAATTTATCTGTGTTGGTTTTAGTGGTACCACCATAGAGATTTAGTATATTATATTTAGTAGAAAGTAGAGATATTTTAAATTAATAGATAACCACATTTTGGCGGCCATGAAGTTGTAGACGAATCCATATGCCATTTAGTTTTGCAGGAATCAAATGAATGTTGATTTATTTTAAATTTAACTGCAGTAAATGTAGATTTGGTGTTTTATAACAAAGTTTTGTATGTAGTACTTTATTTAAAAAGCGCAAATAGTGGTTGGTTTCAAAGGCCTGTTGTATGTTTCTCAAGAAAAGCATGGCTTTAAAAAAACCTGTATTTCTGGTCTGTATAAATTTGCATTTGCATAGGGGAAGGCCTGTTTTGTAGCCTTCTAAATCTTAAATAACCCCCACAGTGTCTCTTTGTGTTGAAAAGAGATTTTTTTTAAAAAAAAGCATGTGATAAGAGGCAACCCTAAAAGGCTTAGAAATCAGCATATGAGCCTACCTATGTTTGGCTTCAACTTAGAATACCAAGAGAAAAAAGCAAGTTTGATGATGGAAGTAAATTGTGAAGTTGATTATACTAGACTGTCCCTTTAACTCTTGTATTTTTCTTGTTTTTGGAAACTGGATACTTTTATTGTTGAGCCAGTTTTCTATCAGTTTTCTAATGAATTTTAGAGACATGTGTTGTGTTGGTCCCATCTAAATGTTTTTACAAACAAAAGCTTTACAGTACTATGTAATAGCTGCCAACAGTAAGGTTTTTTTATTTATTTCTTTTTACAAAGGATTCATTTCTGTGAATGTGTTACACCCAGAGCTGTAGCTTGCCCTATACATAAATTTAATTTTGAATTGTATGGGAAATTGTGTAGAATTTAAAGTTAAGAAATTACAGTTTAATTAAGCTTTGTTTTGGGTAACAAAGTTAAAAATTTGCATTTCCTGTGTTTGGAGCAGATCCTGGAACCAAAACTACAGTTGAAATTAGCATTTAGAAGTTCTATAGAATCTTCCTGTACTTAAAATATTTTTATAATTTTTCCTCAATTTGGGAAAATATCAGTAAAAAGGATTCCTTGCTTTGCTTTGATCATTTATTTTATTTAGGTTAGTATTATTGATGGTTCACACCTTTTAAAAGAGAACAATATTTAATTTTTTAATTTTGTTCTGCTTAATTTCTGTTTAGTTTCATTGCCCTATAGAGATTATAATTCCTTGCATTTGGGGCAGTTAAAATAGTCTGGCAAACTATGCTGTGAGAGACACACAATAGTCTGTTCCCCAGATTTAAAATAAAGAATAATCAGCAGTGGTTAGAAAAACTAAATTTAACTATATTACCACCTCTGCTGGAATGCTAACCTGCTTATAAACAGATCTAATTACTACCATTTCTACATGGCTTAACTGCTATGTCCTTTGTTGTGTAAAATTAGCATCTCAATGGTATCTTGTACATCCTGTGTTAACATTTAAAAAAAAACAAACAAAAAAAAAAAACTACTATGCTGTGAGAGACACACTATTCTAGTATATATATATATATATATATAATTTTTTTTTATTATTATTTTAGTTCTAACGGCTATCTGTTAAAAATGTCTGGAAAAAACTATATTTCACAGGAAATCTGTGATTACTTTAACAATTACATTCATAAATATAATGGTCCATTCCTCATCCCAGAAGCTAAAAACAACAAGTGTGAAAGTGTTTTAGATATACTAACACAGGTATTAAGTCTTAAAAAGATGAATAATAATAAAAGAAAATGTATGATAGCGCAGGCAGTGATTTCAACTATAAAGAGATTAACAGACATTATTGGAGAACTTACAGAGCAAAATAAAGACCTTAAATTAAAGTTAGATAACACACAGACTGACAGAGATTGTATTAAGCTTTCTGCTTTAACTAACACCATACAGATCAGTAAATTACAACGTAAATTAAAATTAACAGAACACATCAGTAACGAATACTCAAACAAAATTACTGAGTTACAGATGAAAATTGAACAAAAAGAAAAAATAATTAGTGATATTTCTGGGAACAATGCAGATAGTGATAACTTACTGCCACAAAGCAAAGAGCCAAAACAATTAGTAAAACAAGATAAAATGCAAATGGGCCCCACTAAAAACCCAAGTTCTGTTCCAATTGCCCCTGTCATAATTTCTGAGAATTTTAGCAACCTGAAAGTTCCTACAGGTTTTTCAAATCAGACTAGGCCAATGACTGTAGCAGATAAAGACATTTTTAAGAAATGGTGGGGCACAATCCCCACAAACAGCTTTAATAACTTTTCACATTGGTTTCACAAGGGAACTGAAAAAGCCATAAAATTAGGTATGAGCATGCCGGAATGGACCGAATTGCTTCAAGATGCAATGGGCCCCTATGCCAACAGGTTATTAGGATTTAATTCAAGTATATGTGATCAGGCTGGCAGGATAGCTAAAACCTTTTTCAATTTTACTAGTCTAGAGAAAGAGATTAGTGAAATTACCATGAGACCACTAGATGGGCCATTTGAAGTAGCAAAAAGAGTTTTATTTTGGTGTGTGCTGCACCAGCCACAGACCCAAATGGTCTGGGGGTCACCAGCTCACATACAGAGGGTACTTGAAGCTCTCCCCAGAAAATGTCAGGAGTTTGTAAAGCTGTATGATCCAAACTCCACAAACCTACATATGGTGCTCACTAGAGCTGAGAAGTGGTGGAATTATCACCCATACACCATTAAGGCAAATTCTGCAGTGAAGCAGTCAATGGAGAATAATCTGACTATTCACAGGCAGGAATCAGAGAGGGGTAATAGAAGGAATGTTTGTGGATATCAGAATAGTAGAGCATCAAATACAGGAAACTGGAGAGACAGGAATTTAAATGGCGATATTAACAGAGGAGAAAATTGGAGGCTGAGGTCAAATGAGATAAACAATAAGGCCAACTTAAGTTATTGGGAACTCAAACAAAAAAACAGGAGAATGAGAGATCAAATTGGGTTTCTAAAGAAGCAACTGACAGAGCTGGAGGGCTCAAATTAAATCATTATTTTTTATTTTTTTTATAAGCATATTTGTTTGCAGTACATTTGTATCGTGTAATGTGTACTTTAGTTTTAAGTTCAATTAATAATTTTAAGTGTTTTTCATTATTAAGTTTTAAATGCCAATATTAAGAATGTATAGTTAATTGATGCATTCTCTTTCTAAAAAAACAATAACAGATACCTCCATTGTGATTAGTTTTGGGAGGCCACATGCAATACCATTTCTATGTAAACTGTCTGAAGTCTTATCTTGCAGGAAGAAAACCAATGAAGATAGAAGGCTTCTCACCTTTCCTTCCAGTTTTTCCCCAATAACACATATTATAGATTGTTGTTTTTCAGGTGTCTTCAGGACTGATCTTACCATGAAGCTATGATGGTGGCGTTGGACAAATTAAATAAGTATAATGTATCACAATGGAGATGTAAAATGGTGCATTAGGCCAAAATAATTATATATATATATATATATATATATATATATATATATATATATATATATAGCATAAAGGGGTAAATAATCATATAAATCAAGCAACATAAGTTAAGTGAGGGTGCGAGTGGGATGATGCAATAACAGAGGCACTTTCCAACTTGAAGTTAATAACTGTGAATGTGGTTTCTACTGCAGATGGAGTGTTGTAGTGTGAAGTAAATATATGCCTGGTTTTAATCTTTTTTTCATTCCTTTGAGGGTCTTGGAAAAAAACTAAATGGTTCAAAGAGAGATTTGGTAAAGCAAAAGCAAGGACCAGATGCCAAAAGCAAGGACCAGATGCCAAAAGATAACAACAAAGAACTTCAGTGAACCATTATAACTTTTGTTTTACAGGCACAATTCACACTTTCTTAATAAAGATTTTACTACACACATACCCATCTAGTGTACCCACACTCACACACTCATACATGAACTTTTCCCAATATTTAAGACCATTGTATAAATGTTGCTAATGGGGTTTAGCATAGGATTTTGTGTTTCTATGTATAATTTTAAATTAATTTTTTCTAATGAATTGTATAAAGTTAGATTAGGAATTGACAGTCCTAGGAAAGTACAGAAGAGCTCATATCGCCGAGGGAATTATTCCGAAGGGATGGTGGGAGAATTTCTCCTGTAAGGTTTTCGCTCCCACTGTGTTCTTCTGTACTAGTGGGGATAACTAGAAAACGGGGCAACATAGGAGAAGAAAAAGTGAGGGAATGTGGTGACATTTTATCACTGGAATATTCACTTAGCTGTTATTGGGATCCCTTCCCCCAGGTACACCTTTCTCTCTGAACTATAGACACTCCCATTGGTCTTTTTGAGTGGCATTTGATAAGCCACTCCCTTTTGAATTGGGTTATAAAATACTGTAACACCAGAGCCTCTGCCTCTTCTTTTGTATCCTGCTCCTGCTAAAAGATGGATGATGTTGGACGCAGAGAATCTGGCTAAGTATTTCTGGGATAATATTCTGTGTAGCACAATTGGGGTTAGTTTAGAAAAGTTGCCCTGTATCTTAAAATGTGGACTGTATTTGTAAAATAGATTGATATATATATATACCTGTAAATATTTATCTTATTATTAACATATATTGATTCCTAAATAAACTGTTTGACAAATAATGGAGGACCCTCATAGAGTTTATTTCACAATTTATCTGTGTTGGTTTTAGTGGTACCACCATAGAGATTTAGTATATTATATTTAGTAGAAAGTAGAGATATTTTAAATTAATAGATAACCACAAGATTTTTAACTTTTGTGATTTTTTTTACCAGTTGATTTTTTACCAGATGTTTTTTTTATATATTTTTATATATTATTCAGACCCCGTAGCTGTATAGCGCACTAATACTACCCACTCTTTGTAATATTTATACCTCTCCTTTCTGTCTTTTGGGAACAGAACAGTATATGTGCAGGGTTTAGTGTACCAGCGCGACACTTACACACCTTGGCTTCTAGTTATTAAGGTCTGGCGGACCTGATCCGACACTGTGGATCAGGTCCGCCAGACCTCGCTGAATACGGCGAGCAATATGCGCGCCGTATTCAGCATTGCACCAGCAGCTCACAAGAGCTGCTGGTGCAACGCAGCCCCCTGCAGACTCGCGGCCAATAGGCCACCAGCAGGGGGGTGTCAATCAACCCGATCATACTCAATCGGGTTGATTTCCGGCAATGTCTGTCCGCCTACTCTGAGCAGGCGGACAGGTTATGGAGCAGCGGTCTTTGTGACCGCTGCGTCATAACTGTTGTTTCTGGCGAGATATATATATAAATACAAAATAAAAAAAAAATCTATGTGAAGAACATAGGAATGTAAAATATGTGCATCAGGGTTTGCGATTTAGTTTTATTACTAATTATTTATTATTAGTAATTTTTCATGTGCTTCAACCAGACCGTGTTAGACCTAAATTGTGTACCCCGATGCATGTTACGCATATTTTACATTCCTATGTTCTTGCATGTTACGCATATTTTACATTCCTATGTTCTTTACATAGAAAAATCTTTTAATTTTAATTTTTAATTATATATTTCTAAATATACAGTGAGGGGAAAAAAATATTTCATCCCATGCGGAGTTTGAACGTTTGCCCACTGACAAAGAAACGATCAGTTTATAATTTTTTTTTATTAGAACAGTGAGAGACAGAATAACAACAAAACATCCAGAAAAAGGCATTTAAAAAAAGTTATAAATTGATTTGCATTTTAATGTGTAAAAAGAGAATTTGACCCCTTTACAAAATATGACTTAGTACTTGGTGGAAAAACCCTTGTTGGCAATCACAGAGGTCAGACGTTTCTTGTAGTTGGCCACCAGGTTTGCACACATCTCAGGAGCGACTTTGTCCTATTCCTCTTTGCAGATTACGTTTTCGAGGCTGACGTTTGGCAGCTTGAACCTTCAGCTCCCTCCAAAGATTTTCTATGGGATTAAGGTCTGGAGACTGGCTAGGCCACTCCAGGACCTTAATGTGCTTCTACTCCTTTGTTCACTTGGCCGTGTGTTTTGGGTCATTGTCATGCTGGATACCTTTCGACAACCCATTTTCAATGCCCTGGCTGTGGGAAGGAGGTTCTCACCCAAGATTTGACGGTACATGGCCCCGTCCATTGTCCCTTTGATGCGGTGAAGTTGTCCTGTCCCCTTAGCAGAAAAACACCCCCAAAGCATAATATTTCCACCTCCATGTTTGACAGTGGGGATTGTGTTCTTGGAGTCATAGGCAGCATTCCTCCTCCTCCAAACACGTTGAGTTGAGTTGATGCCAAAGAGCTCGGTTTTGGTCTCATCTGACCATAACACTTTCACCAAGTTCACCTCTGAATCATTCAGATGTTCATTGGCATACTTCAGATGGGCCTGTACATGTGCTTTCTTGAGCAGGGGGACCTTGTGGGTGTTGTAGCATTTCAGTCCTTCCCGGCGTAGTGTGTTACCAACTGTTTTCTTGGTGACTATGGTCCCAGCTGCCTTGAGATAATTGACAAGATCCTCCATTGTAGTTCTGGGCTGATTCCTCACCATTCTCATGAATATTGAAACTCCCCAAGGTGAGATCTTGCATAGAGCCCCAGACTAAGGGAGATTGACAGTTATTTTGTGTTTCTTCCATTTGCGAATAATCGCACCCACTGTTGTCACCTTCTCACCAAGCTGCTTGGTGTTATTCTTGTAGCCCATTCCAGCCTTGTGTAGGTCTACAATTTTAGAAATATTGTCTATATTTTTTTGGAAGAGTTGTGATGTTCTACATGACAAAAATCTCTTCTGACGTGATGATAGAAGTTGCTGAACCCAAAAGAAGATATTTAACTCTTTTTTGGTTTGTTGGAACTGGCAAAGAGAGTATTGCCTCTATTTTCCTCTTGTCCATCTGGATTCTCCCTAGTGAAATTGTATAAGCCAGGAATTTGACAGTCTGAGTTTCAAAAAGCATTTTTCTAGCTTGGCATATAAGGCATTCTTTCTTAACCACTGTAGAACTGTTCATTCATGAGTTCAATGTTCTTCAAGGGAGGTAGAATACATCAAGATGTCATCTAGGTAGATGACAACATATATATATATATATATATATATATATATATATATATATATATATATATATATCTCAAAAATATATCTCTTGATGTCATTCAAAAATCTATGAAATGTATTTGGGGTGTTGTATAGACCATAAGGCATAACCAAATACTCGAAATCTATGTATTGTGAATGAAAAGCTGTCCATTTATGACCTTTTTTACTTTCACCAGATTGTAAGCTCTACTGAAGTCCAACTTACTGCAATAATTAGCAGATCGTAGATGGTTTATGAGCTCTGGTATGAGAGGTAGAGGGTATTTATTTTTTATGGTAATAGCAATTAGTGCCCTCTAGTATATGCATAGTCTTAAGCCTCCATCCTTTTTTCCTACAAAAATCATACCAGTTCCAGCTGGAAAGGCAAATAAAATCTTTACTTCTATTATCTAATTGAATCAATTCTTTAGGCATCCTTTGTTGAAGAAATAGCAATGCACATGGGTGAGGCATATATGTGCAGCCACCTATCAGCAGTTCCTGAGCCTATTTAGATATGTTTTTGAATAAAGGATATCAAGAGAATGAAGCAATTTAGATAACAGAAGTAAATTGGAAAGTTGTTTAAAATGCATGCTCTTTCTGAATCATGAAATAAAAAAAAAAAATTAGTTTCTTTTCCCTTTAAGGACTGGTTCCGAAAGTGGGTATATCCTGCCACAGGGCATAGTGGACCCAGGTAAAAATCAATGGAACAGTCAATCTCTCGATGAGGAGGAAATTTATCTGCTACTTTTTCTAGGCGAGATGAGAGAGAAGCTATCTTACCTCCTCCAGGAGCAGGTTTGACCTTGGACTCAGTGATTTGATGACCAGGTCTGCCACAATATAAGTAGAGTCTTCTAGATCCTCAGAAATTCTTTTCAGCTTCCCTACAGAGGACCTTTAATCAGACCCATAGGTTATTCAGTAGCAGGAACAGGAGTTGGAGGAAGACATTGTCTTGTGATGTCTCTCGTGCAGATTTCTGTAGATCTGTATAAATTAATTCATAATCTCTTCTATGGAGGCAGGCAATCACATTTTGGCTAGACCATCCTTAAAAGATTCAGACAGACCCAGACAAAACTGGTCAAACAGGACGGGGAGCATTCCAAGCCGAGTTTTACTGCATAGCATCAAAAATATTTGATGTATTACTCTAAATTTCTTTTTCTTTGCTTAAGAGCTCTAGCAGTAAATATCCTATTAGGGTCATCATATAAGGTATTGATTCCTTGTAAAACGTACACCTAGAAATCCAGTACAGGGCAATGTGTATGCAGCAGGTGAATGGACCAAGTTTGCGGTTCAAGGGTTAATAGAGCAATAACAGTTCATACCCGCACAAAGTCTGTGGCATATGTCCTGGGCTGTAGAAATAAAAGCATGTGGCAGGAGGTGATAAATCGATGGTATTGAGTTTTTTCTCCATAAAACGTAACTGGTAGATGAACTTTAGGCTCGGATGTGAGTACTGTAGCTTCTGCAAAGACGGTAGAAGTAGGTACAGGAGCTAGGTACTGGAGCAGGAACAGCGTAACTGGTAGAATTCTGCTTGTGTATTCTATAATGCTTGTGGACTCTGTGGACTCCATCTCAGGCTTTTTCATTTATCAGAAATTTGTATTCAGAGCCCAGACACTAAGACAATTCTACACAGGCATACAGATTTTGTGCAAGCTTTTAGTTAATGGTATAGGGCAAAACACAGTACAAAGTCAAGATATAAAAAAAAATCCAAAATAAGGCCAAGGGGTCAGGGCAGGCAGTAAATGTTCTGAATCAAATAGCAAGGCCAAGGGTCAAGTAACCAAAAATACAACAAACAAGGAGAAGTGTAATGTCAGGTATTACAACAGACACTGCTCTGCAATAACCAAGCACTGTCTCACTAATCCCATTTGAATTTATAGTGTTTGATACCCTAGTGACAAAATTTCTGGAGGAAAGGTTTAGCTTCCATTAACCTTCAGTATGCTGTGTTGGACACGTCATACATGCATGCACTGTACCTTTAAGAGAGGGAAAGCTGCATGCGCACATCCACTAGACTGACAGAAAGCAGAGAGCCAACAGAGTTTAGGAGGAATTCTCAAAGGGCGTTGACGAAGACTTATACAGATCCACTGGTGTGTCACATGGTGCTGCACAGGTCAGAGATATTGCAGAGGGAGTGGACACCAGTGAGAAACATGAGTGGGGACAGGTAGATTCAGACTTGTATCAGAATTCATGTGCCAAGTCTCATATTGTTTTTGTTTACAGACCTTTTAAATTCAAATCTAAACAAAATCCATGTGATAACATAATTATAACAAGCTTTTTAAAGGCATCCATGTTAAGATAACAGCCTAAAACCTTAAGAGACACTCAAGTCAAATTAAACTTTAATGATTCAGATAGAGCACACAATTTTAGACAACTTTCCAATTTACTTCCATTAACAAAATGTGCACAGTCTTTTTATATTTACACTTGAGTCACCAGCTCCTACTGAGCATGTGCAAGAATTCACAGAATATATTTATGTGCATTTGAGGTTGGCTGATGGTTGTCACATGATACAGGAGGAGTAGAAAAAGACATAGCTTTGAAATTTGTCAGAAAAAAATATACTACTCACTTGAAGTTCAAACTAAGTGCTATAGCATTGTCTTTTTATGCATTTGTTGGTTATGCAAATCTGCTGTATTTACTGGTCCTTTATAAAGGAGCAATGGGGCAACAGAATTCTTATCCATCAAATAATCAGTTTCCTATCCGCTTTTAAAATTTCTGAGAACACATTTAAATGGAAAATATTATTTCTTACAGCTTTAATTTAGTTAAATTAGCTTTTTGTTTGTAATTATAAATTGTTATTATATATTTTACTAATTCTTAGTTAGTCTATGGGGTTTTATAGGAAAATCATTAACTCATACTTCTCAACTGTCTTGCATTTCACAGGTTGGGAGGTATGCAGCTTCTTTGTTACATTACCCGTGAGATACCATACTGAGTTGGGGCTGCAGGGGGCATCTCACATGGAACGTAGACACTGCACCTGTCCTAAATCTTCAGCTGCTCACCTGGATCTATGATCTTCCCTAGTTTTTGATGTTCTCTGTCCTGAAGGCACTGGACCAGTTACAGAAAAACAATCCTGTTGCTGGATGTCTGTACTACTATTACTTGGAACTTGCACAATACGAAAAATGATCATACTGATCTAATGAAAGATTTTCTGCAGATCAGCGTTAATGGAGAGAGATATCTCACATTCAGATGGTTTGTCACTTTAAATAAGCTGGGTAAGATAACAACTCACACTTTGGAAGAAACTGCTATAAATGAAATCCCTGAGAAGCAGATTCCATCTTTATAAAGGCCCCAACCAGGCTAAAATGTGTAGATGTAACTGCTGGTTCTACCCATATACAGTCCCTATCCATTGGTACAGAGCGCTCTGTCATTTGCAGGAAGACTGTTTACTTTCTACCAAACTCTGGAGAAAAAGGCTTTTGATTGGCCGGAGGATGTGACATGAGTGCAAACACTAAAGCAGCAACATCTGGTTTTCACCTAAGGACAACGGCTGGGTCATAAGCGGGCAGTAAGTTGATCTGTCCCTTAGAGTTCCGTTATACCAGATAAGCGATAAAGGGTCTCCTCTTGGTTGACTTAAATGTGGAGGTGGTTACTCAGCTTTTATATTTGCCCTACATTACGGACAAGTGTGATCCAGTTAACAATATTCTCACATTAGTGTGTTTAAGATGGAAACTATTGTGGAATGTTGGTTCCCAGTCCTCACAAGCTGATCTGGAGATTGTTTGTTTTACATTGCATGAATGTTTTATATATAGATATCATATCTTATTTTACCCTTAAACCACCGGTGCTTAATTACTGTGATCTGTATGATTTTAGGTTTTTTACTATTGCCTGTTTTTGTATTATGCTATAACCTAGTAAACTTGTGATTTATATTTTGTCTATGTTTTTTCCTTACAGTTTGGGGTGGTTGCTGCTTTATGCGCACTTAACTTTTTTCCTTAATACTTTACCTTCTAGGGATTGACTGTAGAGGACAATCCCACTCTGTTAAATTGCAATACCATCCTATTGAGTGTCTGAAAATATAACCTTGTCTTGTATTTTACAGGTTGGGAGGTATGACCTGTCCCCTTGACCCTATTCCCTCACAGCTACTCCCCTCCATCTCTTCTACCCTTACCCCTATACTCACACACATTTTCAACATCTCTCTCAGCACCGGTATATTTCCCTCATCTCTGAAAAATACACTGGTCACACCTATCCTCAAAAAACCTTCTCATGATCCAACCTCTCCATCCAACTACCGTACTATTTCCCTACTCCCTCTTGCCTCAAAGCTTCTTGAAAAGCTAGAATATGCACGCCTATCCCATTTCCTTACATTAAACTCCTTCCTTGGCCCACTGCAATCTGGATTTTGTCCCCATCACTCCACAGAACCAACAATCGTTGAGGTTACCAATGACCTACTTACAGCAAAATCCAAAGGCCACTTCTCTCTGCTTATCCTCCTTAATCTGTCCGCAGCTTTTGAAATTGTTGACCACCCTCTTTTGCTCCAAACCCTCCTCATGGTTCTCCTCCTACCTGTCAAACCATACCTTTAGTGTTGCCTTCTCTGGGGCCTCCTCTGTCCCGTCACCTTCTCTTCTCAAGCTACACGTCATCATTAGGTTCCCTAATAAGGTCCCACGGGTTCCAATATAATTTGTATTCCAATGACAATCAACTCTACTTCTCTGCACCAGACCTATCTTCTTCCTTGCTAACCCGTGTCACTAACTGTGTTACTCACATCTCTTCCTGGATGTCCTCTAACTACCTCAAGCTAAATCTCTCCAAAACTGAGCTCCTTATTTTTGCCCCATCTTCCAAAATCTCCACCCCAATCTCTCTGTTGAGAACTCTGTTGAGAACTCTACCATTACCCCTACCCCGCATGCACGATGTCTTGGGGTCACATTTGACTCAGATTTTTCTTTCACTCCTCACATTCAGTCCATGGCTAAATCCTGCCGCTTCCACCTTAAAAACATCTCTAAAATTAGACATTTTCTTACACAACACACAACTAAGATTTTAATCCACTCTCTCATCCTTTCCCGCATCGATTACTGCAACTCTGTCATCTCTGGTCTCCCAAGCTGCCCCTAGCTCCTTTACAATCCATAATGAATGCCTCTGCCAAGCTCATCTTCCTTACATGTCGCTCTTACATGTCGCCCCAAAGTAATCAGCTCTTTTACCTGTAAAAAAGAATTACAAATCCCCCCCCAACATTAAAACCCACCACCCACACAACCAAACCTACTCTAAAACCCACCCAATATCCCCTTAAAAAAACCTAACACTAACCCCTTGAAGATCACCTTACCGGGATAAGTCTTCAACGAAGCCGGGAAGACGTCTTCATCCAAGCCGGGCTAAGTGGTCCTCCAGACGGACAGAAGTCTTCATCCAGATGGCATCTTCTATCTTCATCCATCCGGCGCGGAGCGGGTCCATCTTCAAGACATCCAACGCAGAGCATCCTCTTCATCCGACGGCTCTTCTGGAACGAAGGTTCCTTTAAATGATATCATCCAAGATGGCGTCCCTTCAATTTCGTTTGACTGATAGAATTCTATCAGCCAATCGGAATTAAGGTAGAAAAAATCCTATTGGTTGACGCAATCTAATCCAATAGAATGCCAGCTCAATCCTATTGGCTGACTGCATCAGCCAATAGGATTTTTTCTACCTTAATTCCAATTGGCTGATAGAATTCTTTAAGGGGGTATTGGGTGGGTTTTAGAGTAGGGTTGGTTGTGTGGGTGGTGGGTTTTAATGTTGGGGGGATTTGTAATTTTTTTACAGGTTAAAGAGCTGATTACTTTGGGGCAATGCCCTGCAAAAGGCCCTTTTAAGGGCTATTTGTAATTTAGTGTAGGGTAGGGCTTTTTTATTGGGGGGGGCTTTATTATTTTGTTAGGGAGATTAGAATAGGTGTTTCAAAATCTTGTAATTTGTTTATTATTTTCTGTAATTTAGTGTTTTTTTTGTACTTTAGATAATTTAATTTAATTGTATTTAATTTATGGAAATAATTTAATTATAGTGTAGTGTTAGGTGTAATTCTAACTTAGGCTAGGTTTTATTTTACAGGTACTTTTGTATTTATTTTATCTAGGTAGTTATTAAATAGTTAATAACAATTTAATAACTATTGTACCTAGTTAAAATAAATACAAACTTTCCTGTAAAATAAAAATAAACACTAAGGCCTAGATTTGGAGTTTGGCGTTAGCCGTGAAAACCAGCATTAGAGGCTCCTAACGCTGGTTTTAGGCTAACTCCGGTATTTGGAGTCACTCAAAAAAGGGTCTAACGCTCACTTTCCAGCCGCGACTTTTCCATACCGCAGATCCCCCTACGTCATTTGCGTATCTTATCTTTTCAATGGGATCTTTCTAACTCCGGTATTTAGAGTCGTGTCTGAAGTGAGTGTTAGAAATCTAACGACAAAACTCCAGCCGCAGAAAAAAGTCAGTAGTTAAGAGCTTTCTGGGCTAACGCCGGTTCATAAAGCTCTTAACTACTGTACTCTAAAGTACACTAACACCCATAAACTACCTATGTATCCCTAAACCGAGGTCCCCCCACATCGCCGCCACTCGATTAAATTTTTTTAACCCCTAATCTGCCGACCGCCACCTACGTTATACTTATGTACCCCTAATCTGCTGCCCCTAACACCGCCGACCCCTGTATTATATTTATTAACCCCTAATCTGCCCCCCACAACGTAGCCGCCAACTACCTACAATAATTAACCCCTAATCTGCCGACCGCAAAGCGCCGCCACCTACATTATAGCTATGTACCCCTAATCTGCTGCCCCTAACACCGCCGACCCCTATATTATATTTATTAACCCCTAATCTGCCCCCCACAACGTCGCCTCCACCTGCCTACACTTATTAACCCCTAATCTGCAGACCGGACCGCACCGCTACTATAATAAGGTTATTAACCCCTAATCCGCATCACTAACCCTATAATAAATAGTATTAACCCCTAATCTGCCCTCCCTAACATCACCGACACCTAACTTCAAACATTAACCCCTAATTAACCCTAACACTAACACCCCCCTAAATTAAATATAATTTTAATCTAACGAAATTAATTAACTCTTATTAAATAAATTATTCCTATTTAAAACTAAATACTTACCTGTAAAATAAATCCTAATATAGCTAGAATATAAATTATAATTACATTGTAGCTATTTTAGGATTAATATTTATTTTACAGGCAACTTTGTAATTATTTTAACCATGTACAATAGCTATTAAATAGTTAAGAACTATTTAATAGTTACCTAGTTAAAATAATTACAAAATTACCTGTAAAATAAATCCTAACCTAAGTTACAATTAAACCTAACACTATACTATCATTAAATTAATTAAATAAAATACCTACAATTACCTACAATTAAACCTAACACTACACTATCAAGTTCAATCCGGAACAGCCAATAGAATGCGAGCTCAATCTGATTGGCTGATCGGATCAGCCAATCGGATTGAACCTGATTCTGATTGGCTGATTCCATCAGCCAATCAGAATTTTCCTACCTTAATTCTGATTGGCTGATAGAATCCTATCAGCCAATCGGAATTCGAGGGACGCCATCTTGGATGACGTCCCTTAAAGGAACCTTCATTCGGCTAGTAGGCGTCGGGAGAAGAGGATGTTCCGCGTCGGATGGAAGATGATGGCTCCTGAAGAAAGAAGATTGAAGATGCCGTTGATAGAAGACTTCATCCGGATCATGGACCTCTTCAGCTCCCGCTTGGATGAAGACTTCATCCGGATCATGGACCTCTTCAGCTCCCGCTTGGATGAAGACTTCAGCCGGATCATGGACCTCTTCAGCCCCCCGCTTGGGCTTGGATCAGGACATCGGAGGAGCTCTTCAGGACGGATCGGTGAACCTGGTATGGTGAAGATAAGGTAGGAAGATCTTCAGGGGCTTAGTGTTAGGTTTATTTAAGGGGGGTTTGGGTTAGATTATGGGTATGTGGGTGGTGGGTTGTAATGTTGGGGGGGGGGTATTGTATGTTTTTTTTACAGGCAAAAGAGCTGAACTTCTTGGGGCATGCCCCGCAAAGGGCCCTGTTCAGGGCTGGTAAGGTAAAAGAGCTTTGAACTTTAGTAATTTAGAATAGGGTAGGGCATTTTGTTATTTTGGGGGTCTTTGTTATTTTATTAGGGGGCTTAGAGTAGGTGTAATTAGTTTAAAATTTTTGTAATATTTTTCATATGTTTGTAAATATTTTTTTATTTTTTGTAACTTAGTTCTTTTTTATTTTTTGTACTTTAGTTAGTTTATTTCATTGTAGTTATTTGTAGATATTGTATTTAATTAATTTATTGATAGTGTAGTGTTAGGTTTAATTGTAGGTAATTGTAGGTATTTTATTTAATTTATTTATTGATAGTGTAGTGTTAGGTTTAATTGTAACTTAGGTTAGGATTTATTTTACAGGTAATGTTGTAATTATTTTAACTAGGTAACTATTAAATAGTTCTTAACTATTTAATAGCTATTGTACCTGGTTAAAATAAATACAAAGTTACCTGTAAAATAAATATTAATCCTAAAATAGCTACAATGTAATTATAATTTATATTGTAGCTATATTAGGATTTATTTTACAGGTAAGTATTTAGCTTTAAATAGGAATAATTTATTTAATAAGAGTTAATTAATTTCGTTAGATTAAAATTATATTTAACTTAGGGGGGTGTTAGTGTTAGGGTTAGACTTAGCTTTAGGGGTTAATACATTTATTAGAATAGCGGTGAGCTCCGCTTGGCAGATTAGGGGTTAATAAGTGTAGGCAGGTGGAGGCGACGTTGTGGGGGTCAGATTAGGGGTTAATAAATATAATATAGGGGTCGGCGGTGTTAGGGGCAGCAGATTTAGGGGTACATAAGGATAATGTAAGTAGCGGCGGTTTACGGAGCGGCAGATTAGGGGTTAAAAATAATATGCAGGGTTCAGCGATAGCGGGGGCGGCAGATTAGAGGTTAATAAGTGTAAGGTTAGGGGTGTTTAGACTCGGGGTACACGTTAGGGTGTTAGGTGCAGACGTAGGAAGTGTTTCTGCATAGCAAACAATGGGGCTGCGTTAGGAGCTGAACGCGGCTTTTTTGCAGGTGTTAGGTTTTTTTTCAGCTCAAACAGCCCCATTGTTTCCTATGGGGGAATCGTGCACGAGCACGTTTTTGAGGCTGGCCGCGTCCGTAAGCAACTCTGGTATCGAGAGTTGAAGCTGCGTTAAATATGCTCTACGCTCCTTTTTTGGAGCCTAACGCAGCCTTTATGTGGACTCTCAATACCAGAGTTATTTTTATGGTGCGGCCAGAAAAAAGCCGGCGTTAGCTACGCGGGTCCTTACCGACAAAACTCTAAATCTAGCCGTAAGCTAGCTACAATGTAACTATTAGTTATATTGTAGCTAGCTTAGGGTTTATTTTATAGGTAAGTATTTAGTTTTAAAAAGGAATAATTTAGTTAATGATAGTAATTTTTATTTCGATTTATTTTAATTCTATTTGTTAGGGGTGTTAGGTTTAGGGTTAGACTTATGTTACTATATATTAACCCCTACTATATAGGGGTTAATAACTTTAATATAGTGTCGGCGATGTTAGGGCCGGCAGATTAGGGGTTAATAATATTTAACTAATGTTTGCGAGGCGGGAGTGCAGCGGTTTAGGGGTTAATATGTTTATTATAGTGGCGGCGACGTTGGGGGCAGCAGATTAGGAGTTAAAAAATGTAGGTAGGTTGCGGTGACATTGGGGGTGGCAGATTAGGGGTCAATAAATATAATGTAGGTGTCGGCGATGTTGGGGGCAGCAGATTAGGGGTTAATAAGTGTAAGATCAGGGGTGTTTAGACTCGGGGTTCATGTTAGGATGTTAGGTGTAGACATAAAACGTATTTCCCCATAGGAATCAATGGGGCTGCGTTAAGGAGTTTTACGCTGCTTTTTTGCAGGCGTTAGACTTTTTTTCAGCCGGCTCTCCCCGTTGATCCCTATGGGGAAATCTTGCACGAGCATGTACAACCAGTTCACCACTAATGTAAGCAGCGCTGGTATTGGAGTGCGGTAATGAGCAAAATTTTGCTCAACGCTCATTTCTTGTCTGGTTTGTAAAATCCCGTAATACCAGCGCTGTCTGTAAGTGAGCGGTGAGCATAAACTGCTCGTTAGCACCGCACAGCCTCTAACGCAAAACTCGTAATCTAGGTGATAGTTTTTTTGTTTGTTTTTTAAAGAGAAAACGTTTGCTACTCATATTTACTGTGAAGGTGGGGATACAGCAGGCAAAAGTAGCTATTTCAAATAATAAATATAGGAAAAGTAGCTGTTTGTAAACACTTAAATATTCTGTCAAACATTTTACATTACTATCTCAAAGTGCTTCATTTCTATGTAACATAAATTATAAAGGGCCAGATTACAAGAGGAGCTCTAATTTATTGAATACATGCAAATGAGCAAAATCGCCTGTTTATGGGCGTGCGATAAATAACTCGAGCTCCAGGTAGCAATTAGCGCTCACAAAAATTAACCAGAGATCAGACCTCTTTTTATAAATGTGCTCCAAATCCCCCCAAAATAACAAGTGACTGAAAAGTGCCTTTACATAGCGATCTATGTTCCCAGTAAATATATATGTATATGCTTATATACAAAATATATTTAGGGGTTAATATGTGTATATACACATATTAACACATAAATATATATGTATATATTCATATACTGTACATATATATTTACAATCTGCTGCCCATCGCTGTGCGACTTACTCCCTTCACTGCGCTAGTTCTCATGCCGTGTCCCACGGACGCACGCTCTCAATTGTAATACCAGCGTTTATTTGTGTGTGCTGGTATTACTGAGTTGAGCGCAAATATTACTTTCGTTGAGGATATATTTTTCTTTCAACTTGTAATCTAACCCAAAATGGGCTGACTGAAATATTTGAAAAAGTATGTAGTTAAGAGCTAAAAAAAAAATGAAGATGTTTTGTTGAGTCATGTGATCTTGGGTAAGTTTGGAAACTTTTACACTGTTAAGGTCTCATTTAAGACACAACTGCTCATCTTGGCTTTCCTTAATTTGTTCTGCTCTTCCTAATTTATTCTATCAATACTGTGTATGTCAGGCTTATCTACCTTACCCACAGGTACACCACCCTTTTCCCACCAAGATCCATTAGAATAAAAATCTAATTTACTTGTTAAATAATAATAATAATAATAATAATAATAATAATACTATTGTTGGAACAGATTATTGTACCAATGTCCTTTTTTGCCATTTTTGCTGGGCCTTAGCCTTTATTGTCTAACCTGATAAGAGAAAAAAGGGATTTGACAGTAGCAGTGGCTATTTATAAGAAGAAAAAAAAAATCTACTAACACTTATCTTCTTAAAGGGTTAATTATATACACTATATACTCTGCAGATTGTGGTCACATTTTAAAGTCTTAGCTGCAAAATGGAATGGAAAAGTGATCAGACATTTATATTTATATAGCTTAGTTCTTGAGACCTTAATAAGGTTTGGTTTATCTTTTTTAACCAGACAATGTATATAGTTGCTTCATATCTTACATTAAAAAAGCGGCCAAGACAAAATGATTGATTAAAATTTAAACTTGAGATTTCAGAGTAGAGGAAGCAATGAATTACCTATGTTTCGGTAGCTTTACCACTTCCCAATCTGGCAGGGGAAGTTATCCAACAGGATAATTTTATTATGTTTTTAATATCACGTCAGTTTTTTGGATTGCAGAACAAAATAACAGGAGAAGGAAATAAACTTAAATGATCCCACTTGCTCTCACTGGCAGAATTAATCCAAGTTTTATGTGTAGTCACCAGTCACACTGAGGAGCTAAAATAATGTTTTCAATACATCGGAAATGAATAAATGTTCGCTAAACCATTTTAAAAGAAATAATTTCTAATGCTGGCCAATACCATGCATTTCCTTACCATGTAATTTTGGCATCCCTGTTCTTATTGCAGATGGCCTGTACCAGGGAAATAAATCTACTAGATGATTTCTATTTAATTATATAATTATTAATATACAAACATACATCTTGTTAAAAGAACTGAATTGCATAAAATAATATAACTATTGCCTCTGCACTAAGTATATCAAAGTATACATGCAAAGTCCATTAATATTGTCCTAATAAGTTTTTTAATGGACAACATTTTTTTTTAACCGATTATTATTATTATTAACAGGTATTTGTAGAGCGCCAACAGATTCCTTAGCGCTATAAACATAGTTGGTATACAGGATAACATTTATAGGGATCAATTGGGTAGAGGGCCCTGCCGAGAGTTGCACTGTTGTAGTCGGCTCTTATGAAGGCGATTAAGGTTTAGATTACGAGTGGAGTGCAATATTGCGCTTTCGCAACCACCTAACGCAGCACAGGGGGCAAATTGCACAGAATTTTATTATTATTATATATGTATATGAATATATAGATACAAAAAGAGAAAAAAAAGCCGGATACGGTCTTGAGTTAAATTAAAACGTCCAATTTATTGGTCAATGTTAAAAATTGACAGTACTCAAACGAAAAAAGTCTAACATGTTTCGGCACACGGCCTTACTCATAGACATAATTTTCTTAATGAAAACCGCCAGTATTTAAAAGCAGTAGTGAGTAACTATTGGTTGTCATTAATTGCTAACAGGTAACAAGTGATAATATACTTAAACAATAAGAGAACCCAACTAACAATGCTGTTGGATAAAAACATGATTGCTGCACAGATATATGGATTTAACATATATAGGTGGCATATAAATTCCAACAAAATTAATATTTAATGAAAATATACCATATATGTGGCAGCTAGTTTACATTCAATTGAATCAGCAAGTATATATATAAATGAATAAATCTATACAGACAGATTACAGTATACAAAAATAAACCATGTAAAGATTATATTGGTTCGCTGAAGCAATTTGGAAAATCACATACTTGTGATCATGCATACAATATTAATACATAAGCCTAAAACAATTTTAAATGGCTACTGTATATATGGGCTTTTGGAAAAACACCTCAGTTTCATACAATTTTTGTATATATTAATGATAGTCTCAAATATATTTAAATCTGTTGTTGATAACAATGTTAATAATAATTGAGCACAAAAAGGCAAATGAAATTAAGAAGATTGTGTTATAGAAGTACAAATACTCCTATTGGTGATGTGAACACATACAGGAGAAATAATAATTTGGTGCTTGGTGTATATCATTGATTCAAAACGGTTAATTACAAGGTGAACCTTGTGTTCTTAGAAAATATGTTTTAACAGCACCAATTCTCCTGTTAATGTAAACACCAACAGACACTAGTTGCTTATTGAAGAAATTATTCAAATTTGGATATGAGTTACTCAAAAGTGTGCTCAGGGGAAAACTTTGTAATTGGTTTAATATAAATGGAATAGTGGGGTGGGGGTTTAGTGCATTATGTTGTGGGCATATATAAACCCCTCACAAAATGAATACTGTTTGTGGTTGTCCTAAACAAATTATCAGATTGATACATGATCATATAATGTCTGGTGAATTATTCCCAAAAATTTATAATGTCATTGATGGAATTATATCCCTGATGGATATAATTCCATCAATGACATTATAAATTTTTGGGAATAATTCACCAGACATTATATGATCATGTATCAATCTGATAATTTGTTTAGGACAACCACAAACAGTATTCATTTTGTGAGGGGTTTATATATGCCCACAACATAATGCACTAAACCCCCACCCCACTATTCCATTTATATTAAACCAATTACAAAGTTTTCCCCTGAGCACACTTTTGAGTAACTCATATCCAAATTTGAATAATTTCTTCAATAAGCAACTAGTGTCTGTTGGTGTTTACATTAACAGGAGAATTGGTGCTGTTAAAACATATTTTCTAAGAACACAAGGTTCACCTTGTAATTAACCGTTTTGAATCAATGATATACACCAAGCACCAAATTATTATTTCTCCTGTATGTGTTCACATCACCAATAGGAGTATTTGTACTTCTATAACACAATCTTCTTAATTTCATTTGCCTTTTTGTGCTCAATTATTATTAACATTGTTATCAACAACAGATTTAAATATATTTGAGACTATCATTAATATATACAAAAATTGTATGAAACTGAGGTGTTTTTCCAAAAGCCCATATATACAGTAGCCATTTAAAATTGTTTTAGGCTTATGTATTAATATTGTATGCATGATCACAAGTATGTGATTTTCCAAATTGCTTCAGCGAACCAATATAATCTTTACATGGTTTATTTTTGTATACTGTAATCTGTCTGTATAGATTTATTCATTTATATATATACTTGCTGATTCAATTGAATGTAAACTAGCTGCCACATATATGGTATATTTTCATTAAATATTAATTTTGTTGGAATTTATATGCCACCTATATATGTTAAATCCATATATCTGTGCAGCAATCATGTTTTTATCCAACAGCATTGTTAGTTGGGTTCTCTTATTGTTTAAGTATATTATCACTTGTTACCTGTTAGCAATTAATGACAACCAATAGTTACTCACTACTGCTTTTAAATACTGGCGGTTTTCATTAAGAAAATTATGTCTATGAGTAAGGCCGTGTGCCGAAACATGTTAGACTTTTTTCGTTTGAGTACTGTCAATTTTTAACATTGACCAATAAATTGGACGTTTTAATTTAACTCAAGACCGTATCCGGCTTTTTTTTCTCTTTTTGTATCTGTTTCGTTATCCCTTGCAAAAGCCAGGTCTTGTAGCGAACTTTCTGATTCCTGGTAAATATCAGGGATATTTCCATTTGTTCCCCGGACTGGGATTTTCGAAGTTGCCCTAGAAGGATTGGCCGAGCGGTGGAGCTACGTCACAGACGAGCACGGATTGGCTGGTATCGACTAAGGGGCGTGACAGGAAGTGCAGCCACGCCAGAGAGCGGACGCAAGGAGTGGATATTGCAAGAATTCACCGGTCTTCCAGAGGTGCAGCGGTGGCCGTGCCGTATGGTAAAGTTACCGGAGAATCATAAGTTAAACCCTCCATTCATTTATCTGCTGTAAAGAATCCTGTGAATCCTTACCCCTGTTGATCCACGATGTCTTTCCATTTCCCCACCGAGCTCAGGCATACTTCATTGAGGTCTTCAGAGTGACTGTTTGTCACGGCAGGAAACCACAATTCAGCCTTGATGTTTTTCTCTGTGTTTTCTATATGAATATATACATATATATTTATGTTTATATGTGTGTATAGGCATATACATATATATTTATGTGTTTATATGTGTATATAGGCATATACATAGTATATAGTTATGTGTTTATATGTGTATATAGGCATATGCATATGTATTTATGTGTTTGTGTATATAGGCATATACATATATATTTATGTGTTTATATGTCTATATAAGCATATACATATATATATTTATGTGTTTATATGTGTATAAAAAAAAAACGCGAACCTATACTTAGGTTGGTGGGAGCTGTCCCACGTCTATTCACAGACCAACCCATACATCAATGAAATTGCTTTCTATAAGCGTTTCATTGATGATCTTCTATTGATCTGGAAAGGGAAGGTCGACCTGATTCCGAATTTTATAACTTGGATTAATGATAATGACCTAAACCTTGTTTTCAAATTTGAGGTTGAACCTCATGAAATAAATTTCCTTGATATCACGATGAGGGGCATGGCTGATGGCAAGATTGTGACCAGTAGTTATAGGAAACCAATTTCGGGCAACACTTTGTTGCACGGCCGAAGTTGCCATCCCAAACATGTCCCCTACACGATAGCCAAGGGACAGCTGATTCGACTGAAACGAAATTGTTCAGACACACTAACATATGAAAAACAGTCAAAGGATCTAGTGACACGTTTCAAAGAAAGGGGGTACAGAAGTTCTGATATAACTAAAGCCCTAAATGAGGTTAAACACATTGACAGAAGCACCTTGCTCACTGGCAAAAAAGGTGATATCTCTATCGCTGAACACAAGGGAGCTATATTTGTAACCACTTTCAGTGCCCAATATCAACAAATATGTAGTATAGTACGGAAACACTATAGCATGCTAAGAGCAGATGATAAATTGATTAATACTGTCGATAATGGTCTAAGATGTTCATATAGAAGGGCTTGTACACTTGGCAACATTCTGTCCCCTTCTAAACTACAACCAGAAAAGAAGCCCACCTGTTCATGGCTACAATACAAGGGTATGTTCAGATGTGGACATAACAGGTGTAAACCTTGTGAATATATTGAAGTAACAACTACCTTTTCCTCTGCTGTCACTGGTAAGACATATGGCATTGAGAGATGTCTCAATTGCTCATCAAGCAATGTGATTTACATGTTGGAATGCTCACAATGTTGGGTCCAGTACATAGGACTTACGACTAGGGACGTAAGGTCCCGCATGAGGGAACACTTCAGTTCCATCAAGGTGGGTAAAGCAACTACACCAATTGTACAACACTTCGTGAATAAACACAATAACAGCATTTCAACACTAAAATGGAAGGCAATTGAACAAGTGGTTACCCCCAAGAGTGGGGGGGGGGGGGGGTGACAAAGAAAAATTGCTAGGGAAAAGGGAAATGTTCTGGATTTTCCAGCTGGAAACCAGACATCCCAGAGGCCTAAATTCCCAATATGACTTAATCAACTATTGGGAGTAGACTACATGAGACATTCTAACAAATGTTTTTTCCTTATCTTAATGATGTGTGATGGGGTTAACCTCAACATTTGTATATAGTTAATCCTATACTAACATACATATTCCCCTTACATACTCAGAGTAGAGGGTATCCATATCTTAATAACATATAAAATACATAATATAAAATAATAGCACTCTTCTACATTAATCCATCAGTTGAAGGACTGAGGTCCATATGATTAAACTTATATGTACACATATATCTGATGAAACTGAGGTCAAATGATTGTATTATAGTTTGGCTGTTTCTGAATGTAAATGGGTTGTTCTTTAAATTTCAACTATTTTGTAATTAGTCCATCCTAAGATAGAGTGCTTTCTGTGCATATGACAAACTTATGTATATATACATACACTTGATAAACCCTATGCCCAATGACATACCTAGGCCTTTTCTGACCTTAAAGGGATTATATACAACTAGTATACATATCAATTGGTAATTATTTTACTCCTGACTTTGTTAGTTTTTATAACTAGACATATCATTTTTATATATAACTTAAGTCCCTATTGTTTTTTCTAAATATATATGCAGAGATCAGATCAGATAACACCCTTTTATCTTGTATTCTTATATTCTTTGTTGCAATGGCCAGCTGGATTAGTATAGTAGTATAGCGAATATTTCACTGCAAATTAACTAAGGGTTAAAAAACGCCTATTGGTCTCTACACCAATCACAGCCCAGGGAGGCCTTTTTAAAGTTAACAGCTTAATGTGTGTGGTACTGGCTATGAGTAAGGTTACGGCCGAAACGCGTAAGCTACAGCATTAGGTGTTTTTTGAAGAACCATTCTGTTCCCATGTTGGATTTTTAATTACTTTTGGAATAAAGATTTGTATTTTTAACTCTGACTCCGGACCAGTTCTCTCTTTTTTGATATTATTGCAGTTCAACTACAGGGACCAGATCTAAGGAGCGTGTGCTGGTACTCACTGTCCAATGGGAGACAGGTGGGTGTGTACCATTTAGCCACTCACGGACCGCATCGTCAGGAGTGAGTCACGTCAAGGCCTGTGTGCAGCCGGAACTGTATCTAAGAGAGGAGCGAGCGGTGTTAGGCAAACCCGCGGTTTACCCCAAAGGAAGGGAGGCGAGGCAGCCCAGGATCACCGGAGTCGCTGATTACCTCTAGTACCACAGTGTAAGAAACAATATATATCAGACTCAGTCTATAAAAATAGGACTGGAACACAACTGCAGAATACTAAATAAATGTATGTATGTATCACAAAACTGTCTGAAACCCTTATCGCTGGAAAGGCTTCCTTCAGTGTAGTGATTAGATATACTATATCAAGTATGGTAAGTTCATACAGAATGGTACTGGATATTGTGGACTACAACTGTTATTATCACACTCAGATAACAACAGCATATGCGGAGACAGATAGAGATTTCAAACAGGCAGGTTCACAGAGAAAATATGCAGATAGTAGGAAAGAGCCAGAACAAAGGTTATGGTATGTGCTTAGCGAACATGTAGCAATATAGTGCCTGAGGTTGATATGGTATTTGCATAAACAAGTAGAAAGTACCTTGGAGCAAAGTAAAGTGTGGAGAGCTAGCAGCAATCCCTTCGGTGGCGTCTGAGTGAAGTAAGTTGAGACCGGAGAAACCGGAAGTGACGTCCGTTGTTTTTGGGAGCAGCGTTGAATCTTGCTGACAAGCACAGGCGTAACAGAGAAGGTTGCAGCTGCGGCAAGAGGCAAGGAGGAGAATTATGCAAAGTTAGACAAGTACTTTACCCCATGAAAGTGAGAGAGTGTCCTGAGTAAGGAATCCAGTGTAAATTAGTAGTAGAACCGGAGGCTCAGAGAATCCTTTCTTCAAGGAGAATTAGGAGAGATTTTGGCAAGCAATCCTCACTGTGGCAGAAAACTTCAATACTGAGCAGGGAATGAAAGGTGAACAGCTTATTTAAGAAAGGGGCAACCAATCAGGAAATAATAGGTGTGGCTAGGAGAGGAGGTATTGAGACAGCTGAATCTGACACACAGTGAGTAAAGAACAATTGCTCAACGGGCTGTGAATGAAATTTATATTGTATTATATTGCATCAAAGCAACTTCAGCCCAGCAACTATTTGTATGATTCTTGCACGGACTGAACTGTGTATTGTTGTCCTATTGAACTCACATTTGGCATAGACACACAGGTGGGACTTCTAAAGTGGAAACAACTAACATCAGCTTTTGTATTTTGCTGACAGACTTAACCATTTGTGTTACAACCACTTTTACACACCACAAACATTCCCTTTGTACCAGCACACTTTATCCCTACATAGTGTACATTTTATGGGGATTTTTATGATTAGGACTTTTCTGTCTACTACACCATTCCTATTTTTTGTGTTTATATGTGTATATACATATGTAATTAGAGTAAAGACACAGTCCCCCTTTCACCTCTATGTAAATGCACTTTCAGTGCTGTTTTTCTTCTAACACCCCACATCCCCTCACTTTAACCCCTTATAACTGCATTGTGCAGTTTTTTTTATTTCAAAGATGCTCATTTTAATTTTAGTTTTACAGAACTCTCCACTTTATTTAGGGGCAATTGGGACACATTTTTTTAATTAACCAGAGGTCTGATCTCTGGTTAATTGCGCTAAGCACAAATTGAAAGCGCAAGCTTGCGGGAACATTAACCAGCCAATTTTAATCTAAATTGACATGAAACCCCAATTTATTTAATTTTTGTGTTTTAGATACAGCAATGCATTTTTTTTTTAAAAAAAGTTCTCATTTAATTTTATTATCAAATTTACTTCACTCTTATGCTCTTCTTTGTTGAAGCAAAACGTAGGAAGGTAACGCACACATGTATGAAGCACTACATGGCAGGAAAAAGTGCTGCCATCTAGTGCTCTTGTAAATGCATAACATTCTTGCAACGTCCAATGACAGTAAAGAATGCTGTCCTGAGGCTAAATGGGTGCTTTTTACACTCCAACTTTGTGGTTCATTCTTAAGAACATATCATACCTAGTGAGTTAAACAATAGAAAATTTCTTGGTCAATTTACTTATATAAAGAAACTCCTATTTTCAACTGTCACTCAGAATCAACAACACCTTCCTGAATTTAGGCATTGAGTTGTGATAAAATAAAGTCCATAAAGAGATGGCTACTCGCGCATATATATATATATATATATATATATTTATATAAAATCCAAACAAAAACCCAGCAAGCCTCCAAGCAAACTTCAAAAGGTATTTATTCAATGAACAGGAAAAACATGATGATAAAAAAAGGAATAAAAGCATCAAAGGACTAACAGCACTCCGCCAGTCTGACGCGTTTTCGGCTGAGGTGCCTTAGTCATAGACATACATTGTTTAGTACATGTGTACCTATTTCATAATGACAAACATGTATATGTCCACATAAACACATTTTTTTATCTATACATCAAAATGGATTTACTACAAAATGCAAATCAACTGTAAGGCTGAAGAACACAAGAAACAGGTTATATTTCCTTAAAAAATTATAAACAAAAATCTTGAATTCTGGAATAATGTCGGATGGACAGATACGCCAAATATTAGCTTTTACAAGTATGATGGAGATTGGACAGTCTGACAATATAAAGGAACTGTTGAAAGTTTATAACTTCATCTATAAAATATGGTGGAGGTAGGGCTAAGGCTTGAGAATGAATGGAACTGGCTTTACTAACCATTGATGATATGACTAAAGACGGCAGAGACAGGAGGAATCCTGAAGTACATATGTCTTACCAGCTGTAAACTATCAACATGTTTCAAAACACAATGGAAGTCCCTTTATCTTGCAGTAGGCCAATGACTACTTGATTGACCTTGACTAGTTACATCAAGAACAGTTGAATCCAGCTGAGTAAATATTTAACTTGCAGTAGATAAGACTGAATGGAAAATGCTCCTAAACAAGCAGGAACTGAAGATAATTTCAGAACAGACTGCAGAGCATCACCTGAGAGATACTCATGTCTAGTGGTCTCTAAATGTTGCAGAACATAGACACTCGACAAACAACCTCTAAACTCTGTGTCCCGCTGCTAATTAATTTAACCCTCTAAGTGCAAATTGCTCCCCCTACTTATAAATACCTCTTACATTTAAGGTTCCCTATTCTCTTGTAAGATAGCCCCTATAGACAAAAACCATCCCAATAACCATTAGACATCCTCACATGAGGAATATGAACAGAGTCTTCTTCAGTCAATTCCATGCTGCTGTCTGAGTCCTCCACAGTAACCTATTCTGTATATACAATATAGACTGTCAAAGGGCAATGTCAAAGGTTAGTCCACCCATTATTACTATTGGATAATATCAATAGCACATATTAATAGTATTTTAAGAAATATATTTTTTTCATGTGCAATCTTTGGGTCTTTATTTTTTTTGAGATAAACAAAGAATTTAGTACTCATGGCAAAATATTTATTGCTCATGGTAAATGCCTTTAGTGATATGAAGAGATGCATTATTGACAATAATTTCAAAAGTGTCCTTCCTGGATTTCTGCAACCAGAACAGGCGAAGCTGGCAGATACATATGTTCAAGAAAATATGTTTCCGTGTGACTAAGAGCTCGATGATATAATCTTCGCCAGCTCAAACCTTCTTTTTCTTGCTGACACTCGCAGGGCTGCCCCGGTGCAATGATCGTAAAAAAGGGGCAGTCCCTGCAAGTTGCGAGATGGCTCCTATTAAAAGTATTGGAGCTCGCTGGTTAGGGAAACTTCGCTCCATAGTGCAAAGTTATCAGGGAGCAGGGGGAGCACTTTACAATTAAAATCCTGCAGCCAATATAACTCACATTACGCTGCTTTCTGCTTATAGCATCTTACATTCGCCTATATTTTAGTATGCACTTGTTTTTCTATTGGGGTTATAAGTGTTTGTATTGTTTTGAGAAAAGCTTGCCACCTTTTAGTTGGTGAGAAAAAACTGTGATATCTGCAGTGCGAAAATCTTTATAGAATTATGCTGGGATTAGTGTCATATACGCCCATGGAACGCCCATGTTCAGCCCATTTTAGGAAAAAACAACAATTACGCTGTGCATTTTGTATTTATAAATTCAAATTTCTGTGTGATTTTTGCACATCCAGTGTACTACAATTACGATTTACGTTGTGCATATTTAATTTGATTTATTCCTGTGTAAATTACATACTAATTTTACTTTTTTGTTAACATACGATTTTTAGTGAAGAATTTTGTTACGATTTTTGATGCACCTTAACAATACAATTTTTCCCTGCAACTCTAATACTGTTATTAACCTCTATTCTGCCACTCATGGACCCCGTCGCAACTAAATAAATGTATTCACCCCTAAACCCCTGGCCTCCCACATCACTACCACTTACTAAACCTATTAACCCCTAAACCGCCAGCCCCCCACATCGCCATGAACTAAATTAAGCTATTAACCCCTAAACCTAACAACCCGCTAACTTTACATTAAATATTAACTCATCCCTATCTTATAATACATTTAAACATACCTTTAGAATTAAAATAAACTATATTAAACTACTAATTAACCTACCCTAATTATTATCCTACAATTACATTAAACTAACAATCAAATTAACTATATTACATTTCTAAAAACCTAACCCTACTCAAGTTATTTAAATCTACTATAAAGAATTACTAAGTTACAAAAAAATAACAACTAAGTTACACAAAATAAAAAACACTAAGTTACACAAAATAAAGAACACTAAGTTACACAAAATAAAAAATAAATGATCAAATATTTAAACTAATTACACCTAATCTAATAGCCCTATCAAAATAAAAAAGCCCCCCCCCAAAATAAAAAAACCTAGCCTACAATAAACTACCAATAGCCCTTAAAGGGGCTTTTTGCGGGGCATTGCCCCAAAGAAATCTTTTACCTGTAAAATAAAATACAAACACCCCCCCAACAGTAAAACCCACCACCCACACAACCAAATCCCCCAAATAAAAACGTATCTAAAAAAACCTAAGCTCCCCCATTGCCCTGAAAAGGGCATTTGTATGGGCATTGCCCTTAAAAGGGCATTTGTATGGACAAAAAGGGCATTTTCAGCCCAAAGTCCCTAACCTAAAATTAAAACCCACCCAATACACCCTTAAAAAAACCTAACACTAACCCCCGAAGATCCACTTACAGTTTTCGAAGACCGGACATCCATCCTCATCCAAGCGGCAGAAGTCCTCAGTGAAGCTGGCAGAAGTCTTCATCCAACCAAGCAGAATTCTTCATCCAGACGGTATCTTCTATCTTCATCCATCCGGCGCGGAGCGGCTACACCTTCAAGACATCCGACGCGGAGCATCCTCTTCTTCCGACGTCTCTTGCAGAATGAAGTTTCCCTTTAAATGATGTCATCCAAGATGGTGTCTCTTACATTTCGATTGGCTGATAGAATTCTATTAGCCAATCGGAATTAAAGGGGAAAAAATCATATTGGCTGTTGCAATCAGCCAATAGGATTGAGCTTTCATCCTATTGGCTGATCCAATCAGCCAATAGGATTGAGTTCACATTCTATTGGCTGATTTGAATAGGGTAGGTTAATTAATAGTTTAAAGGAACAGTCAAGTAAAAAAAAGTTTCATGATTTAATTTAAATAGGGAATGTAATTTTAAACAACTTTCCAATTTACTTTTATTACCAATTTTGCTTTGTTCTCTTGGTATTCTTAGTTGAAAGCTAAACCTAGGAGGTTCATATGCTAGTTTCTCAGACCTTGATGGCCGCCTCTAATCTAAAAGCATTTTGACAGTTTTTCACCACTAGAGGGCGTTAGTTCATGTGTTTCATATAGATAACATTGAGCTTGGGCACGTGAAGCTCCTAGGAGCCAGCACTGATTGGCTAAAAATGCATGTCTGTCAAAAGAACTGAAATAAGGGAGCAGTTTGCAGAGGCTTAGATTCAAGGTAATCACAGAGGTAAAAAGTATATTATTATAACTGTGTTGGTTATGCAAAACAGGGGAATTGGGTAATAAAGGGATTATCTACATTTTTAAACAGCAAAAATTCTGGTGTTTACTGTCCCTTTAATATAGTTTAATTTACTTTTAGTATAATAGGGTAGGTTAATTAATAGTTTAATATAGTTTAATGTAATTTTAGTATAATAGTTAGGGTAGGTTAATTAATAGTTTAGTATAGTTTAATGTAATTGTAGTATAATAGTTAGGGTAGGTTAATTAATAGTTTAATATAGTTTAATTTAATTCTAAAGGTAAGTTTAAATTTATTATAAGATAGGGATGAGTTAATATTTAATGTAAAGTTAGCGGGTTGTTAGGTTTAGGGGTTAATAGCTTTATTTAGTTTATGGTGATGTGGGGGGGCTGGCGGTTTAGGGGTTAATAGGTTTAGTAAGTGGTAGTGATGTGGGAGGACAGGGGTTTAGGGGTTAATACATTTATGCGGAGGGGTCCGGGAGCGGGGGGATAGGGGTTAATAACTTTATTAGAGTTGCGGTGGGCTCCGCGAGTGGAGGGATAGGGGTTAATAACTTTATTAGAGTTGCGGTGGGCTCTGGGAGTGGAGGTATAGGGGATCATAACTTTATTAGAGTTGCGGTAGGCTCTGGGAGCAGCGGGATGGGGGTTAATAAATTTATTTAGTTGCGGCAGGGTCCAGGATAGGGGTTAAACATTTTAGTATAGTGGCGGTGTTTAGTGACAGGGTATAAATTAAGTTGGGAAAAAGCCGAATAACAGCGAGATCGATGACTGTTAGTTAACAATAGTCCGCTGCTCATCGCCCCATACTTGGTGCGCGGCTTTTTGACAGCTTTTTTAAATAAATAAAGAGAGCATATTCAGGTCTGTGGCCGCGATGTTAGGCGAGTATATTGGTGCCGTCTAATGCAGCATAGTTGACGGCTTGATAATTCGGCCTCTATAAATTAACCTAATATAACTATTATAGTAAAATTAAAATAACTATCAATTAAATAAACTAAATTACATATTAAAAAAAAAACTAACACTACTAAAAAAAATTAATTCTAAAATTACAAAAAATAAAAAATACTAAATTACAATAAATAACAAACACTAAATTACAAAAAATAACAAAACCTTAAATATCGAAAAATAACAAACAAAAACTATCCGAAATAAAAACAATTACAATTAATCTAATTGCCCTATAAAAAAAAATTGCCCTAAAGAAATCATCTCTTTTACCTGAAAAAAATACAAAGATCCCCCAACAGTAAAACCCACCACCCAACCAACCCCCAAAATAAAAAAAGGGCATTAAAAGGGCATTTAGCTCAAGCCCTAATCTAAAAAAAAAAACAACCAAAAAAAGAAAAAAATACCCTAACACTAACCTCCGACAATCCACTTACAGTTTCTGAAGTCCAGACATCCAGACGGCGAGGTCTTCATCCATCCAAGCGGCGTCTTCTGTCTTCATCCAGGCGGTATCTTCTATTTTCATCCCGGCTGCGTCTTCTAATTACATCCCGGCGGTGTGGAGCGGGTCCATCCTTCAAGACATCCGACACGGTCGCCGCCGTACACTGAATCTTCAATGCAAGGGAGCCTTTTCAAAATGGCGTCCCTTGCATTCCTATTGGCAGATTTGGTTTTTGAAATTCAAATCAGCCAATAGGATGAGAGCTACTGAAATCCTATTGGCTGTTCAAATCAGCCAATAGGATGAGAACTACTGAAATTCTATTGGCTATTCAAATCAGCCAATAGAATTTCAGTAGCCAATAGGGGATGTCTATGGGGGAAAGCGTGCACGAGCACGTATTCTCAGCCCTTGGATTTTCTGAGGTATGGAGCTCATCGTCAATCGCATGCACAAGGCCGCTTTTCAAAAACTTGTAATGGCAGCGCTATTTCGTTTTGCACCATCTATAGAGCAAAACTTGTAATCTAGGTGACTGTGAGCTCTGTTTTTCAGTGGTCATACAGAGAAGCAAATAATGATGCAGGTGTAGTCTGGCATTCACTAGGCCCTCCCTGTAGCAATACATCTTATGGTTGTAAGGCCAGATGGACTTAAAGAGGTGTAAGCCTGGCCTTGCGTATGTCTTTGGGCTAATTAGAGCACTGTATGATTTCACTAATGCAGCATAGTTATCGAATTATCAATAAGTAAACAAGTTTTCAAATTGATTGCAAAGTTGCACAAAACACATCAAAAATAGATTTAAAATTACATTTACACCCATAATAACACTGTCTAATGAATAAAAATAATAAAAAAATATTGCACAAAAAAGTTACAAGGGCTCAAATATATGAGGCATGCAAAGGGTTTTAACATAGAGAGACATACATATACATTTCTAAATATGTTTAATTATGTGTGTTTATATATATATGTACATATGTATTTATGTATTTATATGTGTATTTCTGTATATAAATACATATGTATACATTTATTGACATTTATTTATATATTTAAATATAGGCTAAATATAGCCTAGACTATAAGAAGATTGCCAAGACCCTCAAACTGAGCTGCAGCACGGTGGGCAAGACCATATAGCGGTTTCACAGGACAGGTTCCACTCAGAACAGGCCTCGCCATGGTCAACCAAAGAAGTTGAGTGCACGCGCTCAGCGTCATATCCAGAGGTTGTCTTTGGGAAAGAGACGTATGAGTGCTTCCAGCATTGCTGCAGAGGTTGAAGGGGTGGGGGGTCAGCCTGTCAGTGCTCAGACCATAAGCCGCACACAGCATCAAATTGGTCTGCATGGCTGTCGTCCCAGAAGGAAGCCTCTTCTAAAGATGATGCACAAGAAAGCCTGCAGCCAGTTTACTGAAGACAAGCAGACTAAGGACTTGCATTACTGGAACCATGTCCTGTGGTCCGATGAGACCAATATAAACTTATTTGGTTCAGATGGTGTCAAGCATGTGGCGGCAACCAGGTGAGGAGTACAAAGACAAGTGTGTCTTGCCTACAATCAAGCATGGTGGTGGGAGTGTCATGGTCTGGGCCTGCATAAGTGCTGCCAGCACTGGGGATCTACAGTTCATTGAGGGAACCATGAATGCCAACATGTACTGTGACATACTGAAGCAGAGCATGATCCCCTCCCTTCGGAGACTGGGCCACAGGGCAGTATTCCAACATGATAACGACCCCAAACACACATCCAAGATGACCACTGCCTTGCTAAAAAAGCTGAGGGTAAAGGTGATGGACTGGCCAAGCATGTCTCCAGACCTAAACCCTATTGAGCATTTGTGGGGCATCCTCAAACGGAAGGTGGGGGAGCGCAAGGCCTCTAACATCCACCAGCTCTGTGATGTTGTCATGGAGGAGTGGAAGAGGACTCCAGTGGCAACCTGTGAAGCTCTGGTGAACTCTATGCCCAAGAGGGTTAATGCAGTGCTGGTAAATAATGGTGGCCACACAAAATATTGACACTTTGGGTCCAATATGGACATTTCCTCTTAGGGGTGTACTCACTTTTGTTGCCAATAGTTTAGACATGGCTGTGTGTTGAGTTATTCTGAGGGGACAGCAAATTTACACTGTTATCCAGATTGTACAATCACTACTTTACATTGTAGCAAAGTGTCATTTCTTCAGTGTTTTCACATTAAAATATATAATAAAATATTTACAAAAATGTGAGGGGTGTACTCACTTTTGTGCAATACTGTATATAAAAGTGCATTGGGTGCTAGATTTTTTCCCACTTTTTACACTCCATTGAAGCCTGTTGAGGAATATGATAAAGAGGTTGCAATATTCCAAGTTCGGCTTTTTGGGCATGTTAGATTTACTTGTGCAAAAAGCTTACTACAAGTGGAGTTAGCACACAAGTGGGAGCGATAAATAACGCACCACTCACAATCTTGCCCTTAAAAGGGATATTTTCTGAAGTTTTCAGAAACATAAATGAATAGGAAAAGGCATGTAAGGGAAAATAAATGTCCCTAAATTACCTTCTGAGATATGTAAATGTTATACATTTTGAAAAATGTACTTCCTAAAAAGGCAGTGAAAGGACCAGCATGGGACTGCAGCAATCTAAGGGTTAAGGCTGTAGGGAGTGAGATAGGAGAAGAGGGCCAGGTAGAGAAGCTAGTGCAACATTGTTGCAGGTGTAGGGAGGAGCCCCTGTCTTTCCTTAAAAAGAGATGTTTCCAGCTTCCTGTCCCTCTGTCTCCTTGGATCCTGAAGCAGAGACATTTTCCCTCCCTCCCTTGTTAGTGGCGGCTTACAAACATCTGATAGATGCCGATGGCATAGTTATGATTAGTCAATCTAAGCTCAGTAAGACCATAGTGGTAATCTATGCTTATTCCACATCTGCTTACTTGGTTCCAGCGGCCGTGTATCAGATACTCTCATAGGTGGAGAGCTCCTTGCACCCTGAGGGAGGTAGCGGCACTGTTGCGTGGAGAGGGTGAACGGGGGGAGTGATGACTAATCTAAAAGATAGGAGGGGTGCATAGTCTCAGGTGAATTGCCCCTCCTTCCCCTTGTGGGTGGGTCACGTGATCTCAGCGACCCCTTAGTAGCATCTCCTTTGAGCAGAGGGGACCCCCCCTCTGCTGCAGTTTGCGTTTGGGCCGCTGACCTCCAGTAGCGCTGGGTTAGTTAGCTCTTGCTTGCTGCCATCTTAGCCTACTTGTCAGTTTTATAGTTATGTTTATTAATGTTTAATAAACATTTTAACCTGTGACCGTTTATTTATTTATTTAAGTTATAGTTTTATATATACATATATATATATATATATATATATATATATATATATATATATATATATATATATATATATATATATATATATAGAGAGAGAGAGAGAGAGAGTTATTCCCTCTCTGCTGGTAACAAGTGGTAAGCCTTTAATCCCTTAGTACAAGTTTCATCTATTTTAAAGTGCCAGAAGTTCTCAACATCATATGTACTTAATAGGAAAGTGCATTTGGAGGACAGTGTAAAGTGCAACAAGCAACAGTGTATGTGATACCTTCTAACAGAACTACACAAGGAAAGGGTAAGTATGACTTTAAATTAAAAGGGACAGTCTAGTCAAAATTAAACTTTCATGATTTAGATAGGGCATGCAATATTAAACAATTAAACTTTCCAATTTAAGTTTACCATCTAATTTGCTTTGTTCTCTTTGTATTTGTTGAAAGCTAAACTTAGGTAAGCTCATATGCTAATTTCTAAGCCCTTGAAGGCTGCCTCTTATCTCAGTGCATTTTGACAAGTTTTTTTACAGCATATAGATAACGATGCGCTCACTCCTGTGGAGTTACCTAGCAGTCAGCACTGATTGGCTAAAATGCAAGTCTGTCCAAAGAACTGAAATAAGGGGGCAGTCTGCAGTGGCTTGGATACTAGGTAATCACAGAGGTAAAATGATTATTAATATAACCGTGATGGTTATGAAAAACTGGGATTGGGTAATAAAGGGATTATCTATCTTTTTAAACAAACATTCTGGAGTAGACTGTCCCTTTAAAAATTGGTAATATGTGGATATGTGTAATATGTGGATGTTAAAAGTCTCACAATCAGGTGAATTGTTGTAAACTGAAAGAAACACAGTAAAGAAGTATGCATGATACATTTGTATAAAGAGGAAGAAAATATGAACAAAATACTTAGAAATACTTTTATTTAAATATATTTAAAACATAAATAAATACACATATCACATAAGTATCCTTAAATAAAGGAAACAAATATCAGACACTAATTGTGTATCAACAGACTAGGTAACCTGTCTTCATGGAGAACAGCTATTATCATTGCACAAGCATTTCCAATTGTGTGAGAGCAGGGCCTGTCAGTCACCCTGAATGAAAAGGGAGCAGCTTTAACTTAAAAAAAGTTAAAGATAGGAGCTAGTGCAACTGCTGGAAGCCAGCAGAAGCACATAAAAAAAATTTAAGCTTACATACTTGTTGACTGACAAAGGAATTATCAAATTAAATTGCTGGATATAGTAAATCTTTACCACCAGAATAGTGAAAATCTGAATTTTTCAATCCCTAAGCTCGTAGAAAAAAAGCCTGTCTTATTTTAGACTAACTGTTTTAACTGTTTGAAGAAAGGATTTGGCAGCACCATGGTTTTTTTTGGTTTTGTTTATTTGTAAAAGGGGTTGCTTTTTTTTCAGTTTAAAACTATTGCACTGTTTTAACTGTTTGAAGAAAGGATTTGGCAGCACCATGGTTTTTTTTGGTTTTGTTTATTTGTAAAAGGGGTTGCTTGTTTTTCAGTTTAAAACTATTGCAAAAAATACAGCAAAGTCATATGTTATTTTTTATTAATCTGAATGTAGCTATTAATACAAGCCAAAATCAAGTAAATATTTGTAAAGGGGTCAGGGCTGGCAGATAGCAAAAATTAATATTACATATTTATTGGCTGACACCAGAATCAATCAACTGACAAGTAGATTGAAAAATTGTGATTGAAGAGTTTAATTTAAACTTTTGTAGATATGTGTGCCTTTGGATTAACATGTTTAACAGCACAATGCACCAACTAAATATATTTTACAGATGCATTAATTCTTTTTCTTGTTAAAGGGCTGTTTAGTTTTTGTTTTTAGAGGAGCATGGGAAAGTTTGTAATTTCTACATTTATGTTTACCAGTCGACATTTTGCATTAAATTAAGAAGACATTACACTCAAATGTAAGTCTAACTGTACTTTTAGGCTTTTTAGTGGGTTTGTCCTTAGACTGCCAAAAAGTAAATATTTTGCTACCAAAAATAACATTTTAAATTATGCTAAAAAAATAACTTTAATACAGTGGCAGTAATCTTTTACACAGAAATAGATAGTGATAATTTTAGACAAATAGTCACCATTTTAGATAGTGATCATTATAGATAAATAGTTATCATTTTTCGCAAAAGATATACTTAAATCTATAGTCTTTTATTGTGAAGAAATAAATATTTATAAAGAAAAATTTAATTTCCTTGCAGCTGAAATGCAGCTTTTCAACTCAACGCTGCATTGGGATTAGAATATTATAAAAGCCAAGACACAGACTATCTTGTTAATATTGAAATGAGACATATTTTGGCTACAAAATCCTGCTTGCAGATGGAACGTTGTTGTAGTCAACACAGTGCAAACTTTATTGTACAAACCGAATAATTGGGTGATAAAATGGTTTGCTCCCTCCTGTGAATATAGACCTTAAGTGGCTTAAACACCTGCCACTTCAACAGCTTTCTGACTTATCTAACTAATGTATTGTTGTGTATTACATATTCATATTCATCATCTTTATGAAGATCTATCTATCTATCTATCTATCTATCTATCTATCTATCTATCTATCTATCTACAGTATCGATCTGTCTGTCTCTATCATCTATAATCTATCTATTTATCTATCTACCACATAAACAGATCAAGGAGAAGGGTTTAGTTTGGTTTAGATGAAAACATTTTTTTTTGCTTGGGCAGCAAAATAGCTAAATGCATTTCTAAGGGCAGTGCCCAGCCAAATGCCCTTTTCAGGGCAATCCTTAGAGTAAGATTTTTAGACAGCCTTTTTTTCTGGGGGGGAGGGGAGGGTTACTTGTATTGTAGGTTGGTTTTTTTTTTTTTTTAAGGAAAAAGAGCTATATCACTTTAGGCCAATGCCCTACAAAAAGCCCTTCTAAGCGCTATTGCTATACTTTAGTTTAGTGTAAGTTTTGTTTTTTTATTTTGGGGTGTTTTTTTTTTTTAAGGGGGGCTTGAGTTTTAGTATAGGCATAACTGTGGGTTTGTTAGTTTTGGTAGTTATTTTTGGTACATTTAGTGTTTTTTGTAATTTAGGGGTTTTTAAATTAGAGGTGGGGAGTTAGGTGTTAGGTAGTGTAGGGATAGTTTGCTTTGGTTAGTTGTGGCGGTGTAGGGGTTAAAGAGTTAGGGGGTGGCTCAGAATTTAGGTTATGTCAGATTAGGGGTAAATAGTGTAGTTTGCGCTGGGGGCGTTTGTGCGTAAGGGGTTAATAGTTTATTTTAACATGTACTTTATTAATCAGGTAGATTGCAGATATTATGTAGGTGTAGGCGTTCTGTGGGAGTTAGCAGGGCTTTCCAGGGGAAGTATAGCTAAGACGTGATTGGGTGTAGGTATTCTGCCTCCCTAACAGAGCTGTGAGATGTGGGTTCCTGAGACTATCTGCTAAGTCTGTATTGATCAGTACTCACACAATGAACATTCAGCAGGCAGTGTCACTGATAACTGACATGTAGAAGGGTATCTCAGAAGAATTATTTATTATTCAGGCTGACAATCCTTGTAAATATGTACAGAAATGCAGATGAAAAGACAGTAGGAGCTAACTGAATACAGCCAGAGAAAGGAAGCCCAACAGGGACAAAAAATCTAAGAAATAATAGAAGTCAGCAGCAAACAGCAGATTCAACACAGAGCACAAAAAATACAAAAATAAAACCTAGATTCCTCGCTTGGTGAAGGGATTTTCACAAGCTGAAACCTGAAATATGTAAATATCTTGTTTGATGTCCTAGAGCAGACCTAGACTGCGCTGCATGGGAGGCACGTCACAATCAAAATCAAGATCCATCAAACTTATGGCATGATCATCAGAGAGAAATGCTTTCATTACCTTCTTACTGTTGGAGATGATCTTGTGAAGTTTGAGGTTTGCTATGGACAGCATTTCCTGTGTTCTGGAAAGGAGATCAATTGCTTCTTTACTTGTGGATAAGGATTTCAAACTGTCATCCACGTAGAAGTTTATTTAGACAAACTGAAGAGTATCAGATCCATACTCCTTTTCTCTTCTCTGGGCTGTCTTGGTCTGTAGATAGCTACAGGGGGAGAGGGGGTGTTGCCAAAGACATGCACCTTCATCTGGAAATCTATGACTTCCTTGTTGACATCATTGTCTTTGTGCCATAGAAACCTTATGTAGTTCCTATCGTCTTCCTTGACAATAAAACAGTGGAAAATTTGCTGGATGTCGGCCATTACTGCAACAGGCTCTTGTCTGAAGTGCATTAGGACCCCTATGAGGCTGTTTTTTAGGTTAGGCCCAGTAAGGAGCTGGTTGTTGAGAGAAACACCTTTATGTTGAGCGCTGGAATCAAAGACCACTGTAATTTGGTTTGGCTTGCGAGGATGATACACGCCAAAGGATGGGAGGTGCCAACATTCTTCTCCTTCTTCTAATGGTGGTGCAGGTTCAGTGTGATTTCTGTCAAATATGTTCTGCATGAAGTCAATAAAGTGTTTCATCATCTCTGGTTTTCTCTTCAAAGTGCGCTGTAGATTCTTAGGTAGCTTCTCTTTTGGAGAACGGAAAGGTAGAGGTGCAACCCAGCTGTTGGCATAATCCTGAGAGAACTCTCTATCCATAAGTTTTAGAAATTCCCTGTCTTCTCTTGCAAGTGCCAGTTTGTTGTCAACACTGGTAGAATTGAACACCATTGATCCAAAGTTGTTGTCCCAAGACTGAAAAGCGCTTATGCTATTTTGGTAGTTACAATGCCACTTACTGTCATTTAATTTCTCTTTCATACAGTAGTGGTGTGGGCATGGTTCAAGATATGTGTTGCAACCATCTGACAAAATGTGTATTTTAAAGGAAAAGATCTTGGTAGGTATCTGCATTTTGCCTATACAGACTTTGCCTATGATAACCAAACCTAGATCAAGGCATTAGGCGAATGGAGCATTATGTGGTCTATTAATTTGTTGACGTACCTTATGTACTCTTAGAATGTCTCTGCCCAGAAGAAGCAGGATACCTGCGTTCTTGTCGAGGGCTGGTATCTCTTTAGCAATAGCCTTTAGATGAGAATGGTAAAGAGCAGTCTCTGGTGTAGGGATCTCTTCTTTGTTAGATGGGATCTGGTTGCACTCAACAAGTGTTGATAATGATAACTCCAGATTGTCCCCAAGAGAAGCTACTACGAGTCTGCTGGCTCTTCTTTCAGAGACCTCTGTAATGCCACTACATGTTCCCAAAGTATAAGGGTAGGCATCTCCCTTTAAGTTGAAAAGATCAAAGAGTTCTGATCTTGCGAGCGATCGATTGCTCTGATCATCGAGGATGGCATACACCTTAAGAGACTTTTCTGGATGACCCTTTGGGTATACATTAACTTAACCATTTTTTAGCACAGGACTTGTCACAAAAGGTCTTCTCTGCTGATTTCTGTACAGGAAGAAGACAGTATGGTAGCTACTTGATCTGTAGCCTCGCCGCCATGCTTTGTTACCGGAAGGGAGTCTGCTGAAGATGCAGGGATGAAATTAAATGGATGCAGTGCCTGTGCATGATCCTCACAATAGCACTCTATGCACTTGATAGGTATCTTACAGTCCTTGGCAAAATGCTCAGTGGAAGCATAATATCTGAAACACACCACATGTCTTTAGGAGCTCTTTGCGCTCCTGGAGCAGTTTCTTTCTAAAGCCGATGCACTTTTTGAGGGGATGAGGCTTCTTATGAATAGGACATACACGGTTAGGACTCTCAACCTTTTCATACTGTTTGCTCTTGTCTGAGGTAGGAGGGGGAAGGACATTAGTCTTGTTCGCTGCTACTTGACCCCTGTAGTTTCTGAGATTAGAGTGCGGGCTGTCGTATGTCTGAGGAGGAGGGCCAGGGGTATTGAACTCACTGTAGGAAAAACTGGGGTCATTCTTTATTTCTGCAATATCCCTGATGAACTCACAGAAATAGAAGAATGGGGGAAAGGAGACGATTCAATTTTTTATACTTACCCAAGTGCAACTCATTTTTCTTAAAAATTATATGGCATCTTGCAAACTATTGGGTTTACCCCACAAGCAGTGTCCAGATAGCTGAGACTAGGTAGGTGAACATCTGCTTTAGCCAGTTGGAGCTCTAAGAGAAGGTCACTGAGCTCCAAGAGTTTTTGGTTGACCTTGCTTGATATTTTTTGGAAATCTTGCAGTCGTTTAAACAAAGCATTCTCTAAGACTTCGGGGGTGCCAAAGCTTTGTTCTAGTCTTTGCCAAGCAGCAATGAGGCCTACTGTTGGGTTATCGATGTGGACAGCTCTGAGCCTTGTGACAGGTTCTGTAGACTGTGGGCCAAGCCACCTGATCAGCAGGTCAAGATCCTCTGCAGGGGTAATGCCAAGGTCACTAATAGCATTTCTGAAGGCATTTTTCCAGCTTCTATAATTTTCAGGCTGGTCATCAAACGTTGAAAGGCAGGTCTTGGTAAGCTCATGGTGAACCATGTACCTTGCAAACTCTGACATGTCTGATTTCTCTGACTTTGAGAAGGGAATTGCAGGTTGAAAGGTGTTGATCATGTTGCTTGTGGTATTCTGGTTAGGTGACAAAGGGTAGTATGGGGTTCCATAGGTATTTAGCACTGGAGTTGTTTTAAAGTTTACAGACCTTGTCAGGCATGGGTTTGAAGCTGTATGGTTGCCCTTCTATTCCTGCTCTTTTCTTAGCTGTTGTTGCCTTCTTGCAAGCTGCTTCTGCTTCCTTTTCAGCTTTCCGTTGTGCAAAGGCCACCTGTATCTTGGTAGCCTCTGCTTTTGCACGGCTTGAATAAGCTGTTGGCTGAGTGTTGAACTCTTTGAATATTATGAGGATTTTTACCTTTTGGAATCCGAGCGTCTTGTATGGTTGCTAGACGCGGAAGTGTGGGAAACAGTATCTTGGAGTTGAGCAATTCTCGTTTCTGCCTTTATTCTGGCCTGATGTACTAAATTGTCTCTTTCTGAATTAAGGCATTGCAATTCTTTTATTTCTTTTAAAGCTTCTTCAGAGTTTATATTCTCTAAATTAGAGACATAAACTTGACTGTACGTAAGATATTGAGTATGAGCTGTAGAAAGCTGTCCTAGAGCTCCCTCTAGTGATGACGCATCACAAGTGGCCTGTGTGATGGTGTTGACATGACTGATTACCTGGTCCCAAAGCCGTTTCATTTGTTGTGCTATTTCACAGTTTTATGTCCTTAAGCGTTTCAGTGATCTTCCAGGTAAGGTTTGTGCTGCATTTACTTTTAGCTGGATTGGCATCTATAGTGTCTTTGTCTAAAACATGTTGCTTTTCCTGTGGTGATAGTGAGCTTCTTCTCTCTGCCATGTCTTACACAGATGAGGAAGGTTAGAAAGAAGATGTAGTGTAGCTGGCTGGTTAATGGACTTTGAGTGGCAGAGATATAACTAATTTACACAGGCACACACTATTCAGCTCTGTGTGATGCAGTTAGAATATCTGTTCACTGTCTCACACTGCAGGTTGCTTAAAGTGAAGGTCAATTTAGATGAATCGGTGCCCGGTTTTTAATAAACCTATTAAAAACAAGGACACTTTAATTCATCAAAATTGACATTTCACTCGTTTTTTTTCAAAAACTTACCTTTTAATCCTGACAGCCGCTGCAGCGCTTCCTCTGCCCGTCGCAAACCCTCTTTGTGGGTCCAAAATGATGAATATCCCGGCTTCCTCCAATCACTGCATTGCCTCAGGCCATGATTCCCCGGGGGGGGGGAAGCCGTGATTGGAGGAAGCCGGATTTGTAATTTCTGACGTATTAAGAGGCTGGGGGAATAGCTGGAGCAGCTGTCAGGATTAAAAGGTAAGTTTTTGAAGAAAACAAGTGAAATATCAATTTTGATGAATTAAAGTGCCCTTGTTTTTAATAGGATTATTAAAAACCGGGCATCGATTCATCTAAATTGACCTTCACTTTAACTGTGTTGCTAGCAGCTGAAAATTTCTTTATCTGTGTGATGCAGTTAGAATACCTGTTCATGAGTGTGGAGTGCCACATAGGCAGGGAGCACAGTAAGTGGCCGGGACAATGAGATAGTTAACATGGCCAGCAGCTCTGTACTCCCTGAGAGAAAGGAGGGTGGGGTGGTGGGAGCTGAGTGCAAACAAGAGTAAAAGGGGGGTGGTAAAGGGGGGACGAATAGGGATAGGCCAGGGGAGAGTCCAGAGAGGGGGATAAGAAGGGATATAAGGGCTTACCTTTCTTTGTATCATCAGTTTCAACTTTGTCTTTTGTCTTTTGATTGCAGGGTCAGATCTGGGCATTCGTGGAGGCTGAAGCAGTATGGATCGGCGAAGCAGGAAACAGATTCCCCCTAAAAGACTTCAGGACAGCGTGGTGACCATTCAGCTACCTAGGAGAAACAAAAGACCAGCAGTTAAGTATATATTAGGGGCTAAAAGTACCGCTGCACCCTTTATCCCTCCTCCTTCCCCTGGTTGTTCCTTCAACCTTTCCCCCCACCCCCCCTCTCCTCTCCTGTTCTCTAGCAGCCCTAGCAGCTCCCCCTGTAGTTTGTCTTCCCTTGCCGCCTCCCCGGTACCCACTGGTACTGGCAATTCTCCCCAGGCCTCCTGTACCCTCCTCCCTGATCCGCTCGCATGGATAGTCCTCCCCCCGCCGCCAGCCTGCTGATCCCTCTTCCCCTAGTCCGCATGGAGTCCGGGCGGCAGCTGTGGGTCTTAGGCGGTTCCCTCCTAACAAGGTCAGCTCCATGGTGACCCCTCCTCCCCCTAGCTGATACCGGAAACGACCGCGGTTGTCACTTCCAGTATCGGAATCCACTCCAGGCAAGGCCTATTGTTCTCAGGGAACAGAGGATAATGACGGTTCCTCCGTTCCCTCCCCTAATAGACGAGCAGCATCGGAGGGACCCACCGGTCACCCTCCTGCACTGAAGCGGCACCGGAAGCAAACAGGGACATCGCTTCCGGCTGCGCATGCGCCTTGCTTCTTTAATTCCACTTCCGGTCCCTTCAGGCCCCCATCCATGGGTAAAGGCCTCTATAGGCATTCAGGTGTGCAATGTTCCCCCCTCCTTCTTCCCCCCACAGTACCCCTCCCCCTCGCAACTCACAGTATTAGGCCCTTCCCCTCCCCCTAGGTAATGAGCAGGGGCAGCTTGCAGGGTTAGCCCACATCCTATCAACCGGGCATATAAGGGGCTAGATGATTTTCCCAGGGCAACCATGCCCTCTCCTAGAATGCGAGCTGGGGTTCCGGTTCAGGGTTACCATGACCCTCCTCCCTTAACTGCCCAATATAAAGAGCCCTGCAGGATGAAAAAACATATGCCTGCCAGAAATATGTGCATCCCAGCCCCCCATGCCCCCCCTCTCCCGGCCAATTACCGCTCCTTCACTTTTCCCCCCGACCACCTTCCCTCTCAGGCCCGATCCCTCCCCTCATATTCGTCAGGCAGGGGTAGCTGGCACAGTTATCACCCCTCCTAGCAGCCTGCCAGCCAAGGGGCTTCCCGTGTCCCACAGGGCCCTCAAGCCCTCCCCTAGTAGCCATCTTGGTACCACATCCCAGGGACACCCCTCATCCGCCCCCCCCTATAAACACCATAGCCTCCACAACTATAGGTGGCGCATCTATCCATCCCCCCAGTATTATTACACATCATTCTCTGCCTGTTCCTCCCCTGTGGGGGCTGCACCACCCCCGATTTTCACTCCCACCCCCCCTAAGGTGCTCCCCTCTCCCTCATACATTGCTCCCCACCCACTCACCCGATCTCAGCACTACAGCAGCCAACACAAAAAATGGATTGCACCAGGGTTGCAAGGACAAATCTCAAACGCGGACGAGGAACACAGGTCACTACGGAACGCAGAAGGAAGCACGCAAGAGGGGATATGCAGGGATCGGGTGGACACAACCAAGGGCCTGAGTGAGTATAACGATTTATGTGTTATAAGTGATATAGATTCCTCATCTGAGTCGGACTCGGACAGCTATGGATCAGAATCCGATTCAGATGTGGTGGGGAATGACAGGAACAAGTGTGATAAGATTCTTAAATTGCTTCAAAAAATGACAAAAAAAAAGCAAGCATAGTCCAATAGCCAGGAAAAGTGGGGACACAACAGGGGCAAAGGTAAATAACTCCTTAAAGAGATCTATCAAACAAATAGAGGTTATGGGGGAAATTGCGAAATTACCAGAGAGTTCAGGTATCCCCTGTGAACTGGATTCATTATGGGATCATTTGAAACAAAAAACTATAAGAAAAGTTAAGCTAGGCCGGTACATAGATGTGTTCCAGTTAACCAAGGATGTAGTAAAAGATAGAGATAAAAAAGGTGATAAATCGCAAAGAAAGAATGACCCCCCTAGGAGGGACATTGTACAATGGATGAAGGGTTTTTTAATATACGCAGCATGCTACTTGAAAGATAGACCCACACAGGGGGAGAATCTAACTAGATATATGCATACCATACTGGAGGTATACACAACTTTTGGAGGTCAGGCATGGAGGAATTATGACACTGAATTTAGAAAAAAATTGGGGAAAGCAAGCAACAAATATTTTGGGATTAAGGAACTGGACATGTGGACTAGACTAGTGAAACCGGATGGTAATCATAGGCCGAAGGAGAGTTATAATGGTAACAGCTGGGGAAATAACACAACGGAGGAGGGTAATAAAAAGATATGTTGGGCATATAACGACAAAAAATGTGACAGACAAAACTGCAATTTTAAACACGCATGCAGATACTGTAAGAGAACTCACCCAGGAGCCTACTGTAATAGAAACACCAGGCGGCCCTTTCGGCCCACCCAAGGCAAGGGAGCCAGCCAGGCCAAAACTAACTAACCCCATTCACCTATACACCCCACTCCATATCCCAATAATCATAAAAATGCTAGGAACCTACAAAAACACTAAAAGAGCCACCTTTCTGACAGAGTCATTTACGAATGGCTTCTGTATACCAACGCAAGGCGAGATTAAAATTGGGAAATCCCATAACTTAATATCAGCTTACCAATATCCTGAGATGGTGAGAGAGAAACTTACAAAAGAGATTAAGTTAGGGAGGGTAGCTGGTCCGTTTAAAAAAAAACACCATTAGTCGATATGGTAATTTCACCAGTAGGGATAGTGCCAAAAAAAAGAGCGAGGGAAATTTAGACTCATTCATCATTTGTCCGCTCCTAAAGGTACTTCAGTAAATGATGCGATAGATGAACAGCTATGTTCAGTTAAATACCAATCCTTTGATCAGGCAGTCCAAATGATAAAAAGGTTAGGGCCAAGCGCAGAATTGGGCAAAATAGACATTGAAGCGGCTTTTAGATTGCTCCCGTTACATCCTCAAAGCTATAGGTTGTTGGGAATCAAATTCCAAGGGCAATATTTCTATGATCGTTGTTTACCGATGGGTTGCGCAATATCCTGCGCATACTTTGAGGAGTTCAGTTCATTTATACATGACATGCTGGTGGTGAGAATAGGGTTGGTCAGTATAGCACACTACTTAGACGATTTTTTGATTGCAGGGGAAAGTGGAACAGAGCAGTGCAGTTTGATAATGTCCCAGCTACAATCACTGCTCAAACAATTGGGGGTCCCAATAGCACAGGAAAAGACTGATGGTCCAGTAACTTCACTGACATTACTGGGGATACAAATCGTTACACGGGAGCAAAAGTGCAGCCTTCCCCAAGACAAGTTGGAAAAGTTGGGAAATCAATTAGTTAAGGCAAACACATCAAGTTATATAACACTCAGAGATATACAGTCGCAGCTAGGGCTTTTGAACTTTACATGTAAGGTTATACTCATGGGTAGAGTTTTCAACAGGCGTTTGGAACAACCTACAGCAGGTTTAAATAACCCAAAAAGCATCATAAAATTGACTTGAGAGATGAGAGAGGACATACAGATGTGGGCAATCTTCATATCACAGTTTATTTTTAGTTAGAATCTGGCAGGATGGTCCCCACTCCAACCAGGCGCTTCACTTGTTCATGGACGCGGCAGGTTCCCACGGGTTCGGGGCTTATTTACACGGGTAGTGGTGCGCAGAGACATGGCCAAACAACTGGGTGGAAATAGGAGCTACAAAAATTCTCACACTCTTGGAACTTTTCCCAATAGAGGGTCGTAGTGGGAAGTTTGGCATCACCTTTTAAGTGACAAAAGTGTGAGATTTTGGACTAATAACATGAGTGTAGTGCATGAGATTAAAAATTTGGCTTCAAAATCAAAGCCTGTCATTAAACTGTTAAGGTGTATGCAAAGTAACATCACATTTACAGCAGTTCATGTGCCCGGGTAAAAAACATATTAGCTAATGCATTATCCCGGGGTAAATGAGACGTGTTCTGGAAACTTGCACCTAACGCAGAGAAAATTAGATTGCCCATGCTATCTTTGGCAGGTGGTGAATCCGAAAACATCCTTAGGGAATTGGTAAGACAATTCCCCGCCCCCAGAACGTGGAACAATTACAGAAGGTACTGGGGGGAATGGGTCTCATTCATGAAGCAAAACCACATACAAGTAGATTCCCTTACCGCGCTCTGCGAATACATGGCAAATCAAAGGAAGAAAGGGGTTAAAAAAGGCCTAATAAAGGCAAAATTAGCCGCAGTTTCATTCTTTAATCAACTAGGGGGACTCAAGGACTACACTAAGGAGTTTATGGTTAAGAAAGTGGTGAGAGGGTGGGATAAGGGTAACACAAGAAAAGACCAGAGGGAACCCATAATGAAAGACATGCTGGTTTTAATTTTAAAGAAATAAAGTACATTTGTAAAGACAAATTTGAAACAACATTATTCAGAGCGGTTTACTCATTAGCATTCGCAGGGGCGTTTAGAGGGAATGAAGTGGTAGCAAAAAGCAAAAAAGACCTGGAAGGGGGATTACAATTTGATCAGGTACGATAGTACCAAGACTCCTCCATCATGGTATACGTGAGGAGGTCAAAAACTGACCAGGAGGGGAAAGGATGTTGGGTATCCATTAATAAAGACATGGATAAGGAAACATATCCGGTAAGAAATTTGCATAGGTATATCGTTACTCGTCCAATGGGAAGGAAACAATTATTTATTCATGCCAAGGGGGAACCAGTCTCTATTTTTTTCCAAAAAACTTTATTGATGTGAAACAAAAATACAGATACACGTATTCTGGGCGATAATACACTTACATATAAATGTTTCAGAAACAACGGCTGATGAATACATAACCATCACATCTAGATATAACTATCTCGTTCCTCATGACAAAAGTCTCGAACGAGATTACAAATATAAAGTATTTTTTGCAATTTTGAGCAGTTTAAGATATACAAATGGAGATATATATCTAATATTATATAGGGGGGGAAGGAAAGAGGGAATTAAGGGGGAGAAGTTAGTAGTTACCTAAGGGAGGTGAAAAGGAAAGAGGGAGAGGAGAGAGAGAGAAAAAAAAAAACACAGCATATCCGTGGTTAAATAAGTACGGGATATGATATATTCTGAGGGTTAAGTTGGAGTAAGACCATTAACTCCTCAAGGTTATATAGTGTTGTGCCACAATGCCAGAATTAGTTCATACTCAGCCATTTTATGATTTTTCAGATAGTGATATCTCTCTAGCAAAAGGATCTCCTCGACCTGGGAATACCAATCCCTCAGTGAGGGGAGGTGTTGTGTTGTGTGAGGTTTAAGATCTCAGACATCTTCTCTACCACCCCCTCCAATAAGTTGATAGATAGGGGCAGGACCACCAATTATGTAAGAGAGACCCTTGTTCCCCACAGCCCCTCCAGCATGAGGGGCTGAGGGCCGGGTAGATCCTATGCAGTCTAGTAGGTGTTAGGTACCACCTACTCATGAGTTTGATGTGAGATTCCTGAATGCCAGAGGAGACTGAAGACTTCTTGATTAGTCTAAAAGCCTTCAACCAAGATCCAGAGTCTAAGTTGCAATTCAAGTCCTCACAACCACCGGGGCTGTATAGGTTGGAAGCAGGTCTGCACTTGGTATGATTATTATATTGTATAATGTAGAGATCAGGTGCCTAGGGGTTGTGTCAGCAATGCAAAGTTTCTCAAATGCTGTAAGTGCTCTACCTATGTCCTGCTTGTGTTTGTGTTTGGAGATAAAATGTATCAATTGGTTATAGTGCAACCATGAGGTGAATATCGTGGGTTGACGATTTGCAATCTCATTCTGAGGGACAACTCTGCCTCCCTCTACAACTCCATATATGGAACCCTCTTTTATTTTATAAGGTTTGCTTGTTCTGTAGCCTAGCTTATGATAAGGGAGTTCTGGATTTTCTAGTATTGGTGTTAAGGGAGAGTGTGTCGTGGAGATGTGAGTAGTGGTAGCTAAAGTCGAATCCCAGTTGCGTAATGTTTCCTCTAAAAGGGCGTAGTCAGAGACCACCTTGGGGCGTATGGTTGCCTGTGTCCAGGCCAGGGACCCCATATTTTTCATTTTGAGGATCTTTCTGTCAAGAGTGACCCAAGCTTTGTGATCTAGATTTTGTGCCCATTCTACTATTTTTTGTAACCCTATTGCTCTCCTGTAAGAAGCTATATCCGGTAGACCCAGCCCACCCCTGTCTCTTGGGAGGTACATAATACGTTTTGAAACTCTAGGTTTAACTTCGGGCCCATACAAATTGTTCAATCAGTTGCTGTAATTGGGGTATGTATCCCCTGGGGAGTGCAAATCGGTAGGGATTGTAGAACTTATAAGATTCGAGGGCAGGATGTTCATCTTAATAATACCTATTTTCCCCAACCATGAGGTGCGATTTTTCTTCCAAGAAGAAAGGTCTGCTACTATCTCTCTTTTAAGGGGAGCGTAATTATGTTTGAAAAGATCTGAAGGATCGGGAGTTAGATAAATGCCAAGGTATTTAGCTTGTGTTTTGCGATTGTGATTTTGTGTGTTTGTTGTAAGGAATGTATTAGTTTTGGACAAGTATTTATGTTTAGTAATTCCAATTTGGAAAGATTGAGGAGAAAGTTAGAAACCTTACCGTATGCCTGGAGTTCACTAAGTAGTTTGGGGATAGATTGCTCTGCGTTGATTAAGGTATATAAGGCATCGTTGGCGTACAATGCCTGTTTGTATTCTGTTTTATCTACGCATATACCAGAGATGTTGGGATTCAATCTAACCTTATGGGCTAAGACCTCTATTGATATGGCGAAAAGCAATGGGGACAGGGGACACCCCCTGTCTTGTGCCATTGCTAATGAGGAAGGTCTCTGACAGTGTTTCCATTGATCCTAATTTTCGCGTTGGGGTTCGAGTATAATGCGAAGACTGAGTTTTATAAAGGCCCTCCCAAAACCCATCTTCTCCAAGACCTGACGCAGACATAGTCAATCGATCCTGTTGAATTGCCTTCTCCGCTTCGGTGGAGAAGAGCACCAAAGGGGTGCCTGAAACCCTGGCATGAGTGATTAATTGAATTATTTTGTTGGTGTTGTCTCTGGCTTCACGGCCCGGACAAAACCCAACTGGTCACTGCCTATCAGTCTGGAAGATATTTATTCAATCTGTTTCGCTAAGATTTTTGCTAGCAGTTTCATGTCAGTATTAATGAGGGATATGGGCCTGTAATTGCCGGGGGAGTCAGCTGCTTTTCCTGGTTTGGGGATGACCGTGATGTGAGCCTCTAATAGGATATCAGATAAATTTGGGTTATCTCTGAGGTCGTTAAATAAGTTTAGTATTGGTCCCGCTATGGTGTCTTTGAATTTCTTGTAGTATACAGAGGTAAACCCATCAGGGCCTGGACTTTTACCGCTCAGGAGGTCTCTAACCGCGGTCGTATAGTTCTGTCAGTCGTTATTGGAGAGTTTAGGAAGTCAATTGCTTCTTTTGTCAGTGATGGGAGGTCAGTAGACTGTAAGTAGGAGTTAATTAATGAGTCCTGATAGGCTGTATTATCTCCTCGAGAGGGTGCAGCACGAGGATCTTGAATATTATATAAGGCGTGATAGAATTTGTGAAACTCCGAGGCTATTTGGGCACTGCTACGGATAATATGCCCATCTTTAGTTTTTAAAGAATGTATGTAAAATCGAATTTGTTTTTTTTTTTAAGGGACCTGGCTAGAATTTTACCCGGTTTGTTACCTCCCTCATAGTAATACTGTTTAAGGTAGAGGGCTTTTTTTTGGTGTGACTCAATAAGGTATTTTTGGAGTTCTAATTTCACATCCTTAAGCTGGGATTTAGTTTTAGTGCAAGAGGGGTTTGACTTATGTTTAGTTTCGAGGGAGCTAATCTTGGAAAGTAGTCCACTATATTTTTCTCTATTTTGTTTATTACGAAATGCCTTGTGTCTAATTAAGGCCCCTTGAATTACACTTTTATGTGCCTCCCATATTATTGCTTTGGACAACTCGGGGAAAGTATTTAACTCGAAGTATTCTTTTAGGGTCTTTTGTATATCATCAAATATTAAGGGGTTTTCGAGGATAGTGTCATCGAGCCTCCAGGTTTGTTTAGTGATCGGGATGTCCGGCCATAAGATCGAACATGAGACCGGGGTATGGTCTGACCATGTGATGTGACCTATCTTGCTTTGATGTGTGATTGTAAGGCCGCATGAGTCCATGTATATGTAATCGATCCTAGAGTAACTATTGTGGGGAATAGAGTAGTAAGAGTAATCCCGTGTGTTGGGGTGTAGTGATCGCCAAACATCATGCAGGGCCATCTCCTTGATAATCTTGTTTACTTGTGTGATCGTGGAGTTAGGTGTGCAGGAAACCCCCCGTGAGGAGTCCAGAGTTGGGTCAGAGACTAAATTGAAATCGCCAGCAAGGTAAGTTGTCCCTCTAGAGTGTTCTAATAAAAGGTCTGATATTTTCCTGATAAAGGTCTCTTGACCCTGACTAGGTGAGTATATAGAGGCTAAAGTGATGTAGTTGCCAAAAAGAGTGCCTACAATTAATAAGTAACGCCCCTCTGGGTCTTTCTCAATGTGTGTCGTTTGGAAAGGGATTGTTCTATGGAATAAGATTCCAACACCCCCCCCGTTTACACTGTCCTGAAGCGAAGTATGCCAAAGGATACAAGGTTTTGTGCCATTTTGGTTCCCTCCCTTTTTTAAAGTGTGTCTCCTGCACCAGTATAATGTGGCTATGCAATTTGTTTAATTCATTGAGGGCAATGGAACGTTTCCCAGGGTCGTTTAGGCCCTTGGCATTGATGGTGGTAAGATTAATAGAGTGATCGCAAAATTTGCTAGGCTTAGTGAGAGTAGCCATTTCAGATAAAAAAAAATAATAAAAAAAAATAAAAATGTAAAAGTTGAGTTAGTAGAGTTATTTAGGGGGTTGAGTGAAAAGGGAAAGTAGGGAAGGGTAAAGAAGAAGATCTCTATGGGGAACTTGTTGGGAGATTATACAGTAAACAAATAAACAATGGCTATTAGAGAAACTTATTATCTTCTATTGAGAGCAATATCCAACAAATACAGAAAAGAAACACAAAAAAAAATAAGGGAAAAAGCCCCTCAACTGACGTAAGTTATGTTAATAAACATGTATTTATAGCACTTTACAATTATTGAAGCAACCAGGAGTAACCTAGAAAAAAGAGTATCAGTTAGTTCGGTGTGCAACTAATTTAATTCTAACCTAAGCAGATCAGTGCGTCCCCAAGAACCTCTATAATACTGTATAACTAGGAAGGATGTTACAAAAAGACTAGGAGAATATTCTTAAACTCTGGTAGCGGTGGGGAGGTCCTTTCTAAGTAACTATAGTGTTAATAAGGCCCTAGGAGGAGGCATGTTTTAGAGAACCTGATTTCGTATAGGGATGGGTCTATGCTACCCTTCTCTATCTGCTAAGGTTTACACGCTGACTAGGTAATAACTGAATAAATAAATGCCCTGGTGGGGTACATAAACTACATATCTAGAGAAGTTGTTATAAAGAGGGTTAAAAGGGTAAACTTGAACTATAATATCGGTGGGGAGTTTCTATCTATGTAGCTGCAGAGTCAAATAGGTTCTGCGAGGGAGGTAAGTCGGCAAAGAGCCTGATATCATGCATAAGAGGGGGCTAAGCTGTTTAGTCCCCACCCGCTGGGGCTCACCCACCGATAGGGGGGTCACTCGGTACAAACCCTGATAGGCATCAGTAGAGACAGTTTAACCCCAACAGAAAAAAGGAAAACACAGAACAGCAACAATTTCAAAACAGTGACTCAGGGTCACATTTTTGCTAAGTGTATCAAACAATATAGTGAAGGAGAAAGAAAGTTTATGTCCTAGGGACCGTTCTGTGTTGCAATCTGTTAAACAGTAAGCAAGTCAATACAGTACATTACCCATTACTCTCCTCGAGGGTCTGGTCGCTTGAAGAGCTTGAGGGGGGAGCCACAGATTCCCGTCTCGAACCACTGGGAGTCGGGGCCTGGATGGAAAGCTGTTAAAAAAAGCCCTTTCTTCCATGCCAGGCCTAAAAATGGATGTTTTGTTATTGTGGTTGGCTATGATAGAGACCGGAAAGCCCCACGTATATTGGATATTGTAACTCCGAAGGACAGATGTAATATGGGCCAAGTCTCTTCTTTTCTGAAGTGTCAAAGGTGATAAGTCTGTGAAGATCTGTATCTCCTCTCCGGCATGGGTGATGGGGTGTTTTTTCCGGGCTCCTTGAAGTATGGTTTCCTTGTCCTTAAAACTGAGAACCTTACAAATGATGTCCCTCGGGGGTGCCTTGTTCGGTGGGTTTGGGCCTAAGAGCCCTATGGGCCCTTTCTATGGGGTATATCCGGGGATGATGGAGTCTCCTTTATAATCCTGAACAAGGCTTGGAGGTAGCCCTCTATGTTCTGCGGGGCTACAGCCTCCGAGATCCCGCGAAGCGCAAGTTATTTCTGCGACCCCTGTTGTCTATGTCCTCAAGTTTGTCATTTAGATATTGCAAGTTATCTGCCTGGCTCTGTAAATCCGCAGTGTGTTGGTGTATAGAGGCTGTATTATCTTTAGACGTTCTTTCCAACCGTCAGAATCCTTGTCTCAAGCGCTGATAAATCCTTCCTGAGATCGCCAAGAGGCTTCTCATTTCACACATAACACCTTTAATATCTTCCTTAGAGGAGAGATGGAGGATGTCCTCTTTGGTAACAAAATGAGAGTGATTGATGTCAGTGTGGGGCAGGTCAGGGCCTTGGTTGGTATTTGCCCCAGCCATCTCTTCTCCATAGGCCTCCTTAGCAGAGTCCCATTGGTTTTAAGTATTGATTGATAGACTTAGTAGAAGCAGATTTTTTCAGCCCTATTTCCTCTTTTATTGGACATACCCCTGTTTTTGTAGAGTAAGGGGTAAAGGGGATCAATGCACTGGGGTCTGCCCATTCAGCAGAACTGAGTTATATGCAGTGTAATCAAGACCAGTGTCCTTAGAGCATAGGAGGATTGATATGGGCTATCCACTTGAATGAGGTCTGTGTGGGGTAGATATGTGAAAAAGGATAAGGGAGCTGGAGAACGAAGGCTAGGCTTACTATGGTGGCTTCTATGTGCTTAACAGTGTGGCCTATCAAGCCTCTGGCCCAGTTCACCAGTAAACCCCCCTACACGACTCTGTGCAATCTCACAAAAGAAGGACTTTCTGTTATAGGTCTCATAAGAATGAGGTGTCCCCCCTTCTAATGTCTAATGCGAGAGGTGCAGTAAATTGCGTTATGCTTTACTATTTTGTTTTATTTTATATATGGTAGACCTCTGATATGGGGCAGTTAAGCAAGTTCCTCAGCGGTCGTTCCTCCTGCGCACTATGTTTGTATAGGCAGGAGATGTCTTACCCCTCACCAGCGGTCTACAGATGGGCTGTGATATTGCAAGTCCCAGCGTGGTCTGCTGGGTCAATACGATAGAGAGCCGCCAAGCACCCCTCTGGGTTTGTCTACCTCCTCACTGCTGTCTCCCCACGAGGGGATAACGGCTCCACTCTCACTTCAGCCCTTAGCCGCATTGATCTCGCTCTTTGCAGCCAAATGGTCTCCAGCAGCAAGGTAATTAGGCGTGGGGGTAGTATTTTTAGTCGGGTCGGTAGCCGGCAGTCAGGTCCCAGGATCTTCCTCTCTGTCTCGTCGGCGCTTAAAGTTGTCTGCTCTGATGATCCCTGCGGCGCCCCGGCCCGACTGCTTTTACTTTGCCAATGCTGATGTGGGGGTTTCTGTGTTACCTCTGAGCTGCAGTCTTCCAATCAGCCCAGTCAGGATTTTAATAGTGAGTGACACACGTTAGTTCATCCTGGTCACTGCTATCTGCAGAAAAAAATAAGGTTTAGTGCTAGATAAAAGCAAGTTTGTCAGTTACGGTTGCTGGAGCCCTGCTAGTGTGGCGACCATCTTCCAGCGTGGTCAGGTTCCGCCTCCAGTCTCTATTTTTTTTAATTCAGACAGATTCTGAAAGTTAACAGTGCAGAATCTGGGTTGGGAGGGCCCGCCAGGTATAACACACACTCCTTTAGAATAGGAGCAGCGACATCAGCTGCATTAAAGGGCCAACAGAGGAGCTGATTAAGAAGCTAGGCAGGTGGAGGTTCAAACTGCTTCAAGACAGACGTAAGACCATAAAAAAATAAATAAAAAAAATAGTAGGTGTTTCTTAGATATAGATAAGGTTAGTTAACAGTAGAGCATAATAAAGCAAGTGTTTAAAAAAAAACATAGGGGTGTGTTAGATAACATTTCGTGGAAAACTGTAAATAATTCATTAAAGGCTTAGTAACTATGGTTAAGTGGTACTATTCCCTGTTTTTTTCTCCATTTTCACACAGGCGAAAGGGAGAGGTCGGTGAGGAGTATGGATAGTGGGGGCACTCCTACATACACTGGCTGCGATTAAGGCGGCAAAGGATAATTACCCAGCAATTAGGTTTTCACCTTAGTAAAGTGTCAGTAAGATGAATAGGGAAGAGAGGCATGAGATGGGAACACCTGACCCAGGCTATTAACCAGGCAGCGGCTTAGGTGGGGAGCCCTTGACATTATAGTAATTCACTTGGGAGGAAACGACATAGGATACTGGCAGAATATAGATCTGATTGCAGCCATCAAGTCTGACATACAGTGGCTTACTACTAAATGGAAACACCTTAGGCTAGTCTGGTCCCCCATAATATCAAGACAGATATGGGGGGGTTGAGTCACAGAGAGGAGCATTCCGGGCAAGGAAAAAAATTAATAGTGCGATTACCAAATTTATCATGACCCTACATGGGCCAGAGAGGCATGGATGGGCTGCCCATGCAAAAATTAAGGCGAATTGTGCGGAGCTGTACAGACCGGACGGGGTACACCTATCAGATATCGGGTTAGACATTTTTCTGGATGAGATAAAGGTCACCTTGCTAAGCATGGTAAGTAGAGGTCACGGTCTGGTAGGGGTAGGACTAGTGCGAGAGGAGCATTTCCGGGCAAGGAAAAAAAATTAATAGTGCGATTACCAAATTTATCATGACCCTACATGGGCCAGAGAGGCATGATGGGCTGCCCATGCAAAAATTAAGGCGAATTGTGCGGAGCTGTACAGACCGGACGGGGTACACCTATCAGATATCGGGTTAGACATTTTTCTGGATGAGATAAAGGTCACCTTGCTAAGCATGGTAAGTAGAGGTCACGGTCTGGTAGGGGTAGGACTAGTGCGGGAAGGTGGCAGCAAAAATAGTCCCCTCTTTTTTATTGGGTTATGGTGGCGGTAATGTTGCGGCCAGTATTGGTGCATGGTTTGACCTGAGTAACGCACAGGGCGTAAGTGGAAATATAGGTCTGCGACCCCGACAGGCAAGCCGGTAAAGTTTTCCACATGCGCAATGCAGCGTTTTGGTGCGGTGTAAGTTAAGCACAATAATAGGCTGGCTCGGGGAGCGCGGGCTCCCTCCATGTTTTGAGAACAATTTGGTGTAATTGTCAAGTCCGCCGCAATTAAGGGGGGTTTAGTTAGGGGACTCATTGCCGTTACTGATATGTACCAAAAATAAAGTAACCTTTTTACAATTTTTGCCACTAAATACGGTGTTGCGTGTTTATTGGTAAGGGGATATAATGAGGTTTTCAAAGAGGAGATTTGACTATAGTGGGGACATAGTTTTACGAAGGGAACAGTTGCTCCTAAACCACTTATTGAGTGTGGAGTACCACATAGGCAGGGAGCACAGTAAGTGGCCCGGGACAATGAGATAGTTAACATGGCCAGCAGCTCTGCACTCCCTGAGAGAAAGGGGGGTGGGGTGGGGTGGTGGGAGCTGAGTGCAAACAAGATTAAAAGAGGGGTGGTAAAGGGGGGACGAATAAGGATAGGCCAGGGAAGGGTCCAGAGATGGGAATAAGAGGGAATATAAGGGCTTAGCTTTCTTTGTATCATCAGTTTTTTAACTTTGGTCTTTTCTTACCCGCCCATCCACTAGGAATGAAATTATTACATGGAGTGTTAAAGGGACACTGAACCCAAAAAATTTCTTTCGTGATTCAGATAAAGCATGTAATTTTTAAGCAACTTTCTAATTTACTCCTATATCAATCGGCCAGATTACGAGTTTTGCGTTAGGAGCTGTGCGGTGCTAACAAGCAGTTTTGTCTCACCGCTCACTTACCTACAGCGTTGGTATTACAGGTTTTTACAGCGTTAACAGGCAAGAAGTGAGCATAGAGCAAAATTGAGCTCCTTACCGCACTTCAATACCAGCGCTGCTCAAGTCAGCGGTGAGCTGGTCGTACGTGCTTGTGCATGATTTCCCCATAGACATCAATGGGGAGAGCCGACTGAGAAAAAGTCTAACACCTACAAAAAAACAGAGTATAACTCAGTAATGCAGCCCCATTGATTCCTATGGGGAAACACATTTTATGTTTACACCTAACACCCTAACATGAACCCCAAGTCTAAACACCCCTAATCTTACACTTATTAATCTGCCGCCCCCGACATCGCCGACACCTACATTATTCTTATTAACCCCTAATCTTCCGCTCCGGACATCACTGCCACCTACATTTTATTTATTAACCCCTAATCTGCTGCCCCCAACATAGCCGACACCTACATTATATTTATTAACCGCTAATCTGCCGCCCCCAATGTCGCCACAACCTACCTACACTTATTAACCCCTAATCTGCCGCCCCCAACATCGCCGCCACTATATTAAATGTATTAACCCCTAAATCTAAGTCTAACCCTAACACCCCCTACTTAAATATAATTTAAATAAATCTAAATAAAATTACTATTATTAACTAAATTATTCCTATTTAAAACTAAATACTTACCTATAAAATAAACCCTAAGATAGCTACAATATAACTAATAGTTACATTGTAGCTATCTTAGGGTTTATTTTTATTTTACAGGCAAGTTTGTATTTATTTTAACTAGGTAGAATAGTTATTAAATAGTTATTAACTATTTAATAACTACCTAGCTAAAATAAATACAAATTGACCTGTAAAATAAAACCTAACCTAAGTTACAATAACACCTAACAGTAAACTATAATTAAATAAATTCCCTACATTAAATACAATTAAATAAATTAAATTAAATGAGCTAAATCACAAAAAACCCTAAATTATAGAAAATAAAAAACAAATTACAGATCTTTAAACTAATTACACCTAATCTAAGAGCCCTATCAAAATAAAAAAGCCCCCCCCAATAGAACCCCCCCCTAGCCTAAACTAAACTACCAATAGCCTTTAAAAGGGGCCTTTTGCGGGGCATTGCCCCAAAGGAAATCAGCTCTTTTTCCTGTATAAAAAAATACAAATACCCCCCCAACAGTAAAACCCATCACCCACACACAACCAACCCCCAAATAAAATACTAACTAAAAAAACCTAAGCTCCCCCATTGCCATGAAAAATGGCATTTGGATGGGCATTGCCCTTAAAAGGGCATTTAGCTCTATTGCCAGGCCCAAAGCCCTAACCTAAAAAATAAACCCACCCAATACACCTTTAGAAGTCTTCATCCAAGCGGCAAGATGTCCTCAATGAAGCCCGGCAGAAGTGGTCCTCAGACGGGCAGAAGTGGTCCTCCAGAAGGGCAGAAGTCTTTATCCAGACGACATCTTCTATCTTCATCCTTCCGGCGCGGAGTGAGTCCATCTTCAAGACATCCAACGCGGAGCATCCTCTTCAAACAACGGCTTCTTCGTAATGAATATCTCTTTAAGTGAGGGTCATCCAAGATGGTGTCCCTTAGATAGAATTCTATCAGCCAATCGGAATTAAGGTAGAAAAAATCCTTTTGGCTGATGCAATCAGCCAATAGGATTGAGCTGGCATTCTATTGGCTGTTCCAATCAGCCAATATAATGCAAGCTCAATCCTATTGGCTGATTCAATAGGAATCAGCCAATAGGATTTTTTCTACCTAAGGGACGCCATCTTGGATGAGGTCACTTAAAGAGATATTCATTACGAAGAAGACGTCGTTTGAAGAGGATGCTCCGCGTCGGATGTCTTGAAGATGGACCCGCTCCACGCCGGAAGGATGAAGATAGAAGATGCCGTCTGGATGAGGACTGCCCATCTGGAGGACCACTTTTGCCCATCTGGAGGACCACTTCTGCCGGCTTCGTTGAGGACATCTTGCCGCTTGGATGAAGACTTCTCCCGGTAAGGTGAATGTTCGGTGGTTAGTGTTAGGATTTTTTTAAGGGTGTATTGGGTGGGTTTATTTTTTAGGTTAGTGCTTTGGGCCTGCAATAGAGCTAAATGCCCTTTTAAAGGGCAATGCCCATCCAATGCCCTTTTCAGGGCAATGGGGAGCTTAGGTTTTTTTTAGTTAGGGTTTTATTTGGGGGGTTGGTTGTGTGGGTGGTGGGTTTAACTGTTGGGGGGTTGTTTGTATTTTTTTTTTACAGGAAAAAGAGCTGATTTCTTTGGGGCAATGCCCCGCAAAAGGCCCTTTTAAGGGCTATTGGTAGTTTAGTTTAGGCAAGGTTTTTTTTTTTATTTTGTGGGGGCTTTTTTATTTTGATATGGCTATTAGATTAAGTGTAATTAGTTAAAGATCTGTAATTTGTTTTTTATTTTCTGTAATTTAGTGTTGTTTTTTTGTGATTTAGCTAATTTAATTTAATTTATTTAATTGTATTTAATGTATGTAATTTATTTAATTGTAGTGTAGTGTTAGGTGTTAGTGTAACTTAGGTTAGGTTTTATTTTACAGGTAAATTTGTATTTATTTTAGCTAGGTAGTTATTAAATAGTTAATAACTATTTAATAACTATTCTACCTAGTTAAAATAAATACAAACTTGCCTGTAAAATAAAAATAAACCCTAAGATAGCTACAATGTAACTATTAGTTATATTGTAGCTAGCTTAGGGTTTATTTTACAGGTAAGTATTTAGTTTTAAATAGGAATAATGTAGTTAATGATAGTAATTTTATTTAGATTTATTTAAATTATATTTTAATTAGGGGGTGTTAGGGTTCGGGTTAGACTTAGGTTTAGGGGTTAATAAATGTAATATAGTGGTGGCGACGTTGGGGGCTGCAGATTAGGGGTTAATAAATATAATGTAGGTAGCAGCGATGTTAGGGGCGGCAGATTAAGGGTTAATATTATTTAACTAGTGTTTGCGAGGCGGGAGTGCGGCGGTTTAGGGGTTAATATGTTTATTATAGTGGCGGCGATGTCTGAAGCGGCAGATTAGGGGTTAATAATTTTATTTAGTGTTTACAATGCGGGAGGGACCTCGGTTTAGTGGGTTAATAGGTAGTTTATGAGTGTTAGTGTACTTTTTAGCACTTTAGTTATGAGTTTTATGCTACGGCGTTGTAGTGTAAAACTCATAACTACTGAGTTTAAAATGCGTTACGGATCTTGGAGGTAGAGGGTGTACCGCTCACTTTTTGGCCTCCCAGGACAGTCTCGTAATACCAGCGCTATGGAAGTCCCATAGAAAAAAGGGGTAACGAAGTTTACGTAAGTCAGTTTGCGGTAAGGCCAAAAAAGTGTGCGGGGCCCCTAAACCTGCAAGACTCGTAATAGCAGCGGTAGTGAAAAAGCAGCGTTAGGACCTGTTAACTCTGCTTTTTCAGCTTACCGCAAAACTCGTAATACAGCCGAATGTTTCTTCGTTCTCTTGCTATTTTTATATAAAAAAGAAGGCATCTAAGCTTTTTTCTTGGTTCAGACTCTCTGGACAGCAGTTTTTGATTGGTGGATGAATTTAATCACCAATCAGCAAGGACAACCTAGGTTGTTCACCAACAATGGGCCGACAGCTAAACTTACATTCTTGCATTTCAAATATAGATACCAAGAGAATAAAGAACATTTGATAATAAGAGTAAATTAGAAAGTTGCTTAAAATTTCATGCTCTATCTGAATCATAAAAGAAAAAATTTGGGTTCAGTGTCTCTTTAAAGCTGCTTTTTGTATTGCAGATATCCAAGCATCAAAATGGTCACGGAGAGCAATGAGTCCAATTGGAGAAACGAGAATGTCGTGCCAGTCGGTCGACAGAATATGGCAAATATGTTATTAGTTAATCCTTGGCCTATCCCCAACTGTCAGGTAGCGTACCAAACGGGTGCAACTGTAATTGTAGTGCGCTAAGTGTAGGGTTTCAGACTCCTTAACTTAATAACAGATCCTTCAGACTGTTAAAAAATAAAAATGAGGCAAATATGGGGAAAAAAGTAAGGGCGCTAAAAAAGCTTAAGATACCCCTAAATAGCTTGATTATAGACAAAAAATGACCAGGGACTTGATTAGACTATATATGAATTTTATAAAAATCAGATTAGACAAACATGAATTTAAAAGCAGCATACAAAAAAATATATTTAAAAGGGACGTCTCCCTATAACTTCACAATTACACTTTTAGTGAAACAATGTATATAAAAATACCAGAGTGCAGTGGTGGATACTGTTATGTTAAAAGGTCATTCCTTAGGACATTGCCGTTAATCGGATAGTGTCTATCTTGGTTTCAAATGTCAAGTCTGAAAAAACTCTTGATGACCGGTCTATTAATTATTTGCAGGTATAGGCCTCTGCACTTTGTCTGAGATTAAACAAGTTAAACGTCTTACATTTGTGGTAACACTTTACCGGTAGTCGATCTCTGTTCAATGTGCTTCGTGGATGTTCCTCGAGATCTCGGCGTCTGACGTCACAGTTCCTGAATCAGGGGACCGTCTCTCCCAGCCAACCAGAGCCTCCGTGGGCTTCGGTCTATTTGACTTTTGTTGTCCGGTACGTATCTTGGTACTTGAATAACAATTGGAGATTGCTCTTATTGCTCAGCATGCAACCTCTGTTGGTGCTATCCGCCAGGGGATAGAAAAGGATAGAATTACAACCCGGGTTGATAACTGTTCCTCTGTCTGATAATGAATCAATATGTGGTACTAGTGTTTTCTACGCATTTTCTACGCTTTAAAGCTCTGAAAGGAGTGAAACGCGTAGAAAACACTAGTACCACATATTGATTCATTATCAGACAGAGGAACAGTTATCAACCCGGGTTGTAATTCTATCCTTTTCTATCCCCTGGCGGATAGCACCAACAGAGGTTGCATGCTGAGCAATAAGAGCAATCTCCATTGTTATTCAAGTACCAAGATACGTACCGGACAACAAAAGTCAAATAGACCGAAGCCCACGGAGGCTCTGGTTGGCTGGGAGAGACGGGCCCCTGATTCAGGAACTGTGACGTCAGACGCCGAGATCTCGAGGAACATCCACGAAGCACATTGAACAGAGATCGACTACCGGTAAAGTGTTACCACAAATGTAAGACGTTTAACTTGTTTAATCTCAGACAAAGTGCAGAGGCCTATACCTGCAAATAATTAATAGACCGGTCATCAAGAGTTTTTTCAGACTTGACATTTGAAACCAAGATAGACACTATCCGATTAACGGCAATGTCCTAAGGAATGACCTTTTAACATAACAGTATCCACCACTGCACTCTGTTATTTTTATATACATTGTTTCACTAAAAGTGTAATTGTGAAGTTATAGGGAGACGTCCCTTTTAAATATATTTTTTTGTATGCTGCTTTTAAATTCATGTTTGTCTAATCTGATTTTTATAAAATTCATATATAGTCTAATCAAGTCCCTGGTCATTTTTTGTCTATAATCAAGCTTTTTAGGGGTATCTTAAGCTTTTTTAGCGCCCTTACTTTTTCCCCCATATTTGGAATAGAAAACCCCCTGGGAGGCGGTAATTTGCGGCCAGTATTGGTGCACGGTTTGACTGAGTAACGCACAGGATGTAAGTGGAAATATAGGTCTGCGACCCCGACGGGCGAACCGGTAACGTTTTCCACATGCGCAATGCAGCATTTTGGTGCGGTGTAAGTTAAGCACATAATAGGCTGGCTGGGGGAGCACGGGCTCCCTCCATGTTTGAGAACAATTTGGTGATAATTGTCAAGTCCGCCGCAATTAAGGGGGGTTTATTTAGAAGCGGCAGGCTTTAGCTAAGGACTGAATGTGAGGAGTGATAGAAAGATCTGAGTCAAATGTGACCCTGAGACATCGGGCATGCGGGGTAGGGGTAATGATGGAGTTGTCGACAGTTATAGAGAGATTGGGGGTGGAGATTTTGGAAGAAGGGGGGAAAATGAGGAGCTCACTTTTGAAGAGATTTAGCTTGAGGTAGTGAGAGGACATCCAGGAAGAGATGTGAGAAAGACAGTTAGTGACACGGGTTAGCAAGGAAGGAGATAGGTCTGGTGCAGAGAAGTAGATTTGGGTGTCGTCGGCATACAAATGATATTGGAAACCGTGGGACTTTATTAGGGAACCTAGTGATGACGTGTAAATTGAGAAGAGAAGGGGACAGAGGACAGAGCCTTGCGGTACTCCGACAGAAAGTGGTGATGGGGCAGAGGAGGCCCCAGAGAAGGCTACACTAAAGGTACGGTTTGACAGGTAGGAAGGGCTGTGTCACAGATGCTAAAGGATTGGAGGGTTTGGAGCAAAAGAGGGTGGTCAACAGTGTCAAAGGCTGTGGATAGATCAAGGAGGATGAGCAGAGAGAAGTGGCCTTTTGATTTTGCTGTAAGTAGGTTGTTGGTAACTTTAACAATAGCTGTCTCTGTGGAGTGATGGGGATGAAATCCAGATTGCAATGAGTCAAGAAGGGAGTTTAACGTAAGGAAATGGGATAGGCGTGCATATACTAGTTTTTCGAGAAGCTTTGAGGGAAGAGGGAGGAGGGGAATAGGGCGGTAGTTGGATGGGGAGGTAGGATCAAGGGAAGGTTTTTTGAGGATAGGTGTGACCAGTGCATGTTTCAGCGATGAGGGAAATATACCGGTGCTGAGGGAGAGGTTGAAAATGTGTGTAAGTATAGGGGTAAGGGTAGCAGAGAGGAAGGGGAGTAGCTGTGAGGGGATAGGGTCAAGGGGACAGGTAGTGAGGTGAGAGCGCAGTATAAGTGCCGAAACTTCTTTCTCAGTAACAGGGGAGAATGAGCTAAGATTAAGGTTATGTGGGTTGTGGTTGAGTGAGAGCATTTGAGGGGGTGAGAGAATGGAATTATGTTGAGAGCTGATTTCATTTCTGATGGAGTCAATTTTGTTATTGAAGTGGCTGGCAAAGTCCTGAGCTGACAGAGAAGTTGTATTAGGAGGTGGGGGAGAGCAAAGGAGAGTATTGAAAGTGGAGAACAGACGTTTTGGTTTTGAAGAAAGATTAGAGATAAGAGTAGAGAATTAGTGTTGGTTATGGAGATTAAGGGCAGAATAGTAGGAGTTCAAGATGAATTTGTAATGAAGAAAATCAGCTGAACTCCGAGATTTTCTCCAGTGCCGCTCAGCAGTACGGGAACATCTGCGTAGGTACCATGTCAGAGGAATATGCCAGGGCTGAGGATAAGTGTGTGATTTCCGAGCTATGGTAAGAGGGGCGAGATTGTCAAGGACGGATATAAGGGTGGAATTATAGTGGCAGATAGATTGTTCAGGGCAGGAAAAGGAGGAGAAGGATGAGAGGAGAGGTTTGAGAGAATTATCAAGCTGTTGCTGATCTAATGACATAATGCTTCTGTGAAGTTTGGTGTGAGGAGAAGGAGGGAGAGTTGTAGGGAGGGATGATATGTTGCAAGTAAGGAGATGGTGGTCAGAAAGAGGAAAGGGGGAGTTTGTGAAGTTTGAGAGAGTGCATTGATAGCTAAAGATCAGGTCAAGAGAGTGACTGTCTTTATGAGTGGGAGAATCAGTCCATTGTGACAGACCGAAAGAGGAAGTGAGTTGCAGAAGTTGTTTTGCAGAGGAGGCAGTGGGATTGTCAAGAGGGATGTGAAAGTCGCCAAGAATGAAGGCAGGGGTGTCTGAGGAAAGGAATCAAGGTAGCCAGGTAGCCAAGTGATCTAGAAATTGAGATGAGGAGCCAGGGGGTCGGTATATGACTGCAACACGTACAGAGAGAGGGGAGAATAAGCGAATCATGTGGGTTTCGAATGAGGGAAATGTGAGTGAAGAGATGGGATGTATTTGTTGAAAGGTGCAACGAGAGGAAAGTAAAATACCTACACCACCTCCTTTATCTATTACCAGACCTAGGAGTGTGGCTGAAGTGGAGACCTACATGTGACAGAGCAGCAGTGGATGCTGTGTCTAGGGGAGAGAGCCAGGTTTCTGTTAGGGCCAGAAGGTTGAGGGAGCGGGAAATGAAGAGGTCATGTATAGAAGTGAGCTTGTTGTAAACAGAGTGAGAGTTCCAGAGTGCGCAAGTGAAAGGGGTAGTGGCTTTTGATGCAAGAGGAATGTGAGTAAGGTTTGCAGAGTTTTGTTTTCGGAGTCTATGGGACAGTACACATGGATGTGCACGGCTAGGCATTGGTTGGGGACCAGGATTAGGGGAGATGTCCCCAGCAGTAAGTAAAAGCAAGAGGGAGAGTGACATGAGATGAGATACGGATTTGCAGTAGTGAGACTGTTTTTGAGACGAGCTGCAGGGGGGAGAGAGTGTTTAGGAATAGGTAAAGTTCATGAGTACAAAAGTAAGGTGAGTATAAGAGAGATGGGTTAATGAACAGTGCAGGTGGAGAGGGAGAAGGAGTAATTGAATAATGAAGTTTGTTATAGAGACAAGAGGTTGCAAAAATGATTATGAATATATTGAGCATTTTTACAAAAGTGGGAACCAGTTAAACACATAAGACACAGGATTACAGTAGCAATTGCATAAGAAAACAAAAAGGTATATGAAACATAATATTACAAAAGTACTTGCCTTGTGTCTTGCCCCTTGCCCAATCCTTGTTCAATTCTCTTTTGCTCTCTCTCCCCCTCTCTTTTGCTATCTCCTCCCTCTCTTTTGCTCTCTCTCTCCCCCCTCCTTTGCTTTCTCCCTCCCACCTATTTTTCTCTCTCCCCCCCCTCTTTTGCTCTCTCTCCCCTCTCTTTTTTGCTCTCTCTCCCCCTCTCTTTTGCTATCTCTCCCCCTCTCTTTTGTTCTCCCCTCTCTCCTTTGCTCTATCTCCCTCCTCTCCTTTGCTCTCTCTCCCCCCTCTACTTTGCTCTCTCTCCCCCCCTCTCTTTTGCTCTCCCTCCCCCTCTCTTTTGCTCTCCCTCCCCCCTCTCCTTTGCTCTCTCTCCACCCTCTCCTTTGTTCTCTCTCCCCCCTCTCCTTTGCTATCTCTCCCCCCTCTCCTTTGCTCTCTCCCCCCTCTCTTTTGCTCTCTCTCCCCCTCTCTTTCTCTCTATTCCCCTCTCTTTCTCTCTCTCCCCCTTTCTTTTGCTCTCTCCCCTCTCTTTTGCTCTCTCCCCCCTCTTTTACTCTCTCTCCCCCTCTTTTGCTTTCTCTCCCCCCACATATTTTGCTCTCTCTTGCCCCTCTCCTTTGCTCTCTCCCCCTCTCTCTTTTGCTCTCTCTCCCCTCTCTCTTTTGCTCTCTCCCCCCTCTCTTTTGCTATCCCATCTCTCCTTTGCTCTCTCTTGCCTCTCTCCTTTGCTCTCTCTCCCTTCTCTCTTTTGCTCTCTCTCCAGCTCTCATTTGCTCTCTCTCCCCCTCTCTCTTCCCCTCTCTTTTGCTCTCTCTCTCCCCTCTCCTTTGCTCTCTCTCCCCTTTCTTTTGCTTTCTCCCCCTCTCTTTAACTCTCTCTCCCTCTCTATTTCTCTCCCCCCCCTCTCTTTAGCTATCTCCCCAACCTCTCTTTCTCTCTCCCCGACCTCTCTTTTGTTCTCTCTCCCCTCTCTTTTGCTCTCTCTCCCCTTTCTTTTGCTTTCTCTCCCCTCTCTTTAACTCTCTATCCCCCTCTCTTTTGCTCTCTTTCTCTCTCTCCCCCCTCTATTTTGCCCCCTCTATCTCTCCCCACTCTTTGTCGCTCTCAGGCCATGCCCACTCCTGGTGGGCCACGCCCACTCCCGGGCCGACCATGTCCAGTCAAGCCCCCACCGTGGCACTCCAGCTGGCCACGCCCCTCGCCACGCCTTCTCCACATGACCACGCCCCCGCAACGGCCAATCTGATCTGAAGTTGATCCTAAAGGCCAGGTATGTTTGTCCTCGCGCAGTCTCTACTGCGCATGACTGCATCTGACAAACATACCTAGCCTTTTATTATATAGGATATACGTGATATAGGCACTGTGATGAGAGCAGGATGTGATGTCACTAGTTTGGGGGCGGGGCTTAGGTCCGGTGTCTGTGTCGCAGTTAGTTTAGTACAATCAACCTGACTAGATGTGTATTGTTATGCTCTGCAATAAAAATAGAGTTGTACCATCATTGCTGTGTCCTGCATATGTCCTGCATCTCATGACATGGTGTCAGAAGTTCTGGACTACGCTTCTGTTTCTGATGATGACGATGTCAAAGTTTACCCCCACCTGAGCCTTTTGACTTCTCTCAGCCTGCAGCTTGGCCCACATGGCGTCAGCGGTTTCAGCGCTTCAGGATCGCTTCCAAACTGAACAAGGAGAGTGGTGATGTACAAGTTAATTCTCTTTTATACTCTATGGGGAAAGATGTGGAGCCAGTGTTCAATGCTTTTACTTTCCAAGAAGGGGAAGAATTTAACTTTGATATAGTTATGGATAAACTCAGTGCCCACTTTGTGCCCAAAAGAAATGTGATTCATGAGAGAGCTTGTTTTCACAAACGTAATCAGCGTGTGGGAGAATCTGTGGAGTCATTTGTGTGCAGCCTGTATGAATTAGCTGAATTCTGTGAGTTTGGTGTTGCTAAAGAAGAGCAAATCAGAGACAGAATAATTATTGGAATTGCAGATGCTGAAGTCTCACTGAAGCTGCAGTTAGAGCCTGATTTAACATTAGATGGGGCTAATAGAATGGCCCGCCAGAGTGAACTGGTGAAAAAGCAAAGTGCTGATCTGAGGTCTGAGAGTATTGTGGATGAAGTGCAACAGTCTAGGAAAACTGCTAGTGAAAGGCACAGTGTGAGCGGTAGATCGAAAGTACTGGAAAGGCCTAGAAGTGGATGGGCGCAACATGCCTGATGCACACGGTGCTACCGGGCCTATGATCAGAGTGTTATATGCCTGGACAGAGATAAAAGATGCAGAAAATGTAACAGAATGGGCCATTTTGAAGTGGTGTGTAAAATTGAATACATTAAGGAGATGCAGGTGGACAGTGACCAGGAGGGTCAGGAAGTGTCTTTTGTGGGGTCCATTGTGGAACGGCCAAGCTCAGAGGATGATTGGAAAGTTACTTTTACTGTAATGGGAGACAAAGTTGATTTTAAGATTGACACAGGAGCAGATATCACTGTAATGTCTTTTGCTGAATTTATGAAACTGCCTCGACAGCCCCAGAAGGTTACTACAAATGTCCATAGTCCTGGTGGCCGCATTGATTGTGCGGGGAAATTTCTTGCCATCTGTGAGTATAAGCAAAGAAAGTTCACCATGTGGGTGCATGTGATTCGAGGTCAGTGTGTTAACAATTTATTGAGCAGAAAAGCAGCCTGTGACTTGGGCCTCGTGGCCAGAGTGAATGAGATTTCCGAAGATATGTTTGGCGAGATGGGCCTACTGAGTTGCAAACCAGTCCGTATAGCACTTAAAAGTGACCCAGTCCCATACAGTATTTCTACTCCTCGTAGAATTCCGTTCCCGCTCATGCCTCAGGTGGAGAAAGAGCTTATGCGCATGAAGTCTATGGGAGTTATTGAAGAGGTTGTTGAAGCAACTGATTGGTGTGCCCCCATTCTTCCAGTTGCAAAGAAAAACAGAAAGGTGCGCATCTGCGTGGACCTGAAAAGGTTGAATGAGGCAGTGAAGAAAGAGAGATTTGTGCTGCCGACATTAGTTGGCTGGGGCGAAGTTCTTTTCCACATTAGACGCTTCTAGCGGCTTTTGGCAGATCCCCCTGGATCCAAAGTGCCGCAAACTGACTACCTTTATCACACCGGTAGGTCGGTTCTGCTTCTGCAGACTCCGCTTTGGGATATCCTCCGCTCCTGAAATCTTTCAAAGGGAAATTAGTTCTCTCCTGAGTGACCACGTGGGCACAGCGGTCGTCATGGACGACATTCTAGTGTATGGGTCTACAGTGGAGGAGCATGATCAGCGTTTAAGTTGTGTGCTACAGGCAATCAAAGAGTCTGGGCTGAAGCTGAATAAAGAAAAGTGTCATTTTAGGAAAACTGAATTATGCTACTTTGGGCATATCATCAACGGGGATGGCATCAAGCCAGACCCCGAGAAAATTTGTGCTATTGAACAGATGAAAAGTCCTTCTGATGTACATGAGCTGAGACAAATATTGGGCCTTGTAAATTACGTGGGCAAGTTTCTTCCAGATTTATCAACAGTTTTACACCCTATCACAGAGTTGCTTAAGAAAGACGTTGCCTGGGTCTGGGGACCTTCACAAGAAAAGGCTTTCCTGCAGGCCAAGTCCCTGCTGGGGTCTGCCCCAGTGCTGGAGTTCTACGACCCTTCAAAAAAGACTGTGGTTAGTGCCGATGCAAGCAGTTATGGGTTGGGGGCTGCACTCCTGCAATTAAATGAGAATAAACTACAGCCCATCACCTACTGTTCCCACACACTGACGGCTGCGGAGTCAAAATACGCTCAAATAGAGAAAGAGTGCCTGGCTGCAGTTTGGGCCTGTGAGCGCTTTCAGCGTTATCTAGTGGGTTTGGAGAAATTTAGTCTGGAAACTGACCACAAACCGCTAGTCCCTCTAATCAACTCCTATGACATTGACAAAACACCCTTGAGATGCCAGAGACTTTTAATGAGACTGCTCAGGTTCAATGTTCAGGCAGTGCATGTGCCGGGGAAACAACTGGTTGTGGCAGATACACTATCCAGGCTCCCGCTGGCTGCTGCTGAAGAATCCTCCACAGAATCGGATGTGAAAGTGATTCAGTTCTGGCCTCTAAGTCCATTTCTTCAAGGAAACTGGAAGAGATAAAGAAAGAGACATATCTGGACACAGATCTGCAAGAAGTTATAAGGTACATAAAAGAAGGCTGGCCCGAGAGCCGGGCAGCCTGGATGTCTTTAAATGCTTACCAGCCAGAGAGGTCACAGCTCACAGAGCTGGAGGGGTTGGTGCTGTTCCAAGACCGCATTGTAATTCCTGTCAGCATGAGGAAGGAGATGTTAAACAGGATTCACAATGGCCACTTAGGCATTGCAAAGTGCAGAGAAAGGGCAACTACAGCTGTGTGGTGGCCTGGGATCAGCTCCGACATTGCAAATCACGTGTCTAAATGTGCCTTTTGCCGGGAACGCCGGCCTACTCAGAGAAGAGAGCCCTTGATGTCTACTCCACTGCCTGCGGGGCCGTGGCAGAAAATAGCTGCTGATTTGTGCGAACTGCACGGGAAAAAGTTCCTTGTTGTGATCGACTACTATTCCAGGTATTTGGAGATTGCACCCCTGAATGATATCACAAGTCAGGCCGTTAACATTCGCCTGAAGAGCTTGTTCGCCCGCTGGGGCATTCCAATGGAGCTAGTGAGTGATAATAGTATGCAGTTCGCTTCTACAGAGTTCAGTGCTTTCAGCAGGGAGTATGATTTTGTACATTCCACGTCAAGTCCACATTATCCGCAGGCCAATGGAATGGCTGAAAGGGCAGTTCAAACAACAAAATTCATTCTAAAGCAATCTGAGCCGTACCTAGCCCTCTTGTCATATAGGGCGACGCCCATTCAAGCCACCGGGTTTAGCCCGGCACAGCTGATGCTAGGACACCAGATTCGCACCACTTTACCCTCAGTGGGTGTCTTCAAGCCTCCTGGCCCTGTTCCTCGGGACAAAGTCCTTAGGAGGGATGAAGAGGCCAAAAAGGGTTATCGTTTCTTCTACGACAGGAGACATTCTGCCAGGCCCTTACAGGAACTGAAAGCGGGCCAAAGTGTCAGAATTAAACTGGATGATGAGAATAAATGGAAGACGCCTGCTACGGTAGTTGGCCGGTCTCAAGAACCAAGTTCTTATACAGTCCTTACGGGAGGGAGGGACGGTTACAAGCCGTAACCGAAGACATCTTCAGTCTGTACCTGAGAGTCTGGAACTGGATGCCTCAGTACCACCGCCGGTGGGATCCCCTGTTCTAAGAGAGGTACCTTCCCCTCAGCAAGACCACAACGGGGATATATCTTTGCCTCCAGGGGACTCTTGTTCACCATCTTCTGTATCAGAGGACAGTTCATGCAAAGTTACATCAAGCGGAATAGTGGTGAAACTTCCGGCCTGATATAGGGACTGACTTTAGCTAGAACAGTGACTGGAAGTATGGGCAGAATAATCCCATGGTCACTGTGGACTAGGGTAGTCTACCCCGATGTCCAAGTCAGGATGTAATTTATTTGTTCATGTTTTCTAACCTATTTGTTTATATAATGTTAAAAAACAAAAATGTTGTGGTATACTCTGTTTGTGTACCTTGTTATTTGTTATATGCAAATGTATGCTTTGCCTTTGAAAAGGGGGAAAATGTGATGAGAGCAGGATGTGATGTCACTAGTTTGGGGGCGGGGCTTAGGTCCGGTGTCTGTGTCGCAGTTAGTTTAGTACAATCAACCTGACTAGATGTGTATTGTTATGCTCTGCAATAAAATAGAGTTGTACCATCATTGCTGTGTCCTGCATATGTCCTGCATCTCATGACAGGCACTATTATTATTGTTAAGCAAGAACTTTCCTGACAAGACTTGCTTGTCCACCATGTGGAACTTGTTCGCATATCCCTACCCAGAAGCTCCTGCTCCATTGGAAACACTATTTGCTGAGGTTTATTGTGTAGAGGTACGCAGATGTGCTATATACACAACTATCTAATGTGTCTGAATGTCACACTTTCATATACACAGCATAAAAACACATTGCTGGATTAATAACTATGTACATGACTATATCTGGATTATTATACCAACTAAAATGTATATTGGGACATGACCAAACCACTGTTAATCTCAGTCTTGTAAAATGACACAACATTTGTATTTCTTTGCCTAAAAACCATATGTTTATTTACGGCTTAAGTTTTCTAAACTCAGCTTCAGACCAAAAATATTGCTTGCATTTATAGAATCTAAGTCTGCACTTGCTATTTAAATTATACAAAGCTTTGCTCAATATGGTAAGCTGTATTTACTTTTATAAAAAAAAAGGCTCTGACTAATGTATACAAGTTTAGATCAGAACAACAAACAGGTTTATTCTTAAAGGTCACTTGTGGGTAACATTCCTTGACTCTACGGGCAATAACTTAAGCTTGAAAAAAGGGTCTTTCAGTTTATGAAATAGGAAAAAAAGAAGATTTCTTGGAGAAAATATCAAAATAAATATGTGATTTGTTTTATTTCCTATGTCAAATATGTTATGTTATCAAACTAAATATAAATATGATGTATAAAAGAGAACCAATAAATACATTAGTGCTAGAGTTGTCCTTAATTGTATGGCTTTGTGGAAACTCACCTGTTAATGCATTTGCTCCTAAATTTGGTTATAAAAATATTTATTTTGAAGTAAACACAACCAATTATTTTCATTATGTTCTTTGGGTTGCACTCTCTTCAATCCTTCCAGTTTCCTCTGCTTGGCCTCACCAGCTTTTTTTTTTTTTTTTTTTGCTATTGACATTCTCTTGTCGCTTTCCAAAATATGCATCTGGGCTGTGTGATCTTTGGGTGTGAACTTGACTAGCATTGGACAGTGCCCAATGCCAACATCTCACACAGAGTTCCTGGTCCTTCACATGCGTTCACTTCATCCCCTCATTTACTGACACATGAGTTTTTTTTAAGCCTCTAGAAAATGTGAAAGACAGCTTGATGTTGGACATATTTCTGTCACCATCACAGATACTTCTTGGATTTTACATGGAAAGTCCACATAGTTTTGTACAAGATAAATATGTAATAGCTTTTAAATTATATTTTTATTAAATAAAAAACAGACACCTGCAAATAGTAAACTTTTGATGTACAGTATTAATCATATTAAGGTTGATTATGGGACTGGGATTATTTAGTAATTTTAAAGCATGTAGAACATTTGTTTTTAAAGTCAATTTGTTGCATAGAACCTGACACCCACACAAACATATATATATATATATATATATATATATATATATATACACACACACATATATATATATATATATCAAAATGTATTGATGTAGGAGGGCACTCACAGGACTTGTATTGATGCAAAGAACAGTGTCATTTTATTTCCAAATGTGTTTCACATTAGTTTAAATGTTGACGTTTCAACGCATTTGTGGGCCTTCTTCAAGACAATTATGATCTGAAAAAAATAAAAAATATACAAGTGGAATCTAAGTGGACAATACAATAGACAAAATACAATACTAAACACATATAAAAATTGATTACAACAGTGACAACCCTTCACCACAGAAAAATATATAACATTAAAAACCAAGGAAAAAGAAAAGGTAAAATATCTCTCACATTGTAGCCCCAATGACAGCTACTATTAATAACATCATAAATATATATATATATATATATACAGCAACAGCATGGGAGTGCTCAGACGCCCGTTCTGTGTGTGGCCTCGGCTCGCGCTTCACGTAAGGTGCCGCCCCTCTTGAGTAGGTCCTGACGTCTCGATGACGACACCTGGAAACTCCGTCAATCCGGTGCAAGTGGTAAAACGATCCACCACCGCTTGCACTAATATGATAGCAACATCCACTGCACACGGTAATTGACAAATCAAACCATGTAACGGTAATAAAAGACAAAGGCTCAAAAGAGGTGAAATAAAAAGTCTTGTATTCAGTAACTTTGTTTGGCAAAAGCGGTTACAACAGGCAATTCAGCAATTCCAGCAGGTCAAACGCGTTTCATATATATTAAACTTCTTCAGTGACCATCATGCACTATTGCCCATAATGCAGCACTATTTAAAGGGTAAGCAAACACACTCCCTCTTTAATTAAACCAATCAAATTACAAAAAGTGCTGCATTATGTATACTACGAATACTGTGTTAAGTGACAGCAAAATAAATTTCTTTATTTATACAGACAGAAAACATGGTTTGATTTGTCAATTACCGTGTGCAGTGGATGTTGCTATCATATATATATATATATATATATATATATATATATATATATATATATATATATATATATATATATAGTTTCTAGCACTAGGTTAGCTAAAAAAAATAAAATTTAATAGATGTATGTTCTTGTGATATATAAAGGTTGCTTTTTTGCATCTAGGGAGTGTCATTGTCTACCAACAGTGCTATGGGTGTTTTCCTTTTAAGCCAGTAATATTCTCTCCAAGGGCCATGATTATCTAACATTCTGTTAATAGGACTTGAAAAACCTCACATATACTCTCAGGGGCTGCCCCCTGGAAATTCTATAAAAATAGGGGATGTCCCTGAGTTGCAAAATGCCTCCCATAGTAAGTAATGAAGTCTATTTTCGTATGCATATGTTTTTCTCTTATGGAAATGTATGTTTTTGCGTGCATCTTCCAGTTTGTGATTTGTAGGACCTAAATGTTTCACAGTAAAAAAATTTTTGCCTCTGCAGTGCATTTTTTTTTATTTCTAATGTGTCCATTAAATAGTTTTGTAATTTCAATCTAATTTTAATTTTTTTTGTTAAAATATGTTTCTTTAAAGTGCAACATAGTTATGATTTTGAATGTGATTTAACAATTTTAATACAAATTTTTATTTAAATATTTCATTTATTTGTTTAAAAAATTAAGGGAACACATCTATGCAAGACACACTGAGCCTGATTAAAAAGTTCTTCGTTCAGGTAAGATGATCAAAGAATTTTAGAAATTAAAATTTTAATTTGAGAGCCGTTTATCACACAATGCCCTGGCTGTGAAGTCGAGACTCCTACATGCGTGATTTGTCTCCGTACTGGCGAGTTTTTCACTCAGGTGAAAATACTGGTGATATTTCTTACAGAATCCTGCAAGCCCAGAGACCTTTAGATAATTGGGCCCTCACACATGTACAGGTGGTGCACTGTTAGTTTTAAAAAACACAATCAAGCTTAGTTATTAAGCAAAAAATATTGTATTATATGCATTAAAAAACATTTTATTTTTAGTTTAATATTGCTTTTTTAAGTGTCTAAAAATTTGTAGATAACTAACAATCAATTGGCTAGATAACAAGTGGAGCGCAATCGATAGCACAGGGTACGTTATGTTGGACTTGGTCTTGAGCTAAGAATAACATACAAACTGATATAAGAAGTGGATGTTTAAACAATTTTAACCAACGTATCTTAACATGGTTGAAACTTTTCTAGCAAGCCCTACACTTTAAATGGATAGCACAGGGAGCACTATATGCTCCCTTATTGCGCTTGTATTGTGTTTGAGTTAAATTCAAGATAACATTATAAAATGTTACACATTAAGACATGAGGTAAAAAATTATTATTCATAGTATAGCACAGAACTACATGAAGTACTACTTACACACCCTCACCTTAGCGCACCTTCAGGGCTGGATTGGCCTACCAGGATACCAGGAGATTTCCCGGTGGGCTGTGGCAGCTTGGGCTGGAAAGCTACAATTTAAAGTGGTGATTAATGGATGCAGTTGGGTTGTAGAGTGCCTAAATAACATCAATCTGGCATTTTTATTTAATGCAAAGTAATATAATTTAATTATAAAAGAAATATTGGGGAAGGAGTATCCTAGTATCCCCTTTGAGAAAAATGGGGCATGTGCATTCTACAGACTCAGTCCAGCCCTGCGCACCTTGGCTATTGCTCAAGCCATAACAAATCATTTTGGACTTGTACTATGAGCGCACAAATAGAAGCACTTTTGATTGTGCTTGAGTGATATTAAAATACAATAGCATTAATATATACAGATAGAGAAACTGAGTGTGCCTTAAAAATACCTAGAAACAACCATTTTAAATATATAGAGAAAACCCCCTGGTTACTCCATACAGCAAAGCAACAACACCACTCAAACAAATTGTTAAGGATTTGCAACCTTTATTAAATAAGGATCAGAATATCAGAAACATATTCACTGAACCACAAATCGTATCATACAAACATCCTGCTAAACCTACACAGACTACTCATCAAGAAAAAACTGAGTGGTGAACAAACAGACACCCCCTGGCACTAAACCCTGCAACAGGAGGAAATATGCTACATGCCAGAATATCAAACCACAGCACAGGGCAAAGACAGCAAATCAAAAGCCAGTACTCATAAAAGGGTCATATGCCTGCAAATCCAGAAATGTAATATATCTAATTCAGTTCAAACAGTGCCCTCATATGAAATATATACTGTAGGTGAAACAAAACAACCAATGCATAAAAGAATGAACCACCATAGACACTGCATACACCACCCAAATACAGGAACCCCCAGTAGGTAAACACATGGACATTCGGTAAAGGATTTAAAAGTATTAATCTTAAAGGGACATTTTAAAAATACCTTTGATTGAATGACATGGGAATTAAAATATATCAAGCTTTTTAACTCCAGACTTTCTGACTTGAATCAAGGCTTTATGACACATTATGGGGAGGTTTAAAACTATAAAATATCCTAGACATCTAAACTGTTTTTTACGCTTCCATCCCTTCCTTCATGGGAAACTATGGATAAGCACTGACTTTGTGTTAATCCAGTTACCTGGAAACTTGTTCTTATTATTACATTTACAAGATATTTAACCCTTTCCTTTTCAGACAGCTATTATCTACATCTGAAGAGAAGACCTGTGAGGTCTTGTAAAGTTTTTGGAATAGAACAACCTTGATTTTGTTGGTCCATTAAAATGTATCACAATCTACTAAAGGAAAATTCTCTATGGGACCAATATGGCAACAAATGTTTTTCTGCTTGTATGCCACATACTCGAATTAGACATCAAACCTCACATCAGACCCCATGGTCCTGCAGCCCTTCCTTGTGTCACATTCTAACATAAGACCTCAGATTGGCCCTTATAATTCTGCAGCCCTTTTATTTGCCACATACCCAAATCAGATCCCTAGACAGGCCTCATTGCTCAGCAACCACTATATATGCAAGGCTATGTGGTTACTGGGGGTGGAGTTAAGGAGCAAGTACGAACGCTATGTGTGTTCCTGTATGTGTTGCAAATAGTATCAGTTACCTACATGCGGTCGTACCTTTTGCGTGGGGCTCAATGCCTGGTGCCTGCTGAGGCAGGAGAGAAAAGCCGACCGGACACGTATTTACCCGCTTCACCTCTGAAGCGCCTTCCACTCGCGCTGAATACGCTGGGGAACAGCGTTGACTGATACCCCTATGGTACAAGGGGAGGGCTTGTTCTTTGGGCTCGCTTCCAAATCTGGGTATCTGAAGTTAAAGCAGGATTCATGAGGCTGAATGAGGAGTATTTGAGTCTGGGAGGTTGAGGTGTATTTGGGCACATCGATTTTTGGCTTTTACTTTTTGAATTTATATTTTGTAGCCATACATTTGCCGTTGTCACACTAACCCCAGACACCAACCCATGTGAACTCTCAATTTTGTGTTGTTTTGGAAAACCTTGTTATCTGAGATGGAAAACTACCTACATTAAACAGTGACTTTTATGTATGCTTGGTAAAATAGTCTGGGTGTAGGAGTTATAATGCCCTCTATTGCTCATTTCATACGAGTAAAGGAAAATTTTTGCAGGACTGCATAAGTTCTTATTTCTGCTTTTTCATTGGGCCTGTTACCCCAGTGACAATACCCAAACACTTAAAGGGACACTGGACCCAACTTTTTTCTTTCATGATTCAGATAGAGCATGCAATACTAAGCAACTTTCTAATTTACTCCTATTTTTAATTTTACTTCGTTCTCTTGCTATCTTTATTTGAAAAATAAGTCATCTAAGCTTTTTTTTTAGGCTCAGTACTCTGGACAGCACTTTTTTATTTTATTGGTGGATGAATTTATCCACCAATCAGCAAGGACAACCCAGGTTGTTCACCAAAAATGGTCTGGCATCTAAACTTACATTCTTGCATTTCAAATAAAGATACCAAGAGAATGAAGAAAAATGTGATAATAGGAGTAAATTAGAAAGATGCTTAAAATGTCATGCTCTATCTGAATCACAAAAGAAAAAAATTGGGTTCAGTGTCCCTTTAAAGTGACTTTACACCTGCTGAGGAGGTAAGCCCTGTTGTTATGTATTTGAGTCTGGGAGTTTGAGGTGTATTTGGGGGAACATTGATTTTGGCTTTTACTCCTTGAATTTATATTCTGTAGCCACACATTTACCGGCGTTACCCTAACCCCAGTGAAGACACCAACTCAGGTGAAGTTATAATTTCATGTTGCTCTGGAAAACCCTGTTTTTTTGACACGGAAAACTATTTACCTTAAAGAGTGACTTTTATGTATGTTGGGTAAAATAGTCTGGGTGTAGGAGTTACAATGCCCTCTGTTGCTCATTTTATACAAGTAAAGGAATTTTTTTTGCAAGACTGCATAAGTTCTTATCTTTGTTTTTTATCAGATCTGTTACCCCAGTGAAGATACCCATACACTTAATGTGACTTTACACTTGCCGGGTTCATTTTAAATAAAAATACCTAATTGAAAATGTTCTTCACTTCTCCTGTTTAAAAAATTTACTTTACTTGTGACTTTTATACATGCTTGGTAAAGAGTCTGGGTGTGATACTTTCAATAGTTCCTGCTGTCTGGGGTATACGGGTATGACTTGTTCAGGTTTCTATATCTTTCTCTTCACCCCAGCTGTGTCACCCCAGTGAAAAAAACAACTGAATTATGATAACCCACATTTGCTTGACCGTACTCTGCTGAAATGATTAATTTATACTTTAATACGAATTTATACAGAGGAGTGGGTGAACTCTTAGCTTGAAAATCTCATTATATTTGTGTCTCCTGATATATATTTGCTGGCTTAACTGGGCTCAATAGCCACATGGATTGCCATTTTGTATTATTTAGGATATAAAGATTCTTTGCAACTCTGCATAAATTATATCTATTAGAAATTATACAAATCGCCATCCTTGTTTTTCCATTCTTGGCCCTAATTCCTGTGTAGATATTCCGTATTTATTGGATATCTGTCACCTGGTTTACCTATTCTACATATGGGTGAATCTCATTTTTTATTTTATAAAATTAGTTCTGGTCATATATATTTTTTATGTTATATTTGATTTACAAGTTACATTGATCATCACGGTTTATCTTATATAAGATTAGAAGATTATTGTAATATCTATTGTGGCTCTAATATTTTTTAAACAACCTATAAGTCTAATTAGGTAGATAATTTTTGGAGTTTATGTAAGCCAGAAGCATATTTCAGTTTTGTCTTCCAGTAGATATTAAACTAAACATTGTTTTTTCCCATACTAATTGATTTTACTTATAAAGGGTCTTATCATTCTCTAGTATTTAAATGATTTTTTTATGGAGAAATGTATTTCCCCTACCTCACAGGCTAGAGTAAAATCTCCAATAATGGCTACTAAAAGAGATAAGAAAAATAAACAACCAGCAGAGACCTTAGTTGAAGTTCAGTCTGATACTACTCTATCCACATCAAATGACCCTTTACTTAGACAACTTTTAGTTAAAGATATTATTGAATCCTTATCACCTTACTTTGATTCTTTAAAGACAGAATTTAAATCAGAGATATCCTCCCTTAGACAGGAGGTTAGAGAATACACTACTCAAGTATCAGAATTAGAGCAACGGGTGTCTGACCTGGAGGATATTAATGTCTTACAGAAAACTCACCTGGCAGATAATCAAACTTTGACCCTAAAATTGCAAACAAAATTAGAAGACCTTGAAAACCGCAGTAGAATTAATAATATCAGGCTAGTTGGAATTCCTAAATCAAAGGAGTATGAAGATTTAATAAAATTTGTATCTGTAACACTCCCCTCCCTGCTGGAGATGCCCTCATCTTCGATTACGATCATTGTGGAAAGAGCACACAGAGTGGGCAGAATATTTTCTAACAGTGATGGGAGTAACAGACCTAGGCCAGTTGTTGCTAAAATTTTAACTTTTCAGGAGAAAATACTTATTCTTCAACATTTTCACAAAAAAAATTTGTTCAATTAGAAAATGCTCAGATTAAAATATTTCAAGATTTCTCGTATGAAACCAAAGGAAATGAGCTTTCTCCTATTTGCAGCAAAATGTTAAAAGAAGGAATTAGGGCTACAGTTATTTATCCTGCCAAGCTTAAAGGGACATGAAACCCCAAATTTGTTTTTCATGATTTAGGTAGAACATACCAGTTTAAACAACTTTCCAATTTACTTCTATTATCAAATTTGCATCATTCACTTGGTATAATTTGTTGAAGGAGCAGCAATGCACTGCTGGTTTCTAACTGAACACATGGGTGAGCCAATGACAATCGGTACATGTATGCATCCACCAATCAGCAGATAGAATCTAAGTTCTTAGCTGCTCCTGAGCCTAAATAGATAAACCTTCCAGCAAAGGATAACAAGAGGAAGCAAATTAAATAATAGAAGTAAATTTGAAAGTTGTTTAAAATTGCATGCTCTTTCTGAATCGTGAAAGAAAATATTTGGGTTTCATGTCCCTTTAAAGTCTCTGATGATAGGGGGCGGAGCCTAGGCAAGCTCAATGGAGGACGCATCTTCCTAGAGCTCCGTGATCACTTAGCACAACAAATGGAATATTAGCAATCTAATCTTTATCAAGAGACCCTCAACTTTCACTGGACTTCTGCTGAAACGGTCCGGTGCTTTATTGCTGGACAAACTGCGTGATATGCAAAATCTGACAGAGAACTGACACATCCGTTTCATACCGAACTATGGCAGACTTAACAGGACACTGGAAGTGAAGCCCTGGTAATGGTAAGCCCTCCACGGTGCAACTAAATAAAAACATACAGATCAGCAACCATTACAGGGGAGGCCAGCAACATATGACCGCTTCTGATCGGTGGGGATAGAAACTTGTAAGGAGCCACCATCTTAACGGTGCTTCCACGTGGCAACTGTAACAGCCCTCAATGCTAATTTAAGGGGCACAAAGTAAAGTTAAACATCAATACATAAGAGAACTAACTCACATAGTAATTCACTGCTGCCAATTTTGTCATTCGATGTAAAATACAACAGCTGACAGGGAGCCAAAAGACCCGACACGCGCCGAGTAATGGCGGATTAAGCAGAAACCCAGGGGTAAAGCCCCTATCACCGGGAATCGGGCACGGAACAATCAGGCAGAAGGTAAACGGCTCGACAAGCTAGTCAGGGTTGTAAAGGACACATACATCAGCTTTAGAAAAGTGGATACAGAAGCATGTAATAAAATACATTATCTATGTGGGGCTCCCACGTGGCAACCGATACAGTTAATTTTGCTGAACACAGTCACCTAAAGTACAGATAAAAGTAATGCAAGCAAGAATACTAGTTCACTACTAAAATGCTCCACCACATTTGAGAAGAGAGAGCAGAGTGTGCCACTCAGTAGGAATAATAAACTACTTTAAATGTCACCCTTTACTAAAAGGTCATATACAAAAAGAATGAGCAGTACATAGATAAATGGGACGATATATAATCTGACTTAATCTCTGGATAGCTCTAATGTAACAGCTTGATAAGCGAGAAATAAAACTTAATGTGCCTAATTTAGCTACCTGTTAAGAAACCATCCATTCAAGCTAAGGGGTTTCAGAGCAAATTTTTAATCACTGCACTTCATAGGTCACAGACTGCACCCCTTATTAGTAGCTACATAACCTGTTTTAACAGTCAACAAATTACAAAATGTCAGTCAGAAGACAGAGTAAAACAGGGTCCATAAGCAAACCTGCAGTAGCTGACATTTTTCTTAAAAGCCACAGAGGAGAAAAGCCTCCAGAAAAGAATGGTAATATCACTGAGGATGAGATGGAGGAAGACACTGAAACTACTTCCATAGAAAATGTGGACACCCCTGTAACTTTAAAGGATATACAGAATCTCGTCTGCAAACAAGATATTACTAACATATTTGACAAAATGTGGGCAAAGATGGATGCACTCCAAAACACTGTCACAAACAGCCTTACTGAAATCAAGCATGACATAACAGAATTGGGGACTAGGCTGGAAACCCTTGAAGAAAATGAAGAGACAGTAAAAGAAGACATCACATCTATCAATCAACATCTAGCTGATCATCAGCGGGAATTAACAGATATTAATGACAAACTGCAGGATTTGGAGAATAGGAGTCGGAGGTGCAACATTCGTTTGAAAGGAATACCAGAAACAATCATACCATCAGAACTTCGTAATTATCTGATACACCTATTTCAAAATATTACAGGCTCATCAGAAGAAGGGAAATTTCAGATTGAGAGAGCTCATAGAGCTCTTAGACCTAAACCCAAAGACTCTGATCCCCCCAGAGATGTGATAGTCAAATTCCTCCGATTCCAAGAAAAAGAAGAGGTCATGGCGGCGTCTAGAAAGAATCCAACATTCAAGTATCAAGGAACAATCATTCAATTCTTCCAGGACCTTTGTATTAAGACCCTTCAGAAGAGATTTGCCCTTCGCCCACTGACTCAACTACTGAGGAGAAATCAGATTTTGTACAGGTGGGGTTTCCCCTTCGCCCTATTCATACAACATGAGGGCAGCACCATCTCCATTAGAGAGAAGCAGGACATTCCAGAGATTTGTCAACGTTTAAAATTAGACTGTCCAGAAATTCCAGACAGCTCTCAAGACAATATTAAAATCCGCTCACAGAACCCAGGCGGATCAAATCAACCGAATCGCTGGACTAAAGTCTCCAAAAGAAAACAGAAGAGTTGAGAGTCTCTGGAGACTCTGAAAGATATTTAATACCTTGATGTGGTAACTATGTCTTTGCCTGCTTCTAGACGAATGAAACTTTTGTGGGACTTGAGACTCTAGCAGATATATCCAACCAACAACTTAGATAATCTACCAAGAAGAGGTTGGGGGTTAAAGCACTATTTGTCTAGCTAATTTTAAGCCTTACTCCCTCCATACTATCTTCTAGTCCAGGCCAATAGATGTACTATACAAACATCTATAGATGGGTCACTTTATAATCAAGTTTATACATTTCATGATTGCTTAATTATATATATATAACAACATACTGTGCTGTGATTTGCAGATAGTTAGGGAATTGCAAATTCATCACTACTCACAATTGTTGTACTATGTTCCTTATTATTTATTTACTTGAATTTGTTTAATGTTTGGTTTTGTTTTTTCTTTACTAATTCCGTCGAGCAGAGGTCCAGAAAGTTTCTCCATACCATAGAAGGCCTGAAGACAAGGTCAGACAACCTTCAAATTAATGTCAGGTGTAATATTCAGGTACGAGGGGACAGGGTGGTGGTAATTGGTAAATGGATCCTAAGATACAGATAATCTCACATAACGTCAGGGGTCTTAATACCAATGCAAAGAGAAAGATAGCACTCACCCAATATAGCAATATGAACGCTAAAATTATTTTTCTTCAAGAAACTCACTTTACACATAACCAAATCCCTAAACACTGGAGTAGACACTATACGCAACATTTTCACTCCACAACAGACACGAAAAAAAGAGGTGTAACAATCCTCCTGCACAACTCCCTCCCATTCACTAAAGAAGAGGTGATAAAAGACAAAGAGGGTAGATACCTCATTGTGAGAGGTACCATTCAAGAC